>NC_059109.1:40214709-40549709 GCF_020740685.1 Jaculus jaculus | reverse complement strand
CCTAATGGGGTTTTCCCACTTCCTGGGGACCTGCTCCTGCTCTACAGGAGTTCTGCCTTCTTTCCTTCTCCTCACGCTTTGTAAGAAAATCTTTCAGACTTCACCAAGGTCTGTGGATTTCATTTGTGGACATTCATAAGAGAAAAACCTAGAGGCCATTGAGTCAGTGGAAGGTTTGCACGTCTAGGACCTTGTCTTACCCAACCATGAGTGGAGAATGGCTCCTTCACCCCCAAAGACACCTTGAATTCCCATGTCAACAGTACAGATGGAAAACTTAACTTTACGCCCATTTGCTCCACTGAAAATGATGGCACAAATACCTTAAGTACCTAAAACCATGAAGACAAAGGGGCTTTGAATGTGAAATGTCCTGTAACGCTGTCAAGGCCAATCATCCGGGAATGCAGCAGACATTTGATGGTACTGAGGACAAGGATAAATAAACCACTTGGGCGGTCCAGGTGTAAGGGGTCTTCTTACACTGTGAATTAGGGATATTAGGAATAAAACAAGGTACAAACATGAACGATGTTTTGTGAACTGTAGCCCAGTCTTCACAAAACCAGTATCTTTTAAAATTTGACTTAATTCCTTAAATTTGCCAAGACCTTCACATGCATGATCTCTGAATTTAGCAGCAATGTGGAGAGGAGAGGGGATGAAAGTGATCCTCAAATTAGGGAGCAGGAAGATTGAGCAAGAGGGCTGCTGGACTGTAGGACATTTTAGTAACCGCAGAACCATGCAAACCAGCCGAGGTCAACCTCAATAGGAACAAAGACTCCGCAGCAGGGACAGGAGGCCGCAAGGCAGCCCAAGCCGCCTCGCTCTAGGGAACCGATCTTCCCGCGGGCCCAGGCCGTCACGTGGTATGGGCCCTTTCTGCTATCGCGAGACCGAGGTCCGAGCGCCTCCAGTTGCCAGGGGAACAGCGTTCCTAGAGGCGGGCGGCCGGGCTGTGGAGCCGCGGCGTCGTCCGCCTCAGAGGCTGCGGGGCAGGACAGGCCCGGCGCCTTGGCGGAGACGAGGGTGGCACTGCGGGAGTCAGCGGGCCGTCCGTGCACCGGCCACTAGCTCTTTAGTCCCCTCCGACAAGGTGAGGGACAGCGCCGACGACCGGCAGTGGGCGGGGCCTTGGGGGCGTGTCCGCCAGAGGCGGGGCAGGGAGTGTTCCGTCAGGGGGTGGGGCCATGTAAATTAACCCTGGGCAGTAATCTCTACCCCATGACTAAAGTTATCTTTAGTATTAGTATATTCATCATGTCTAATGGATAATCTAACGAGATTGTGATCTAACAATTGATTCACAGAGTTTCCTTCCTCAACGCAAGAATGCAGTCATATTTGTGGTATTTAATGTTCGTTGAATCCCAAACTTCTGATCATTATTAGGTTCAGGATTTTCTAAAGACAAACTAATATTGATGCCGACAATGAATAGTAAATAGTATCTACACTAGAGCCCTTCTTCAGTTTACATACTGATGTAACCGAGCATCTTAAGCATAAGCTGTCTGTTTATATATGTTGAATATTAATCCTCTTAGATTGATCAGGGACATTTCCCCAAGGGGCCCAATATATTAATCACACTGAATATTTCCCTCCTGTTCTTATGTCATCTCATAGGGCCCACCACCATCTTTGAACAGAAAAAAAAGCACAATTGAAAATCAAAGGAGAACCCTCATCAGCCAGACCAACTTGCTCAACAGCTGGCAGACACACACTTTGTACCATATGGCAATGAATGAGAGCAAGCATCATTAAGAACACAGTCACAAGGTTCAGTTCTCCACCAGCATTTTAATCTGCCTTTCAGCCTCTTGCGTGAGTTTTTCTATTTGCCCCCAAGTGGGCATCAAAGCTTGCTGTGTCTGAGAAGGTGTACTTTCTTATTTTGGAACTGTGATATAAATTCTTTCAAAGGATGCCTCTGAGTTGTCTCCAACATCAAAGTTTTGTCGCTGTCACTTCATGTGGAGGCTTCACTTTTCATGCTGGCACCCAGATTTCCTCTCCTGTTTCTGCGGATACACAAACAAACCCCTGACCCCATACTTTAACATGGCCTGGCTCTCAGTCATTAGTCATAACATCCGTCCACGGTGTGGGCTGAGGGACGGCGACCCGAGCCTCCTTTGTCCAGTACCTCTGTGTGGCTGAGCATCTGTCATCATCCACAATTTCATTATAATGCTATAGCTTTTTGCGGGTACTATAATTTACCCCTTTTTGTTTTGCAAGGTATAATTTTAGAGTATGATTTTTGTGTTCTACAATAGCCAGGACTTGTCGATTGTATGGAATCCCAGTAGTATGCATCATATGCCAATCAGCAAGAAAGCGAGCAAAGTGAGCACTAGTGTAAGTGGGAACATTCAGTTTTAATGTTACGAGGCAGTCCTAAAATAGCAAAAGTTGGGCTGGAGAGATGGCTTAGCGGTTAAGCGCTTGCCTGTGAAGCCTAAGGACCCCGGTTCGAGGCTCGATTCCCCAGGTCCCATGTTAGCCAGATGCACAAGGGGGCGCACGCGTCTGGAGTTTGTTTGCAGAGGCTGGAAGCCCTGGCGCGCCCATTCTCTCTCTCTCTCTCCCTCTATCTGTCTTTCTCTCTGTGTCTGTCGCTCTCAAATAAATAAATAAAAAATTAAAAAAAATTATAAAAAAATAGCAAAAGTTGTTAACATTTGAGTAATAATGTGTAATATTTCCCCTGACTGAGTGGTAGCCCAGATAAACCCTGAAGATATGTCTACTGTAATGTGAACATAAGAGAGATGACCAAAGCGAGGGACATATGTAACATCCACTTCCAGTTGTCATTAGGTTTGATCCCTTGCGGATTAGTTCCTCCTGAAAATAAAGGAGTATGAAATGGGGCACAAGAAGGGCAAGACATGACAATAACAAGAGCCTGAGTTCTAGGTAAAGAAAATTTATGATGTATAAATATTGTCAGAGCATGGGTAAGAGAATGCCATTTTTGAGCTGCTTCCACAGTGGCAAGTGATACCAGCTGAGTGATGTCTTCTGATAGCAGTCTGGGTAGGCCTGAGCGGGAGTGGACATATTGGGTTCCTTCTTTGATGAATTAATTCCTGTACCTGCAAAAATAACTATGAGATAGGATTAGCATGGTTTGGCATAAGAGGAACAGTTTCCAACAATGGTAAAGAAGTAGCAATATATCGTGAATCTGTGGCCAGACCAGGTAATGTATGTGTATTATTTAATACTAGATTTATAGAAAATAACTTATTTTGTTGAGCAGAGGTGTAAGCTGTATGGAGAGGTTTTTCTTTTTTTTGCAAGTTTTTATAGATTTATTGCTTTATTTATTAAGAAAATAGCAAAGAATGGCCAGTGGTTTGCAAATATTTTCCCTGTCTATATTTTATCATCTGATTTTATTAGTAGTAGCATTTTTTCTTTTTCAAAACATTTATTTCATTTCATTTATTTACTTAGTAGAGGGGGAAGGGAGAGAATGGGTGCACCAAGGCCTCTGGCCTCTTAACACTGCAAATGATCTCCAGATGCATGTGCCACTGTGCATCTGGCTTTACATGGGTACTGGGGACTTGAACCATGGTCAGCAGGCTTTGCAAGCAAATGCCTATAGCCATTGAGTCATTCCCCAAGCCCCTCCTCTATTTTTTACTTTATTATTATTATTACAATGTATTTTGTATGAACACATCATGTGTTGGTACCCTCTTTTCCTTTGTCCCTGTCCCCATTCTGTTGGGGACCCTTCTTAGTGGGGTCACAGGCATTCCCTATGGGGTTGTGGGTTGCATTGTGGGAGCGTTGTAAGTTATTTTTTTTTGGGAGGGAATACCTCTGGGCATGATGTCTCAACTGGTGGCTCTTAAAATCTTTCTGCCGCTCTTCTGCAAATTTCTGAGCTGTGGTGGGTGAGTTTTAGGTATACTTCAGTGATGAGCTCTTACGAGCCTCTGGATCTCTGCTTTGGTAGTTGTTGAGTATCTTCAGGATCTGTCTCCTGCACTCTGGTACTGATTATCAGGTTAAGCATGGAAGCAGCACTCTTGTTTGTTTCCTTAGTTCCTCTGTGCTTTCACCTGTGGCTTGGCTGAAGTGCGAGGGGTGATTTATATCCATGGGTCTTGCTACCTTTTCATGCGTGCACCCTCCGGAGCAGGGACCCAGGGGCCCTTCAATCAGGAAGGTGGAGCAAGGGGCCTGCTTCTGCAGCAAGCTTGCTGGGTCCAGGCAGCCCCAAGCCAGCCAAGAGAGTTTTTATACTAGGGCCAGTATAAGTCTTATCGCATCATAACCCTGAAAACATAATTATTTTTATAGGACTATTAAGAGAAACCACATGTAATTGATTTATCTCATTATCAATTGACAGAGAAGTAAGTACACTGGTGTAATGTAGCAAAGATTTAACCATTTTTATTGAAAATTTACAGAAAAACATCCTTAGGAGAAAAACTTAAAATTAAACACATTAACATGAATATTTAAAGTTTTTTCCTTTGTTATTTATGTTATCAAAATCTCTATAAATATACTTAAGGAAAAATGACAACCATACTTGTTTTGTAATATTTACCACTATGCCTATACAGGCTATATTCCCTGTTGGTTTGAGAACATATTTTATGAAATACTTTTTTTTTAAAAAGAATTAAAACATTTATATTTTTAAATACTAGGGCATAACCTAAGGCTTATATTTAAGATGACTTATTAACATGAGACTTTTTTTTTTTGGTTTGTTTGTTTTTTGAGGTAGGGTCTTGCTCTACCCAGGCTGACCTGGAATTCACTATATAGTCTCAGGGTGGCCTTGAACTCACAGCAATCCTCCTATCTCTGCCTCCCGAGTGCTGGGATTAAAGGCGTGTGCCATTATGCCTGTCTTCAACATGAGACATTTTTTGTAAACCATCCTAAAAACATGGAAACAGGTTAAAACCAACAAGACATAAATATGTATTTATATCTTTAAGTTTTGTCAAATGAAAATCAAGGAAAACAAAACATTTTGAAATAGATATAACATTTCTCAGAGCCAAAAGCCATGGAAGAACAAAGGCTGGCATTCCTGGCATTAGCATAGAGCCAGAAGCAATTTCACTGTGTAAACCCCATCAGATCTGCCCAAGCATCTCAGCAACACGTTAAGCTCAGAGGCCTTGGCATAAACTT
Source organism: Jaculus jaculus (assembly GCF_020740685.1). Classification (NCBI taxonomy): domain Eukaryota; kingdom Metazoa; phylum Chordata; class Mammalia; order Rodentia; family Dipodidae; genus Jaculus; species Jaculus jaculus. The sequence goes on along the minus strand of NC_059109.1, from coordinate 40,544,522 downwards.
ACAGCAAGACTTTCATCTTGCTTTGTCTCCTGTCTTTTAACCCCGTCCCCATTATTAGGCCGTGGAGCGATGGAACCACCCAGTAGCTCAAACAGCAATGTTCCCCTCTTTCTCTTTCTTCTTTTCTGTTTTTTCTCTTTCCTTGGGCCTAGCCATTCCCAGGCCCTGCCAGCCAGCTCTTCATTTTTTCTCTTTACTGGAGAGTATGTTTGGAGGCAGGGGTGTGTGTGTGTGTGTGTGTGTGTGTGTGTGTGTGTAGGGGCTGGGGGGGGGGTGAGGGAGCCCTCTGACTTTGAAGCCTCTGGACATTAAAAGCTGGCCATCCTAATTTATAGAGGGTCATTAATTTCCCTGGTGTTATCTTACTATTATAACCTCCTGAGTAATTTTTTTTTTTGGTTTTTCAAGGTAGCATCTCACTGTAGCCCAGGTTGACCTGGAATTCATTATGCAGTCTCAGTGTGGCCTCAAATTTACAGCAGTCCTTCTACCTCTGCCTCCCAAGTGCTGAGATTAAAGGTGTGCACCACCACGCCTGGCCTGAATAATGTTTTAAGTTGAGAAAGATTTAAGATAATTTACTGTTTTTTAAATTATTTTTTTAAATATTTGTTTATTTGAGAGAGAGAGAGAGGGGCAGAGAGAGTGTGTGTGCCAAGGTCTGTAGTCACTGCAAACAAACTCCAGATTCATGTACCACCATGTCCATCTGGCTTATGTGGGTATTGGGGAATCAAACCTGGGGCCTAGGCTTCACAGGCAAGTGCATTCACTACTAAGCCATCTCTCCAGCCTCCTATTTTTGTTTGTTTTGTTTTGAGCCTCCTATTTTTTAAATTATATGAGTACTCACTTATAAGTCAACATTACCATATCAGCAATATAGATTATATACATATATATTCTTAGTCACAAAGGCCAAATAAATTTTATAGCTTCTAAATTTGTTGTCAGTTTAAAATTAAATTATTATTATTTTTATAACATTTAAGTAATTCCAAAAATAGTGGACAGGATATCATCTTGCCATTGTTGTTGTGTTTTCTTTTTTAAAGGCATTTGGTTTTTAATACAAAATGACTCAAAGAAACATAAAAAGAAAATATCATACAAGCCAGTTATGGAATTAAAAATAAAACAAATGGAAAACAAACCCAACCAACAATTTCAATTGATATTTGCTGCCTTTGGCCTATATTAGAAAACAGAACACTGTAAACCAACCTAGGTCTGTCCCTCTGAAGAAACCTTATTATTCAAAAAAGGAAGTACCCAATCCCTGAGGAAACCAATCTGGCCTGTGGTGTTAGAGGCATGGGAGCTAGCCTCAGTCACCCTGGTGAATGGGGAACAAGTTGAAATACGGTCACCACCATCGGTTTCTTATTGGTTAAGCATCTGAAATTATAAAACATTTTTCAGGGTTGGAAAGATGGCTTAGCATTGAAGGTGCTTACCTGCAAAGCCAAAGGTCCCAGGGTCATTTCCCTAGAACCCACGTAAAGCTTGATGCACAAGGTGGCACATACATCTAGAGTTCATTTGCAATGGCTAGATGCCTATTTGCAATGGCATGCCTATTCTCTTATCTGCCTCTTTCTCTCTCAAATAAAGAAATAAATAAAATAAAAAACACTTTTCAATAGTTAGTCTGTATACCTCCATAGGCAAATATATTCACTCAAATATGATAATCCAAAGACAGTAAAAAACAGAAATAAGTCATTGTCTCAATTTTTGGATTTTTAGCCTTTAGAAAGAATCCGGATCAACACTGTTTTTCTATATGACTACTTGCCTGTGAATCAAATTGATATTATGTAAGCATTATAAAAATATAAACACATGTAACATATATGTATGTGTGTGTGTGTCTGTCTGTCTATCTATTTATCTATATTATCTATCTATCTATCTATCTATAAACATCTTTATCACACCCAAATTGGCCTACTCAGATTCTGAATGTCACTGCTTTCTGGAATTGAATCTTTTGAAATCTCCATGTCAAAAAGACTCTTAACACAAAAATCCTCAACAAGCTTATAAAATAAAGACTTTACGTTGGTTATTTGTACATTAATCCTAAAAAAGAAATCCATTGTAATCAATCTAATTAAAGAATCCTTAATATACATTAGAAATATTTAGTATCTTCTTATTAGCTATGGCCTTTGAAAAATACAGTTATTATAAAACCTGTTTTAGAAGGAAATCATCAAAATTATGCACCTAATATTAACCTTTATAGCCTGATGAAACTTTTTTCTGAAGAGCCTAGTGAATATTATATCACCTAAACAAGTAACATTTAAGATTTAATGAAACAGGGCTGGAAAGGTGGCTTAGTGGTAAAGGAACTTGCCTGAAAAGCCAAAGGACCCAGGTTTGATTCGTCAGGACTCCTGTAAGCCAGGTGCACAAGGTGATGCAAGTGTCTGGAGTTCAGTTGCAGAGGCTGAAGGCCCTGGTATGTCCATTTGCTCTCTCTGTCTCTCTCTCAAATAAATAAAATAAATAAACAAAATTAAAAAAAAACATTAAAGATTGCACAAAGATCAAATGTTAGATTAATAATTCCACTTCTCCAGTGAGCTTGCTTAAAAGATTTTAAAATTTCCTTCCATTGTTACATCTGCAGAGTGCCCTGTGGAGGTAATCATTAGCAGTGTTTATCTACATATTCACAGAGCTCATAAAAATTTCTTTTCCTTTCTGCCCCTGATGTTTGTAGTGTGTTGTACAATAAGCACATGTAGCCTCCCTTTTACTCTGGGCTTGACCCATGGTTACCCTGGCATCCAGGAGTGGGTTCATTGTGCGCTTTACCAGAACCATGTAACTCTCTGGGCATTCCTATGCAGCTCCACTATGCCTAGGTCAGGTACCCCACATTAGGCGCCACCCTGTTGGCATTATTACCTGCTGGCACCAATTGAACCTGTTTCCAAGTCCTGAATGACCGGTACAAGGAATTGAGCTGAGACTGAGGCGAGTCAACAGAACCAGGGGACTCCTGCGCAGGAGCCTGGAGGCAGCAGCTTGCCGAATTTTCATTTAAACAGTTCTATGTTCAGGGTTCATGCAGAGTTTATGTAGCTAATGGCTTATACAAAACAAAGTAGATGGCAACTTCCCTATCTCAGAAGAAGGAGACATCTTGGCTAAGGAAGCCATAGATGAATGTTAGACTTCTCTAACAGCTGGAGAATAGACACCACAAACACTGTTCTCAGCATTCCCAGATCAAGCACAGGTGTCCTTCTCAAAACACAGTGTCAGCGTAATCACAGAATGTTCTGCAAACAGAATGCAATAGGTTAAAAACCACCCACGATGTTCAGTGTTTGTTCCCTTTTATTGCTGAGTACCATTCCACCGTATAGATGTGCCATAGTTTATATTGTTACTAGTTGAGGGACATTTGAATTGCTTCCAGGTTTTAGCAATTTTTAATGAAGCTGCTATAGACATTTGTATACAGATTTTATATGAGAATAAATTTTTATTACTTTGTTATATCTGTGTTAAGTACATGTTTAACTTTATATGAAAGTGCCAAGCACTTTTGCAGAGCGACTTTCCCAAAATGCATTGTTATAGTAACAAATAAGGTTCTGGTTGTTCCCAACTTTGTCAGTTGCTTATAAAATAATTTTCACCATTGAAATAAGTGGTGGTATCTGCTTGATGGTTTTAATTTAAAAATTTCAGAGGAGCCCCGCATGGTGGCACACGCTTTTAATCCCAGCACTTGAGAGGCAGAGATAGAAGGATTGCTGATGGTTCAAGGCCAGCTTGAGACTACATCGTGAATTCCAGGTCAGCCTGGGCTAGAGCAAGAGCCTACCTCTAAAAACAAAAAACCAAAAAAACACTTCAGAGGAGTAATGATGCTGACATTTTTTATGTGTTAATTTGCTATCCATGCTTCTTTCTGACTGATTCACCCTTAAACCTTTTGTGTTGTTTTGTTATTATTGAATCATGATACTTCTTCATATCCTTTGTCAGATATGTCTTTGTACATATAGTCTGTCAGTTACGTTTCCTGGGAACTAGGAATTAAATTTGTCATTTTCTAGGAGAGAACATAATAGTGATGGACCTATTTCTAAAGCAAATGGAAAGGTTTCTGGGGCCTTTTAGCTGATCCATGTCATTAATGGGTCCCTGTAACTCTGCTTTATTCCCAGTATTATGTCAATTGTGCATGTAATTCCATCTGCTGCTCCTTCTGCAAGCTGCAAGAAGTCCCTGACAAGCTGCTTGAGGCATGCAAAAGACACTTGGCCTTTTGGTGACTGATGCTCTTTAGTTATGGGTCTGGGTGATCCATCATCCCATAATAATAATGTCAGTGCCTTCCTGAGTGTGCCTAAAAGCCTTTTTTCAGCTTGAATAATGTAGAGATCAGTGCCCCTTTCAGTTAAGTGGGAAGGGGTAACCTTCCGGCTTCATAAGTATCAGCATTGGCACACTGCATTGCTAGAGGCCAAGCAATATTATCCCTCAATGTGCCTAAGGGAGACTTCAAGTTAATGTTTGTAATTCCTCCTGTATGCAAGCTTCTCTGCACTCTTTGTGTCACAAACAGAGGAACGATGAATCACTTTGTAGAGTAAAAAAGGGCATTTTAATTTTAATTCTTATACATAATTATAAACTCTTTCTTTTTGTTTTTGTTTTGTAGGGTCTCACTCTAGCTCAGACTGACCTGGAATTCACTATATAGTCTCAGGGTGGCCGCCAACTCTAGGTGATCCTCCTGCCTCTGCCTTCCAAGTGATGGGATTAAAGGTGTGAGCTACCATACCTGGCCATAATTTTAAGCTTCTAGAAATGATTTGTTAGAATCTATTCACATTTAAACTAAATACTTACAAATAAAAGCTGGGATCTTCATTTTTTTTTTCTAATTACATGTGGTATATATATTATTCCAACATCACTGGACATATCTGGAAGGGCTCTGATCAGGGGTATCTTTTTATAGCTTAAGCCACTTTGCCTAGTATTTCTTGCCTCCAGAACTACATGGGAAATGGAGTGCCTAGGGTGAAGAGAAGTCTATGGACAATGTTATGTGTAAAGTAGTTGGGTTCAGCCAGATAATGAAAGTCTGTCCTCTAATAAAGAACTTAGTTTTGTTCTATGATGCCAGAGTTCAGAAATAGGATGGTGGGCTTCAGAAGGGGAGACCTAGCTGGGCATGGTGGTGCACACCCTTAATCTCAGCACCTGGGAGGCAGAGGTAGGTGGACCACCATGAATTCAAGGCCACTCTGAGACTACATAGTGAATTCTAGGTCAGCCTGGGCTAGAGTTAGACCCTACCTCGGAAAACAAAAACAAAAACAAAAACAGAAAAGAAAAAAGAAGGGGAGCTATGATTAACTGATGGCAGTGTCCAGCAGATGGATGCTCCAGAAAATTGTGGCCCAAGGAGGAGAGGAGAAATCAGAGGTGGGTGGAAAGCCCTGACTGAGCTGCATGAGAGCCAGGAAGGCTAGGGCAAACCACAGAGATGAAGTTAAGGCCAGGGGTGTTTTGGGAGTATTCTCTCTTGGAGGAGCTAGGACATGGCTGATGTTTCCTCCTGCAGGGTCAAGCTATCAGTGAGATGGCATTCACAGTCTGTACTCTGTTTCAGTTGTTTTCAGTATCTGACACCAAGTGCTCTGTTTTGTGCCTATGGTGAACAAGTGAGATTTAACAATCTATGTATACGAAGTTCTTTAGATGAAATGGGGGAGCCCTATGTGTGACTTTGGTAGTAACTTAGAGCATAGGTTCTCAGTAATTGGATGTAAATAATTGTTAATTAATGAGACACTTAGACATTAAGTTATGTTTTTGTGTGGTTTTGGTTTGTTTTAGGATGTCAATGGATATTATAAAGGGAAATCTAGATGGGATTTCAAAACCTGCCTCAAGTTCAAGATCATGTCCTGGGAGCAGAAGCTCAAGTGCTTCTTTGGAGGTGCTCTCATCAGAACCAGGGTCTGTCAAGGTAATTTATTGCTTAGAAAAGAATTAAACATCTCCCTCAACCACAGCAACTGATGAAACCAAGGTTGTTGTTAACACTGCATTTTAAATTTCCTCTTTAGAAGTGTTAAGAGAACATTATAGATTCTGCCCTTTACTGAAGAAAGCAACCTGAGTCCTTACTCTTTCCTTCTCTGCCTTCTTTTGTTGTACTGTGTGTTTTGGTCTACATTGGACTTTTTTAAAGCTGACTTTTCTTTTTCTTCATAAGGAAATTTTGTATTCCCGTATGTAATTTTGTTGTTGTTCTTTTTTGAGGTAAGGTCTCACTGTAGTTCAGGCTAACCCAAAACTCAAAATGTAGTCTCCGGCAGGTCTCTGGCTCATGGTCAACCTACCTGTGACTCCCAAATGTTGGGATTAAAAGTGTATGCCACCATGCCTGGCCCCCATATGTAATTTTAGCCCATTGACATTTATTATGAAAAATAGTATTAAAGATAGTTTTAAACTAGGTGTGATGTTGAACGCTTTTAATCCCAACATTCAGGAGGCACAGGTAGGAGGACCACTTTGAGTGCCAGGTCAGTCTGGGCTAGAGTGACATTCTACCTTGAAAACAACAAAAGAAAAAGTTTAAGTAAGGGCTATATAGAAGTCAGGGAGGACTTATCCTGGATGATTCACAGCAGGAAGGGAGCCAGGGAGGACTTCTGATTATTTCCAGCAAGAGAGGAAGTCAGGGAGGATTTATTCTGGATTATTCTCAGCAGGAGAGGAAGTCAGGGAGGAGTTCTCCTGGATTATTCCCAGCAGGAAGGGAGTCAGGGGGGACTTCTCCTAGATTATTCCCAGGAGGAGAGGAAGTCAGGCAGGACTTCTCCTGGATGATTGGTTTACAGGTCACAGCCCTGCGGCTATAATGTAGAGGTCAGAAATCCATTGCTGCTGGCACTGCTACAGTTCTTTAGCGCCACATTGCTCATGAGTGGACATGTTGAAGTCAACAGCTAGGCAAAAGGATTCTACCTGATTTCTGATTCCAGTCTTAGGAGGTGGAAGCCTAGCTGCAAGCCCACTTTGTAAACTAGTTTGTTGCTGCATGTTCTGTCTTATTTCATGTAATTGCTCATCATTACTGTATAGTGTGTCCAGTCTTATATTTTGTTACCATTACTGATTCTGGTGGAATAGCTCTCCTGTCCTTATTTTTTCTTTTATGTCTGTCTTAGCTAATTTTTCTTTTTTTTTTGTTCATCTCCATTGTGCATTTTAGATTAGTTCCTCAAGTTCTGAAAAACACTTGGGAATTTTGGGTGAAATTACTTTGAATTGATAGATTAATTTGGGGATAATTTCTAACTCTATAGTATTAAATCCTCCCATCTTACCATTGTGCCATATTTTACCTATTATTATTTTTAAATTTAATTTATGAGTTATCTTTTCAGCAAATACAGGCAGTTTGGTACAATTGTTTAGGTTCATCCATGACCTACCCCCTCCCAATGGCCCCTCCTTGTTGATGTAAATGGGTCATGCACAGTGGAGTTAGCCCATAGTTATTGGCACGATAAATGTCTCTGCACATCATGACCCAACATGTGACTCTGACATTCTTTCCGCCCCTCTTCTGCAAAATTTCCCTATCCCATGCTGGGTTCATTTTTGGTCTGCTTCAGTGCTGAGGTGTTGGGGGCCTCTGTGGCTCTGGCTTTCTGATTTGGTAGGAGTTGATTTTTCTCTGTGTTGGTCTCCTTCCCCTTTGTGCTGGTATCCGGTTCATCAGGAAAACAGCACCCTTTCTTGTTTACCCAATTTTCCTTAGTTTCAGTCGGGCCCCTTTTGAGGTATGATGGGGAAGCTCTCTCCTTAGGATCTACATTTATCTGAAAAAGAGAAGCAGATTCTCCAACGGAGAGTAAATTAGCACTTGGAAAATTGAGATAACACTTACTTACTTTTTTATAGAGAGTTTAATAGGTGTAGGCCCTCTTGTACCCCATGATTGATGGTAGCTTGATATTGGAGAGTGGGCTTATGTTTGGATATGGTTCTGACTTGTTTCCCAGCTCCAGCTATGGGTCCCGTACCACTGAGGGGATCAGTTAGCCAAGTCAAGAGCAGTTGGTTCCCCACCATGGTTGTGTGCCACTATTGCACTTGTGTGGGTATCACACCAGGTTATTTGTTGCTAAGTAGGTTAGACCATGAGTTGCTTGGACAGATATTGGTCATTCCCCCCAGTTGCCCATGTAGCACCTTCTGGCACTAGACACACTGACTGTCTGGGGACTGACTCTCTCCTGGCTTCCAGCCATGTGTATTTTACCTATTATAAACTTTTAGTTTTACCTAAATTTTATGAACGTTTTAAAAATTCACCTTTTAATGCACATATCTATGATTTATGGAAAATGGGTTGAGTGATGTAATCATCATCATAATCAAGATCTAGAACAGTTTGATCACTCCTTGGAAAATTCCTTTATTGTACTTGCTTATAAATCATTCCTCAACCTTACAGTTATTGATCTATTCCTGACAGTTATTGATCTATTCTCCATTCTTAGAAGTAGAATCAAACAATGTAGAACTTTTCTGATGGACTTTTTTCTCCTAGCATAGTAACATATTTGAGATTCATCCATGTTATTATATACATCAATAGTTCCTCCATCATTGTGTGTAGCTTCACATTAATGGATTTATTACTGTTTATTAATTGCCTGGTTGATGGATATTTGTGTTGATTTTAGTTTTCAGTTATGAACATATTCTTTGTTAAGGTCTATCTATTGTATTTTGTGGCGGAAATAGTTTTTTAAAATTCATTTATTTATGTATTTATTTTTGTGTTTTTTGACGTAGGGTCTTGCTTTAGCCTAGGCTAGACATAGAATTCACTATGTAGTCTCAGGCTGGCCTCAAACTCACAGCTATTCTCCTACACAGCTCCAGACACATGTACCACTGTGTGCATCTGCCTTTATGTGGTCTGTGGAACTGAACCCAGGCTGTCAGGCTTTGCAAGCAAGTGCCTTTAACCACTGAGCAATCTCTCCAGCCCAAGATTTTTTTGGGGGGCGGGGGAGGTTTCAAGTTAGGGTCTTTTTCTAGCCCAGGCTGACTTGGAATTCACTGTGTAGTCTCAGAGTGGCCTCAAACTCATGGTCTTCTTTCTACCTCTGTCTCCTGAGTTTTTTTTAAAAGAAGATTACAAACTGTTTTCTATTCTACCAGCAATGTAGGAGAATACCGATCACTGAATACTTGCCAGCAGTTGGTATTTTCAGTTAAGAAAATTCAAATTGAGAGCTAGAGAGATGGCTTAGTGGTTAAGATGCTTGCCTGCAAGGCCTAAAAACTCATGTTTGAATCTCCAGGTTCCACATAGCCAGATGCACAGTGATGCAAGTGCATAATGTTGCACATGGGCCATACGGGGCACACACATCTTGAGTTTGTTTGCAGTGGCTGAAGGCCCTGGTATGCCTATTCTCTCTCTTTCTCTCTGTCTCTCTCTCTCTCTCTCTCAAAAAAAAAAAAAAATTGATATAGTAGTATCACATTGTGGTTTTAATTTTTTCTTTAAAAAATTTATTTGGGCTGGAGAGATGGCTTAGTGGTTAAGCGCTTGCCTGTGAAGCCTAAGGACCCCGGTTTGAGGCTCAGTTCCCCAGGACCCACGTTAGCCAGATGCACAAGGGGGCACATGTGTCTGGCGTTCGTTTGCAGTGGCTGGAGGCCCTGGCATGCCCATTCTCTCTCACTCTCTCTCTCTGCCTCTTTCTCTGTCTGCCACTTTCAAATAAATAAATAAACATAAAACAAAAAAAATTATTTATTTTGAATGACACAGAGAGAAAAAGGGAAAGTGTAAAAGAGAAGGAGAGAGACAGAGAGAGGGAGAGAGAAAATGAATATGGGCACACCAAGGCCTCTTGCCACTGCAAATGAATTCCAGATGTATGTTCCACTTTGTGACTGGCTTTATGTAGGTACTTAGTAATCAACATTTGGATCATTAGGCTTTGCAGACATGTGACTTAACTGTGGAACCATCTCTCTAGCCCTTAATTTGTATGTCTTTGGTGACTAATAAATTCATAATGCCAATAATCTTACTTATAATGCATATAGCTTTTAAAGAAAGTGTCTATTCAAACATTTGCGTAATTGTTTAACTTGTGCTTATTTTCTATTTTTAAATTGGTATGTATATATGTGCATGTGTATGTGTATACGTAGTTCATGTGTATAAGTGAGGACTTGTGGATACCACATCATGTTGCAGAAGTCAGAGGACAATATTTTGGCATTGGTCATCTCCTTCCACCCCATTTGAAGCATGGCTTCTCATTCTCATTGTTGATCACTGTGGCACTCAGTAGGCTGGCTGCTCTGCTAACTTCTGGGACATTCTCCTGCCTTCACCTCCCATCTTGCCATCAGCATGCTGGGGTTGGTTAGTTTATTTGTCTTTCTCTTTGTTTCAGTTATCAGTTTTCAAAATATATTCTGTTCTTTCTTGTGAAATTTTAACATGCTTACTAAGCTCACACATTCTAAAATTTACCAGTATCCCTACTTTTCTCTTGAAAAATACAGAGACCATAAAAATTAACCTTGCCATTCCATTTTTTATGTGTGGATATTTCTATCATTATGTGGGCATGTTAGTTAGCTCCAGTTTACTTATTTAAAAAGCATTTTATTTATTTATTTACAAGCAAAGAGATATAGACACACAGAGAGATAAAGAGAGATAGGTAGATAAATAGATAACATAGAGAGTGTATGGGTGTTTCAGGGCTCTTAGCTACTGCAAATGAATTCCAGATGCATGCACCACTTTGTACATCTGATTTATGTGGGTACTCGGGAATTGAACCCAGGTTATTAGGCTTTGTAGGCATTTTTTTTTTTTAACCACTGAGTCATCTCTTCACCCCTTCAGTTTACTTTCATATTCACTACTTCATTGCTCATTTTTATTTTTGGAAAAATTCCCCCTTCTATCTCTAATCTTCATAGAGAAAGAGCGAACATATATTTGATAATCTTCATTGCATATCTAATACGTGTGTGTGTGTATAAGACCTGTACAAGAGTGGGGCTACCAACATTCCATCACAGGTGATGAAGGAAGATATGTATATTTTCCTAGTCATCTTTATTTGAGAAGCTGTGAATGGTAAATACTAAATCTGATTTTGAAGATGTCTTTCTATCCCTGTCATTCTTGAGAAATAATTTGACTAAGTGTGAAATTCTAGTATGAAAGTTCTAGAAACTCTAGTATAAGAGTCTGAGTCTGACAGTTCTTTTCACACGCTACCTTTAATAACACATTTTGTGCGAGGAGTGCTGTGGGTTGTGTAGCTTAGCTATTTCTTTCTTTATTGCTCTCTTTTACTTTCTTTGTCTTTGGTATCTACTATTATTCATATAGGTATGGGTTTATTTAATTTATCCTTCTGGAAATTAGAACATTGTGTGTGTGTGTGTGTTATGTTTATGTGTTTATGTAGTGTATGTATGTATGTATACAGAGGAACATGCCCTTTGTACACACATGTGGAGGCCAGATGAAGACATCAGGTAATATCTTCCTCTATTGCTCTTCCTCTTTTATTTCCCTGAGATAGCTCTTCAGTGAACCTTTTTTGGTTAGGTTGGCTGACTAGGAAGACCTAGTGCACTTCCATCCCCCAAAGTGGCAAGTGTATGTGGCCATACCTGGCTTTTGATGTGGGTGCTGAAAATAGAACTAAGGTCTTCATATTTGAATACCAAGTGTTGTGATGAACCATCTGTCCAGCTCCTAGAAATTCTTACTGTTAGGATTTGTGTTTTTTTGTTTATTTTGAAATATCCCCAGACATGTTTCAAATATTTATGTATTTTACATTTCAATTTCTGCCTATTTTCTATGTTCTCTTCCTAGAACTTGCATTAAATATCTGTTGAGTCCCATGCTTCTACCATTTGTCTTTTCTTTTTACTATTTTCTAATCATTTATCTTCCTTTGTCTCATTCTGACTAATTTTTTTTATCTTGAGCAATTTTAACATTTAGTTTTTAATTCTTTATTAAACTATATCAGATCAATTTTTAAATCCACAACAGAATTTTAAATTTTAATTATGTATCTATAATTTCCAGAAATTCTTTTTAGTTATTTTCTCCTCTAAGTCCATATGTTCCAAAGTCTCTTGGGATTTTTTTTTTTGTGTGTGTGTTTTGATAACTTCTTTCATTTCATAGTCACTTACAGATTGAATCTTTTCTAGTTTTATTTCTCTGGAACTGTGTGTGTCTCTGCTAAATGGGGCAGTAATATCTACACTAGAGGTCATTGTAAAGAGGGACTGAGGAAGTGTGTCTAAAGTATTTAGCACAAGACTTAGCTAGTAGCAATTCTGCCGTAAAAATCAGCTATGATTGTTCCACTGTGGATTTAGCTCACTCATGCAGCTTATGTCCCATGCCAGGGAAAGAAATGGATACCCAGTGAATTCCCAGAACCACCCATTTTCTGCTCTGAGGATCACAAGGAGGCTGTACATTGCAGTGGTGGAGTGTTGAGCACATGGGTGCAGGGAGAGCAAGCACAAAACCTTTCAATGTCAGGCCAGAGGGCTGGAGTAGACAGTCCTTCACACTCTTGTTCCTCTGAGAAGTGGTTGACTGCTTGATTGGCTGGTCACCAGAGACCTCACCTCTCCCGTGGGCTGCATTTACTTGTGACTCTCATTACCATGTGCATATCTTACATTATCTGATCTCTGTGTTCTCACTCATCTGTGAATGGCACTTTTTCTTTCTAGAGAAACAGATTTGCCAAACTGGTGTTCTCAAAGTGAATTTTGCTGAACTGTAAAGGGGAAACAAAATTAAACAGAGGACTAAATATAGCATAAAAACAAATAAGTAGTCATGGACTCCCAGAGAGATATTCCCGCTGGTCTTTGTCTAAGAAGAGTGGCTATAATTATCAAAAAGTCCTTTTGAAGCCAGGTGTGGAGGTGCACACCTTTAATCCCAGCACTCGGGAGGCAGAAGTAGGAGGATTGCTATAAATTTGAAGCCAGCCTGGGACTACATAATGAATTCCAGGTCAGCCTGGGCTAGAGTGAGACCCTACCTTGAGTTCCCCCACCCTCACCAATAAATAAAAATAAGAAGTCTCTTAAGAGGGGCTGGAGAGATGGCTTAGCAGTTCAGGTTCTTGCCTGCAAAGCCAAAGGACCCAGGTTCAATTCCCCAGGACCCACATAACCCAGATGCAGTGGCGCATGCATCTGGAGTTTGTTTACGGTGGCTAGAGGCCCTGATTCTCCCATTCTCTTTTTCTCTATGCTTCTCTCTCTTTCTCAAATAAATAAATAAAAATAACATTAAAAAAAATCTTTTAAGGGCTAGAGAGATGGCTCAGCAGTTAAGACCATTGCCTGCAAAGCCTGACAATTCACGTTTGATTCCCCAGTACTCACATAAAGCCTGCTGCACAAAGTGGCACATGCATCTGGAGTTTGCAATAGTTAGAGGCCCTGGCAAATAAATAAAAACATTTTTTAAAAGTCTCCTAAATAACTATGCGTATTCCCTTTAATCCACACTGCTCTCACTCTTGGTTGAAGAACTTTTTTTTACAGATGGCAACAAAAACCAAGGAGAAACAAGATTCATCAATATAACAAGAAATGATAGCTGACTGCCTAGCACAAGACAAGTTACCTCTATTACATGTGTGAGGGCCAAGAAGACATTACAGAGGAAGTGGCGATTTAAACATGAGTGCTACTCTTACTGCTAGCTTGGCAACCTTTTCTAGAGAGATGGTGGTACACACTGAGGACACTCAAAATTCATCAAAGCAGAAATCCAGAGATTATAGAGAGCTGATCACTAACGTAGTCTTATAACACATCCACCAAAGCTTGGTGAACATTGCAGAAGAGGGGGCAGAAAGATTGTAAGAGCCACAGGGTGGGAAGGGGTATCCTGAGGCATTGTCTCCTCTCACAGAGACTTACTAATGAATTCATGACCCCAAGGGACACACCAATAACCTCAGTGAGGAGGAACCTCAGGAGAATGGAGGTGGGGGACAGGGGATAAAGAGTATAAACCATGGAAATATGACTAACATGATTTGTTCATACAGTAAAGTTTATAATTAATAAAAGCAAATCTTCAATACACATGTTTTCTATTTTAAGATTCTCACTAGAAACACATCTCAGTTCAATTATGTGCTTTTGAATCATTCAAACCATTCAGCAGTCACATGTCTGTCATATTGGGCAGCCTAGCTCTAGATCTGTGACTGTCCAACTGTGTGTAAGCTTAGAGAGCAGTGTGTTCTTCAAGACCATCATCACCTCTTCTCCATTATTGCTAGAGAGTGCAGGATAGTGAAGTATATTTGGTATAAATGTTATTAAAATTTATTGTGCAGTTAACTTACATTTAATTTAAAAAGTTATATCTCTAGATTTAAAAATGTTTTATTTAGTTTATTTGCAAGGAGAGAGGGGGGGGGGGGGAGAGAGAGAGAGAGAGAGAAAGAGCATGAGAGAGCATGCCAGAGCCTTTAGCTGCTGCAAACAAGCTCCAAATGCATGTTCCACTTTGTGCTTCTGGCTTTATGTGGGTACTGGGGAATCAAACCTGGGTCATTAGGCTTTGCAGGCAAATGCCTTAACTGTTGAGCCATCTCTCCAGCTCTGTTTCTAGATATTTTAATGCCAGGGTATATATTTATGTCTCCACATATGACTCTATTATGTTAAAATTTTCTGAAGTATAAAGTTTTAAGAGTGTACATGATTTTTTTCAGTAGGAGAAAAATATTTTTTGAACTTGTTTTCTTGGAAATTATTTTTAGATTGAAATTGTAAGCAAGTTGTATTCTGATGAAGAGGACCACTCATCGTACAATGGCCTTGAAGAAAGAAGCAGAAATGATGATAAATGGGTAGACTACTCTGAGAAAGTAAAACTATCCAGAGAAGGGTCTGATGAAGATCTGGACTGGGATGAACACCAGACAATCCCTAAGCAGTCAGGTGGGATAATCACAAGATGACTGGCTAATGATAATTATAGATGCTGAATTTAAAATATTAGAATTGTATGTGCTTTTATCACCAAAAGAAACATAAATTTTGTAGAAAATAAATCACCATTATTTTACTTAAAAGAATATTAAGAGTCTTTAATACTTTTAGCAACATAATAAATCATGCCATTTATTATGATGAAATGGTGCTAATTTTACCAAGGAGGGAGTAGTTTTTGTCAGTTTTCAGTTTTTGGCATGATTCATGGGCCATTTTGATGGTTAAAATGTCAGAATAAAAGGTATTGCATAATTTACAAATGCCCTTTTAGAGATAATTATACTCAAAATGAATATCATTTAAACTTAAAAGCTACTCCCCCCCCATAGTATTAAATTAGTTCTGGTCAGATTAGGTTAGAATAGCAGTTTTCACATGTGACTTATGGGACTCAGGATAGGCAAGTGCCTGAGGCACTTGTGGGAGCTCTGCAAGCAAACACTCTCTTTATAATAACATGGTTGCCATTTATATTCTTGCCTCCTGTGGTGGCATTTGCACTGATGGTACAAAAGTAATGGGGAGTACAACTGTTAGTCTTAATATGAATCAAGACTGTGCCTCCAGATTTCATGAGAGGACATTATCTTCTTTATAACCTGGCACTGAAAGGCAAAAAATAGTGTCACTCAAGGATAGCCTTGAAACATCCTACTATCTTGTGAGGAAAGATATGAAAGAATTTCTTGTATACCATAGTGAGAAGACTGTGTAGAGAAAGAGTTCTTGTGTGGTAGTTTGAGTTAAGAGCCAAACTGGCCATCTTTAAGGGCACCATTTTCTCTTGAAAGATCAACTCACAGATACACAATTACTACCCAGACTTGAGCATTCAGCAAACTGTTTTTCAAGAGGAAGTGAGCCTTTTACATCGAGGAAAATTACTGATTATATCTGTGTCAATAATAATAAAATTTAGTCATTTAAATGTACCTTAGAATTTGGCAAATGTGCATATGTCACTATGAACTTTACAGCTTCTCAGTACTTGGACATTCTGATTAAATTGATGGCAGTATTAACAAATGTGAGTTTTAAATATTATATAACGGAATGTGTTCATACATAGAAGGTTTATATAATTCTGTTAACCTATTTTCTAAGTGATCAATACAGGGTCAATATTGATTCAACATGAAATACAGATCCATGAATGTTCATGGAACCATGTCCTATAGGTCACTGATAGGGTTGCAAATCTCATATTGCAACTAACTTTAAGAAACTACCCTTGCCAGGTTTTGGTGTGGTATCAAAAAATACCTACATATAGGAACAAGTTATTAATTTCTCTTCTCTTTCCAAACTATGTATCTATGTAAGGCCATGTTTTCTTCATGCACTTCAACCCAAGCATCAAATTCCCATACATTGGACTGGAGAGATGGTTCAGTGGCTAAGGCATTTGCCTGCAAACCCTAATGACCTAAGTTTGGTTCCCTAGTACCCACATAAAGCCAGGTACACAGTGACACATGCATCTGGAGTTCCTTTGCAGTGGCTGGAGGCCCTGGTATACCTATTCATCCTATCTCTTTGTCTCTGTTTTATTTTTCTGCTTGCAAATAAATAAATAAAAATATTTTTAAAATTTCCATACATTGTTAAGTATGTGTAAGTCCAGCTATCTTTTACTAACCATATATTAGGAATTTAAGACAAGATGATTCTCACTAATTTCTGGGAGAATACAGTTATTTGCCATTAAACTGTGATATTTATATTTACATGTAAATATGCTCATTTTTATTATTTTAAAATGTATATGTAAATTTTATATTATTTTCTGTGTTTTTTTTTTGTTTTTTTGAGGTAGGGTCTCACTCTAGCCCAGGCTGACCTGGAATTTACTATGTAGTCTCAGGGTGGCCTCGAACTCACAGTGATCCTCCTACCTCTGCCTCCCAAGTGCTGGGATTAAAGGCATGCGCCACCACGCCCAGCTTTCTGTGTTTTTTTTTTTTATATTTAAGAACTAGGGATTACCCTAGGTTTTGCATATGTTAAGCATATGCTGTCATTGAGCTACATCTATAGCCCTTTGGCTACCCCTCACCCTATTTTTTCTTCTGAGATTGGGTATCACTGTGCAGAGTTAAGGATATCCTTAAACTCATAATCTTCCTGCTTCTGCGTCCTGAATGGAGATTACAGGTGTGCATAATCATGCTTGGCTATTTCAGTTTTGAATTCTTTTTTTAAACATCTTTTTTGTATTTTTTTATGAAAGAGGGAGACGGAGAATGAGAATGAATTGGCATGCTAGAGCCTCAACTCCAGATGCATGTGCCATCCTGTACGCATTTGTGACCTGTGTGCTTGTGTCACCTTGTGCATCTTGCTTATGTGGGGTCTGGAAAGTTGAACATGGGTCCTTAGGCTTTGCAGGCAAGTGCCTTAACCACTAAGCCATCTCTTCAGCACTGAACATTGGTTTTTTTAAAGCTTTTAAAGTATTTTAATTTATTTACAAGGAGAGAGAGACAGAAGGAGAGAGTGAGAATATGCATGCCAGGGCCTCCAGCTGCTACAAACAAACTCCAGACTCATGTGCCATTTTATGCATCTATCTTTATTAACATGAGTACTGGGGAATTGAACTTGGGTTGTTAGGTCTTTAGCTATTGATCCATTTCTATAGCCCCTCAGTTTTGATTTCTGATATGTAACTACAAGTCAATAAGTAGATATAGCTATAACTATAATTATAAGATATAACCCATATAAGCAAACATTGCTTTGGGTTGTCAAAAATTTGTAAGGCTGGAAAGGCGAGAGGTGCTTTAGAGTGTGTCTGGGGGTGCTGGAGAGATGGCTCATTGGTTAAGGGCACTTGCTTTCAAAGCCTGATGGCCTGGGTTTGATTCTCCAGTATCCATGTAAAGATACTCCAAATGATGTGCATGTATCTGGAGTTCATTTTCAAGAGGCCCTGGCATCCTGCTTCACTTCCTTTCCTTTTCCTTCTCTTCCCTCTTCTCCCTTTCTCTTCCCTCCCCTTCCCTTCTCTTCCTTTTCCTTCCCTTTTCTTCCTCTCTCTCTCAAATAAATAAAAATTTTTAAAAAATTAAAAGAATGTGTCTGGAATGATGTCAGCTCTCACAGGACAGGAGATGGAAATTGTAGTTATCAGGAAACAACATTGTTGAGATTAGCTACTTGGCCCAGTTCTATAGTTTATATTTAGTTGTTTATATTTATTCATACTGTGTTAGTTCAAAATGTCTGACATATTGTTTACCTTATAGACAGTGAGCCTGAGAATGCTAAGAGTAGCAGTTGAGAACTAAATTTGAGGTGATTGCATTTATAGAATGAAAGCAAAATGACTTTAGGAGCCTCCTATTAGTAAGATTAATACTATTTTGTGATAAGATTCTGACTTCTTTTTTCTTCAGAGAGGAAGTATTATATACAACAGGGCAATGCCACTAGATTCTTTGGATTTTCAAAAGTTGCTAAGTTTGGCTTCACTTATATCATGTGCCATTATTAATGAGTTAACCAGAGATGTCTGAGATTTAATACTTAAACATTTATGCTCTTTGTCAGTTTCCATTAGATTTCACAGAGGGAGTGTTGACTGGTTTTCCTGGAGTCAGACAAATTAGGGTGGAAGCTACTCTGTCATTTGACCATCGTGGACCAGTATGTAACTCAGACATAGATTGGCCTCTGTTTCCTAATTATACCACCACACAGGGTTAGATGAGGATTGAGGAAGCAGTTATCACTGTTCATGTGAAGCATATCTATAAATGTTATCTGCTATTATCATTATTGCTAGTTATAAGTTAAAACTTGAATGATGAAAGCTAGTAAGATACCAATTATTTACTTCTCAAGAATATTTTCATGTTCTTCAGCCACTTGGAAAAAATGATAGTTGCATTAAAAAAAAGCCATATCTATTTTCACAGAGAACTAATTTGGGTACGTTTCCTCTGTAAGTTGGAATCACTCTATGACTTAGGAATACTGCTTTTTAATGTAGCTCTATGTGTGCATGGCTTCTCTTTTAGTTAATTTGAGGCAGTTCCTTAGTTGCTGTTTTTCATTCAGGTAAATGGAAGGTATAGCAAAATGAAAGTGGAACACCTTAGAATTTGAAGAGCACCAGAGAACCACTTAGAATAACATTAGCTTTTTGAAAGGATTAAGTTATCTCAACTATAGAGATAAATATCTATTTCTCAATGTTATTAGATAATAACCTGAAAAGGTGAATTAAAAAGCACCATGTAAACCAAGTTAGTTACATGACACCAATGTAGTAATCATTGCCATCAGACATAAATATTTGTTGGATGAAAGGAAAAAGCAAAATCAAAACAAAACTGTTTTACTAAACTTAAAACCCATTTCTATTTTTAACATAATACAGATGATCTTCAATTAGAAGAAGATCCCCAGCTTCAATCTGCTATTTGTAAGATGCACAGACTTGATAAGATATTGGCAAAAAGACAATGTAGAGAAAAAGAAATTAAGAGGCAAGGTCTAGAAATGAGAATAAAGCTGTGGGAAGAAGTTAAGGTAAGAACTATATGATCATATGCTGAAATGGTAAGAATCAGTCTCCTCTAATAGGAGTAAGAAAAACATGGTTTGTGATAATGCTAATGTGATCTGCCTTATTGATTTATTTTGTGGAATTGATAACAGTAGTAATAGTACGTATGTGTATGTGTGTGTGTGATCAGGTGACTAACTTCAGAGGAAATTTTCCTAGACAGTAATATGAATTTAGAATGCAGTAAATAGAAATATATTTATGAGCTTTCCAGAAAGACCACTGAGATGGAAAGAAAGCAATGTAAAGAAAGCAACATCAAAAATGTACTGTTTTAAAGTAGAGATAAGACTTTTTTTTAAATAAAACGTAGCATAAAAAGTTACCCTGCTACTCTTTTCTATTGAAGATCAAAGCAAATTTTAATTTCCTTTAACATAAGAATTATATATGGAAACACAATAAAGCAGCACCAAACTTGAAATGTCTGATGATAGTATATTTTTGAGTTATTCACTAATTATAAAATATCTTGCTGAAACTTAAAATATTATAAGCAATATAATTACCATATGATGATAGATAAGTGCTTCAAGTTTATCTGGGAAAACAATAACAGAATTGTGTGAAAGCAATTTCCTAGTTAAAGAATATGAATGGCTTGAGCCTTCTTGTGTGAATATATATGATTGAGAACTGTTGAATAAGAATCATGGGTACAGTTGCCTTCTTTTCTCATACTTAAACTGTATTTTTTTCTTTCATTAGTGTGCAAAGAGTAATGAAGTTTTACAAACTAATGAGGAGATAGAAAATACACAAAAGTTTTTTGCTTTGACTGCTGCATCTACAGAAGCTGTCGGTGGGTAAATGGAGATGCCATCCCTTCTTCTTTGATGTCAAGTGTAATGATGTCATTGGAGTGAAGTTAAATTCCCAATGCAAACATTTCCCCCACTTTTTTTTTCCTCTGTGACACTTTTATTTTTGAGATACGGTCTCATGCTAGCCCAGGCTGACCTGAAACTCACTCTGTAGTCCCAGGCTGGCCTCGAACTCACAGTAACCCTTCTACCTCTGCTTCCCAAGTGCTAGGATTAAAGGCATGTGCCTCCATGACCATCATATGTGTGACTCTTTCTCAGAGGAAATAATTGATCCCATGAGATAAGAATAATGGGAACTAGTATGAGTGTAGTCCCAGACTGACCTCAAACTCACAGTGATCCTCTTTCCTCTGTCTCTTAGTCCTACTTTTTGAGATCAGCCACTTCTGCACATGTATTTCTACTTTTCCCTTGTATGTATTTATATTTGTGAATATTCCTTTTTTATTTATTAAGTAGAAACTTTGTGTGGACACATCATGTCCATCATCTCCCTCCTCCCTGCCCCCATTGAGGGCCCTCCTCAGTGGGATTGCTTGTATTCACCATGGAGTTGTGAGAGTAGCTGTCAGTCATTGTAGGGGGACAGTGTTCCTGGATATTCCCTCTCACTCTGTGGCTCTTAAAATCTTCCCATCCCCTCTTCTTCAAAATGTCCTGAGGTGTGGTGGGTGTGTTTTAAGTCTGCTTTAGTGTTTGGCTCTCAGTGGCTTTTGGAATTCTGCTTTGATATGTTTTGAGTATCCTCAATGTCTGTCTCCATCACCATGTCATGTGGATTGTCAGGCTTATCATGGAAGCAGCACTCTTGCTTGTCTCACAAATTCCTCTGTGGTTTTGTCTGGGCCCTGGCTGATGGGCAAGGTATGGTTTATCTCCATGGTTTTTGCTGCCTTCTGAAAAAGAAAAATAGATTTTCCAATGGAGATTGAGGTCAGCATAGGTTAAATGGGATGGACATTGTTAATTAAGAGATATTTTGATTGGTGTAGCCTCTCTTTTGGTCAAAGACTAGAGGGAGCTTCTTGGAGTCCATGATCTTGGTCTCCATAGGATTCTGACTCAGTTCCCAGCTCCAACTATGGGTTCCTTTGCATTGAACGGATCTTAGCTAATCAAAAAGCCATGGGATACCCACCTAGGTTGGGTGCCACTATTTCACAGGTGTGTACATCTTGTCAGGCTTGTTGCTTTATGTAACAATATCCCCTGTTACACACAACATTGTTGACCATTTTCCCCCAGCAGCTCATGTAGCACTTTTCAGCACTATATAGGCTAATGTCTGAGAACTGGCTCCCTTCCAGCTGAATCTCAATGTTCTGTGTTGGCAGCATGTGATATCTGTAGCAATAAAGTCTTACCTTTTACCTCAGGTGGGTAATCAGGTGCATTGACAGAAGCCTGTCTTGTTTTGGGGACCTTGTAGGTCCATTCGATTAACAGCTCAATGTAGGTTGTAACCAATTTCTGGTACTGAGAGTTATAAGCCAGAGCCAAATGTTTTAGGGTTAGGCTTCATCCTACCTGCTCTAGGGCCTTTCTAATCAGTTGATCCCTGCATGCTCCTCTTGAAAGTTATATAGTTTAGTCTACTATCCAAGGGAAAGGTTTCTATGGTACCAGTTCCTTTTGGAATTAGTTTTTTGTGCATCTCCCTCTGCCCTCCCATTCTCCTTTACCCAAACACTTCTATCCCTATTATCTGTTCTTTGAGTTGCCTGTCAGGTATGCCTTCAACCCAAGCTGTTCCAGGTTAGGAACCACAGATATGGGAGAACATGTGGCATTTGTCTTTCTGTGCTTGTGTGAGTTTGCTTACTATAATCTATTCCAACTTTCATTATATCATTGTTCCTTACTGTTGAGTAGAATTCCATTGTGTCTTTATTATCTTTATTATCGAGTTGTCAAATTATGGGCATCTGGGTTGATTCCAGTTTTTAGTTCTTAACATGATTGAGCAAATATTTCTGCAGTGAAGAGTGGAGTATTTAAGATATATGTCCAATAGAGGAGTAACTGAGTCTGTTGGTAGCTCAATTTTCATCCTTTTCAGGAGTCTCCATATTCATTTCCATAGTGGTTGTACAAGTTTGGATTCCTACCAGCAGTGAATGAGGGTTCGTTCCTCTTTCCCCATATCCTCACCAACATTTATTGTTGGTTGATTCAATTCTTTTTTAATTTTTACATATTAGTTGAGAGAGAGAGAAAGAGGTGGGGGGTGGTGGGCATGCCAGGGCCTCCAGCCACTGCAAACGAACTGCAGATGCTTGAACCACCTTGTGCATCTGGCTTATGTGGGTCATGGAGAATTGAACCTGGGTTCTTTAGCTTTTCAGGAAAGTGCCTTAACTGCTAAGCCATTTCTCCAGCCCTATCAGTTGATTTTTTAATGATTGCTGTTCTGACTGGAGTAAGGTGAAATCTCATAGTTTTAATTTGCATGTCCCTGATAATGAAAGATCTTGAACCTTTTCTTAAGTGAGTATTAGCCATTTGGATTTCTTCTACTGAGAAGTCTATTTTGTCATATATTAATATAGTCAAATCTGCTTGTTTCTTATTTCCATTTGGTTGGAAAATCAATTTTAATCCTTTTACCTTTGAAAGTGTGTATCTTTAGTGATTAGGTGGGTTTCTTGAAGGCAGCAGATTAAAGGGTCCATTTTTCTGATCTACCATTTTAACTTATATCTTTTTATGGGTGAGTTAAGTCCATTAATATTTAGAATAGTAACTGTGAGTTTTGATTTAATCCCTGCCATTCTGGATGGTTTATGGGGTTTGGTGCATTGTTGTTTTCATGACTGCTCTAGTATTGGTTACTATGATCTTTCTCTTGTAGGCTCTTGAGGTTTGTTGTTTGATTTTCCTCTGTGGAGTATTTCCTGAAATATTCTCTGTAGGTTTGGCTTTGTATTCATATAATCATAGAGCTGGATTTTGTCATGAAAACTTTTCATTTCTCCGTCTGTTATGAAGGGTACTTTCACTGGGTAGAACAGTTTGGTTTGGAAGCCATAGTTTTTTATGCTTTGAAGTATTCTATTCCAAGCCCTTCTGGCTTTCTGGTTTCCATTGAAAAATTTGAGGTAACTCTGATGGGATTGCCTTTGTATTTAATGAATTGTTTCTTTCTGCATTTAGCACTCTCTTTTTGTTTTCATTTTTAGTTTTAATTAGGATATGCCTTGGAGAGAGAGTTTTTTCTTTGGTCCTATCTGGTGTT
This sequence comes from Jaculus jaculus, assembly GCF_020740685.1. NCBI lineage: Eukaryota > Metazoa > Chordata > Mammalia > Rodentia > Dipodidae > Jaculus > Jaculus jaculus. The sequence goes on along the minus strand of NC_059109.1, from coordinate 40,520,764 downwards.
CTCTGAGCTTCTTTTATCTGGATGGGCCTCTCTTGTGAGATTGGGAAAGTTTCCATAATTTTGTTGAATATGATCTCTATGCCTTTGGCCTGGATTTCTTCCCTTTTTGGTGTACCCATGATCTGGATGTTTGGTCATTTTAAGATATCTCACAATTCTCTCATATTCTGTTCATATGATTTTTTTGAGCTTATATGATTTTTTGACTCCAGATCAAAAGTTTTTCTGGCTTGTCTTCCAGATCCGAGGTTCTGTCCTCTACCAGGTCAACTGTTTGTAAGGGCTTCTAGAGAGGCTTTTAAAAGATCTATTGATTTTTTGTTTTCTGTTGCATTTTTCTGCATCATGTCCAGTTCTTTGTTGAATTCCTTTTTTTTTTTTTTTTTTTTGCAGTGGGGTCTACCCATCTTGGGTAAGTCTTTTATTTTATTAAGGAGGAAGCAAGTACTGATAACTTCCTGGCAAACACTTGCCGGATCCTCCTGGGCTCTTTGTGAGCAGGAGCAAGGCACCAAGGAGGAGGCGAGGGAGCTTTCTTGTGTACCTTGTTCCCTGCTTTCCCTAAGGTTGTCTTATGTGACCATAGTATTATGACCAAAACCACCAAGTCAACGTTGCTACAATACATTTTTTTTAAACAATACTTTTAATTAAGCTGACGACCTTCTCAGTTATTCTCACCTTTCTTTTTAATCTTGTAATATCCTGTCCAGGATCTTATTGCATTAGCTGCTATGTCTCCTCGTTCTAATGGACTCTGCGATAGAACCTTAGCCTTTCTTTGGGTCTTGTGACCTTTTTAGAGAGTTCTGATGAAATATTTTGTAAAATATACTGAAATATTTTTGTGATGTTTATTCATTGTTAGATGGGAGTTACTCATTTTAGCAGCTTCCAGAATTATAGACCCTCATATACAAACTTAGGATATATAGTGTTTATATGTATTATTGGCCATGCTAACCTTGACCATTTAGTTAAGGTGGGGTTGGTTTACTTCTTCTCTGTAAGGTTACTGTTGCAGTCAGGTTTGCATTGCTGGCAGGAAATACCTGTTGAAGAGCAGCTTGTGGGGATAAAAGACTTATTTTGGCTTATAGACTCGAGGGGAAGCTACCATAATGGCAGGAGAAAATAATGGCATGAGCAGAGAGTAGACATCACGTCTTGGGAAATATCAGGTGGACAACAGCAACAGGAAAGTGTGCCAAACACTGGCAAGGGGAAGCTGGCGTCAATTCCCAAATCTTCATCAGCTGGGGACCTAGCATTAAGAACACTTAAGTTTATGGGGACACCTGAATCAAACCACCACAGTTACCAAGGTTATTCTTTTTTCCTTTTTTTATTGTGAACTTTAATATATGAGCATATTGCAAATTAGTCATATTTCCTCTTATGTCCCCTGTCCTCGTTCCACAGAGGACTCTCCTCAACTAAACAATATCATAACACCCCACAAAAATGATCTTGTCAAAGGAGTTGGACTTTTAAAAGATTTTCTGAGACTGACTTAACTTAAACTTCTACCAATATTGAAGTTGAATATTACTCTCCTGTCCCCACAATGACACTGGATTTTGTAGGTAGTATGTTTATTCAATTAAAATTAAATCATAATGATTCTTCTCTCTTATTGTCAGGGAGGTTAAATATTATTTTGGTTAGCCATGTTGTGAATTACTACTTATATATTATGCTCTTTCATAAATAAAATATTCATTTGTCAATTTGAAGGACTTCTTCAATATTAAGAATATTATTTATTTTGATGAAAAATACCAAAGCACATTCTTTTCTAACTTGTTTTTATACTTTTTTGATATTTATTAATGTATCTGTTTATTTCTTAAAAAAATTTTTTTGTTCATTTTTATTTATTTGAGTATGACAGACAGAGAGAGAAGAGGCAGGTAGAGAGAGAGAATGGGTGCACAAGGGCCTCCAGCCACTGCAAATGAACTCCAGACTTGTGCGCCTCTTTGTGCATCTGGCTAACATGGGTCCTGGGGAATTGAGCCTTGAACCTGGGGTCCTTACGCTTCACAGGCAAGCACTTAACTGCGAAACCATCTCTCTAGCCCTGTTTATTTCTTTTTTAAAGTCAAGTTTATTGAGATACAATTCTCTTACAGTGGTTAAACTCACCTCAATTTATTATACAGTGCTATAGGTTTTTTTAACATTTGAATTTTTTAAGTTATTTGAGAGAGAGAGAAGAAAGGGAAGGAGGAGAGAGAGAGAAAATGGGCATGATAGGGCCTCTTTCTGCTGTAAATTAACTGTAGACACATGTGCCACTTTGTTTGGCTCTATGCCAGTACTGGGAAATTGTACCTGGGTTGTCAGGCTTTGCTGGCAAGTGCCTTTAGTTGCTGAGCCCTTTCCAGTCTCTGAAATAGGTTTTAACAAGCACATACAGTTTTGTAATTACCACAGTCAAGATATACAGCATATTGTCCCCAAAACTTCCTTTATGACCTTTCTTAAGCCAGCATCTTTAACCCTTGAGCCATCTTTCTAGCTCTGAATGACCTTTCTCTATTTTCTGGCAGCCACAAAGTTCATGTTAGTATTCACAATATGATTTCTCCATCCTTTTTCACCCTTTTCTGCATTCACATTGGTGTTCCCTGTTCCCACAGCATTGGCACCTATAGTACCTTGTCCTTTCCATGGTGGTGTCTTCATGAGCTCATACTTGAGAATGAGATAGCTCATTCAAAATGAAGGGAAAATGTCAGTGCATTCTTGGCTTCTTTATATGTAATTAGAGTCTTTCTGGGTGGCTTCTCTCTTACAGAAAAGCCAATTCTTTAAACATTAAAAAATTATTATTATTTTTTTCTCTTCCTCCCTTCCTTCCTTCCTCCCTCCCTTCCTTCCTCCCTCCCTTCCTTCCTCCCTCCCTTCCTCCCTTCCTTCCTTCCTCCCTCCCTCCCTCCCTCCCTCCCTCCCTCCCTCCCTCCCTCCCTCCCTCCCTCCCTTCCTTCCTTCCTTCCTTCCTTCTTTCCTTCCTTCCTTCCTTTCTCTCCCCCTCTCTCCCTCCCTTCCTCTTTTTCTTTCTTTCTTTCTGTTTGGTTTATCAAGGTAGGGTTTCACTCTAGCCCAGGCTGACCTGGAATTCACTGTGTAGTCCCAGGCTGGCCTTGAACTCATGGTGATTCTTCTACCTCTGCCTCCCAAGTGCTGGGATTAAAGGCATGTGCCACCACACCTGGCTAAAAATTATTATTTCTTATTTGTTAGTATATAAAGAAATGTGTTTCGGGCTGGAGAGATGGCTTAGCGGTTAAGCACTTGCCTGTGAAGCCTAAGGACCCTGGTTCAAGGCTCGATTCCCCAGGACCCACATTAGCCAGATACACAAGGGGGCACATGTGTCTGGAGTTCGTTTGCAGTGGCTGGAAGCCCTGGCGCACCCATTCTCACTCTCTCTCTCTACCTCTTTCTCTGTCGCTCTCAAATGAATAAAAATAAACAAAAAAATGAAAGAAAAACCTTAAAAAAAAAAGAAATGTGTTTCATTGTGAAAGTCTCATGATCTATGTCACTACACATTGTTATTTATATCTACACTGCCCTCTTTCCCTACTTGCTTTCTGGTCTCCTTCCTCTCCCTAAAGAATAAGAAGCCAATTCCTCCATCTCTCTCTCTCTCTCTCTTTTTTTTTTTGAGGTAGGGTCTTACTCTAGCCCAGGCTGACCTGGAATTCACTACGGAGTCTCAGGGTGGCCTCGAACTCATGGCAATCTTCCTACCTCTGCCGCCTCCCGAGTGCTGGGATTAAAGGCATGTGCTACCATGCCCGGCTCTTTTTTTTTTTTTTTTTAATGCCTGTTTCTTATTTCATTTTCCTTTTGAGACAGGGTCTCTAGTGAAGTCCAGGCTGGATTCAAACACACTATGTAGCTGAGGATGATCTTGAATTTCTGATCCTCCTTTCTGCACCTTCCAAGTGCTGGGATTATAAGTGTGTGCTACCATACCCTGCTGAAAAGCCAATTCTCTAATAAAATTTCCTGCTGGCTCTTTGCATCTTTATCAATCATTTATTAAATGTGAAAATCACAAGAAAGGAGTTATTTCTTACTTCAGGCTATATTGTAAGCCTAATCATTATATAGATATATGGTTTTTCTGAGGTAGAGTTTCACTCTATTCCAGGCTGACCTGGAATTCACAATGTAGTCTCAGGATGGCATTGAACTCATGGTGATCCTCCTACCTCTGTCTCCCGACTGCTGGGATCAAAGGTGTGCACCACCATGCCTGGCCATATTTTAAAAATACTTGTCACTATGAAATTTTTAGATTATTCTAAAGAAGGATTTTTTTGTGTTCATCAGATGAAGAGCTGTTGTATTAGCAGTCTTTCCACTGCATCTCTGAAAGAAATGGATAAAAACACAAAAGTTCAACTTGAACACAGCATAGATTTTTTCAAAGTAATAAATTCCTGCTATTTCAATGTAGGTAAATTGTGAGAGGATTTTTTTTTTCCTGTTTCTCATTGAGCTCATAAGTTTTTTTTTTTTTTTTGGAAGCAGGGTCTCACTCTTGCCCTGGCTGACCTCAAGCTCATTCTGTAGCCCAACGTTGGCCTCAAACTCATGGAGATCTTCTTAACTCAGCCTCCCAAGTGCTGGGATTAAAAGCCATGCACCACCATATTCAGCTAGTTATGTCATAATAAAAAACAAAAATTAGCCAGGCGTGGTGGCACACGCCTTTAATCCCAGCACTCAGGAGGCAGAGGTAGGAGGATCGCAGTAAGTTCAAGGCCACCTTGAGACTACATAGTGTATTCCAGGTTAGCCTGGGCTAGAGTGAGAGACCCTACCTTGAAAAACCAAAAACTTATTTTGATTAAACATATATAACCATTAATTTAAAAATAAAATGTTTCTATAAGTGTCATTAGGGAAGCAGAAATGTTTGCTGTGTTTATAATTTCTTGTGACCCAGCAAGTGCAAAGCACTTGTAAGCCTTCCACTAGGTGGCATCAACTAGCTGTTGCACCCTCTTTGTAGGAGGGTGCTCTTGACCTTAAATCACATACTCCAGGCACACTGAAACCCACATTCTTCATTTAAACAAAGGGAGAATTCTGAGAGTGAGTGTTTTTCTTAACCTCCTATTTAGAAGTAACTGGTGGCTAAATGACAATTCCCAATCTGTTTTTCAGTTCTTCCAACATAAACTCCATCACAGTCCTCTTCTAACATCACAAATAACCAATAGCCAATAAATGAAAAATAGTTGTTGCTGTGTTTTTTAAAATTTAGTTTTGTATACAGTGCTCTAAACACAAGTGATACCTTGAGTCCCAAGAAAAAGATGAAAACTGCGTTGCTTATTTGTGCTGAATTTTGGCTTTATTATCCACACATAATCACTTCCAACTTAACTCCTGAGAATTTAGAGTGAACAATATAGCATTTGTTGGAGATCTCCAAAATATTTACAAGTCTGCCCATCCCAATAATGAGGGCTCACTTTTAGCTTTTTCTGGAACAGTGTTGTAAAAGTCAAGCACCTTACACCACCAGTCATTTCCCCTAGTTTCTAGCCCTTACAGAAATGTAGTTCAACAGTCTTTGAGACATAGCATCTAGTGACAGGGCTCTTGGTCATCAGTCAGTGCTTTGTGTAGAGATTAGTTTTTTTTTTTTTTAAATGTTTTATTCTTATTTTATTTTGTTTTTGGTTTTTCGAGATAGGGTCTCACTCTAGCCCACGCTCAACTGGAATTCACTCTGTATTCTCAGGGTGCCCTTAAACTCATGGCAGTCCTCTTACTTCTGCCTCTTGAGTGCTGGGATTAAAGGCGTGCACCACCACGCCTGGCTGAGATTAGTTTTTGCCTTTGTCACATTTTCTCTTGTATTTCCAGCTCCAAATTTACAAATGCATGCAAACACAACATAAAAAAAAATCAAAGCAAAAAAACCCCAAATAAACCCAACAACAAGTTTTATTTGCAAATGGCATTGCAATGGGACTAGCCAAATGTTGCAGTGGGGAATATGTGTGCCATGGTAAGATAGGGGCACATTCAAAGAAAACCATCAATATCTCAATGAACTAGGCTTTCCCCAAATTTGTGAATACCTCTTTCTTGCCTTTTCTATTAAATTTAGACATATCATACTTCTATTCCTGAATGCTAAGATTAAACTACTAAATCTGGTAATGTCTTTCTATCTGGATCAACAGGGGACTGAGGGGGATAGGATATCACACACCTGTGCTGCCGACATAGCTAAGGAGCTTTTAACCCCTGTTGAGTTCTTAGCATTACTTAGCAATCCTTTGCATTCTCCAAAGGTAAGACTTCAGTCTTTCACTAACTTCCTATTTTCTTCTGCAGTACTTTCTCTCATGGCTTCACTTTCTAGAGAAAATGGACCTACTGAGGCGCCCACCAATTTCCTTCTGTTTCTAAACTTCATTGTGATGCCCTGCCTCCAACAGCTGCTCCTTCCATCTCACTTTAGGAAGTTAGGTTCTCTTCTCTGAGGTCCATGTCAGTTCCATCCTATTCCTACCACCCAGCTCCTAACTCATCAATTGCTGCTCTCTCTCTTTCTCTCTTTCTTTCTTTCCTTTTGGTTTTTCCAAGTAGAGTCTTGCTCTAGTCCAGAGTGACCTGGAACTCACAGCAATCCTCTTATCTCAGCCTCCTGAGTACTGGGATTAAAGCATGTGCCACTACACCCAGCCAGTTGCTCTTTTATTATTATTAATTAATTTGAAAGGAGAGAGAGAGAGAGAGAAGAGAGAGAGAGAGAGAGAGAGAGAGAGAGAGAGAATGAATGAATGGGCACACCAGGTCGCTTAGCCACTGCAAATGAACTCCATATGCATGTGCCACTTTGTACATCTGCCTTACATGGGTACTGGGGAACCGAACCTGGGGTTGTTAGGTTTCGCAGGCAAATGCCTTAACATCTGTCATCTCTCCAGCTTTTAAAGAAAAAAATCTAGGGCTTCAATCTTTGCTCCTCTGCCTCTTCCCCTTCCACTTACTGTTGAATATTCTAACCCTAAAGCAGAATGAAAGAACTGTTGGACCAACAACAACATCAGTCAATCATATAAACCGAACTTTTCTCCCAGACAGCTGCCAATCAGTCCCTTCCCCCCCCCCCCACTTTCCTTATAGGTCTGACTTGTGGAAAGAATGTTCTACACCATTAGCAGTACTTCTGATTTTCATCTCACTTGACATCTCTGTAGCATCTCACACACTACCACACAAAGTATGTGAGACGTTTACTGAGTTATTGTCTTCTGGTTCTCTTCTTTTCCTGTCTTCTTCCTATTTTTGAAATCTAGTTCTTACTTTGTATGTTTTAATTCTTTTGAGTAACAGTGGCACTAGTACTGAGGTCCAGCCAAGAGCCAGCAAGGGACACAGGTTTGCCAGGAACAAAATGAGTGAGCTTGTTCTTCTCAAACTAGAGCCATAGAGCATCCCTTAGTCACTTTTTCATACTTCTTCCCTGAGAAACAGCTCCTCAGAAGATAATTTGTTCTACCATTTCTGTGCCTAACCTCTTTTAACCTGTATTAATGATTTCGATCCTAGACTTCAGCATTTTTCTTTTAGGCTATTCAAATAGGTTTTGTCTCCTAGCTGCCATTATTTCCCTATACTGTTAATTATGTTAGTTATGTCTTACTGTGTAACACACTAACCTCAAAACTTGGCAGCTTAAAACAGCAAGCTTTCAGACTTTCAGCCATCTGGATGAGCTTGGCTGTCTAGTTCTGACAGTGTTCCTTATGTGGTTGTGGTCAAGTTGATGGCCAGAGCTACCATTACCTAAAGACTCTACTGTTGCCTGAGAAACTGCTTCCAAGCTCAATCACTTGGTTCATGGTAGACTTGTGTTCCATGCTGGCTGTTGGCTGGACCTCTTAGTTTCTTATGACAAAAACCCAACTTTAGGATGTCTATGTATTCTTATAACATGACACCTTATAGTCCTTAAAACACCCAGTAACTGCTCAATTTTGTTAGCATTCCCATGATTCTTAGACAGTATTAGTAGGAAAATGATGTTTCATGCATTGTCTTTTTATATATCAAGGACTTTTTGCAGGTTTTGTACATTAGCTACCCATAGGTGTTATATACCTCCTTACTGTTATTACCTTAAGAGATGACTACCCTGACATACTTTTACTGAGGTATTAATGACATGGAGAAAAGCTAGTGGCTTTATTAGACATTTATAATGTGTTTTCTATTTAGACACTTAACTATGCTATCTTACTCATTTTAATTATCTTTAATAGTTTGCCTTTGGTCTTTTAAAGTTATGAACAAACAAAGATATGTTAATCTTAGTGTTCATTTCAGTAATTGATCCTTTTCCTGAAAATTGTAGACTTAGTGTTGAACTGTATCAAATACATTTAAATTACGGATTTTCCTTTGCAAACTTATTTAATATGGTAAAATTAATAGATATAAGTATTAAAACAGCCTTTTCTTTCTGGGCAAATCTTTCTTGGTTTTGGAAGACTATTCATTGAATTTAGTACAGATTTGACTGGGTGAATGCATTCAGAATTTTTTTTCTATAAAGCAAATTTAGTTTGTGAGTGTATGTGTGTTATGGCATTTGGGGTGAAGGTGAGATTTGTGGTTATTTATATATGTGATTACTTTGATAGCTATTTTAACTTCATTAAATGAGTGGGTGGGGCTACTCATTTATTTCTATGCTTTGAAACAGCTTATATAACAAGAGGATTATCTGTTCCCTAAATATTTGAAAGCTATCACTGGAAAAACCATCTGGTTCAGATTATTTTCTTGGAGGCAGTAGATGACTCTCCTCAGCCTCTTTCATATTTACTCTTCTCTTTCAGTTTACTCATTCTTCTGGAATCAATTTAGCAATGTAGCTATGACCCTAGATTTGAAAGTATCCATTTACTGCAATTTGAAAATTTATTAATATGAAATTTCATATAGGAAGTTAGTAGTCATTTTTCTTAGTGTTTGTATATTTCCTGTTTATAATTTCATTCCTATTTTTCCTTGTTAAAATATGTGGAAAAATTTTAAAGCAAACCTTTTATTTTTATACAATTTTACATTGAAAGAAAAATTACAGAGATGTTACAGAGATTTCCTATTTACTTATACCCAGTTTCCCCTATTAGGAGCACCTTAGTTAGTATGATATATTTGTTGTATCAGTAGTGAACGAGTATTTATATGTTACTAATGAGTAAAGCCCACCTTTTTACTTGATGTCCTTTGTACCATTATCCCATCTAGGATACTGTATTGCATTTAGTGCTCACATTTTCGTAGTCTAATTTGGGCTGTGACACTTTCAGACTTTCCTTGTTTTGAATGGCTTTGACAGTTTTGAGGAATACTCTTGAGGCATTTTGTGGAATGTCCATCCTTGGAATGAGTCTTATGATTGTCTCATTAGTCTGAGTTCTGTCTTCTTGGGAGGAAGACTATAGAGTTAATGTGCTGTTTTTATTACATGACATCATAGTATTAGCATACCAGCACTGCTGATGTTAAAATCCATCACCTAGCCGAGGAATTGTTGGTCAGAGTTTTCTGCTATGAAGTTACTCCATTTCCTTTTCTTTTCCAAGTATAACTTTTTGGAAGGAAGTGGATATGTACAGCCCTCTCACAAGGAATATGGAGTTATGTTTTATCATATTTATCACATCGAAAGCAGAATATCTACACATACAGTATCTTGAAATTTAATATTTTGTTCATTTATACCAGTATAAACTTAGGGATATTTATTTTGTACTTTGGGTACTACTTTATTTTTTGGTCACATTTTTTCCAGCTTTGGCCATCTGGAGCTCTCTCAGTTGGCTTCTATGTCCCTTTGGCACATGTGTTCATCATGAGATTTGCTTTATTGCGCTTAGCAAATATGCCCTTACTTTCTGGCTCCAGATTCACATACTATTTTTTTCATTTGAGTCCTAGAATTAGCCATTTCTCCAAGGTGTCCTGGTTCATTTATTGGAGAGTAGTAGAACTCAGTATCTGGGGCTGGAGAGGTGGCTTAGTTGTTAAAATGCTTGTCTTGAAAGCAGGAGGACTTGAGTTCAATCTCCACAGCCCACAAACAAAGGCTAGCCATGGTGGCATGCACCTGTAATCCCAGTGCTAGGGAAGTGTACATAAGAAGATCCCTATGGCTTGCTGGCCAGTCAGTCTACCTTAACTAGTAAACTTCAGGCCAGTGAGAGACCTTTTCTCAGTGTTCCAGTAGATAACACCCCAGATTATTCTCTGGTTTTCACATATGTGTGTACCTGGGTGCCAGGTATAATATTCTCTAAGAAAGGAAATGCTGGTACAACTGATCATACATATCTGATGATATATACCATACATATAAATATACATATACTTATACATATATGTATACTCATATGTAACTATTTCCATGTATAGTAAGAAGAGGTTGAGTTTATATATGCTGCTGTCACTGTCTGCATTCAAGTATCACATAGTACATTGCAACTCCTTCCCCTTTGCTCATCTGACATTCCATTCCAATAGTGCAAAACCCATTTTACATCCTCTGCCATCTGTTTACTTAATAGTTCAACCCTATTATGCTGTATAATATTGTCAACCTATGGGAAACAAGCAACTGAAATTTAGTGCTCATATGGAGTTTGTATTGCCTTTGGTCTCCAAGACTCCATTTTCAGAGTTACTTAGGTGAGTGTCCTGTTCTGTGCTTCCCTTTACTGAGATCGTTCTACACATTTGTCACATAGTTAGGTAGTTTTGTCACATTTTGCATTCTATACAGGGATTCTTTGGGCTCCTAAATATTTTTTTTGAAAATTTGCATGTATTGAATTTCATTCTTCATTCTCTGGTGGTATGGGGAGTTTTAAAAATGCATAGTGCATAGAAAGAAAACCACAACTATAGCTGCTAAGCATGTATATTCTCTTATTAAGAATGTTGGGATTTAGCTGGGTATGGTGACACACACCTTTAATCCTGGCATGAGGGAGTGGCAGAGGTAGGAGGATTGCTGTGAGTTTGAGACCACCCTGAGATTACATTGTGAGTTCCAGGTCAGCCTTGCCTAGAGTGGGACCCTACCTTGAAAAACCAAACCAAACCAAAACAAAACAAAAAACCAAGAATGTTGAGGTTTGGATTCATAAAATCTAGACTTGTGCCATTTTAGCACACTCTATAGTCCTCTTTTGTGCTTCTAGGGAAATGCTGTAGACTACCCCGACTTCTGTAGGTTGCTTCAGTGGCTCATGTATATGAAGATGATTTCCTTTTTACCTGGGAGTGATGCTCACATTGTGTTGTTTTTAGTCATATGTATGGCAGGGATTGAGAATATTCAAGTTATATATTTTATATATATATTTAAAAACAACGTCTTATGTGTGAGAGACACGTTGTGTCTTTTTTTTTTTTTTGAGGCAAGCACAACAGACTGGCCTTTTTTTTTCTTTTTGAGAGAGAGAGAGAGAGAAAGAGAGAGAGAGAGAGAGAGGGAGAGAGAGAATGAGAATATTGGCACACCAGGGCCACCAGCCACTGCAAATTGAACTCCAGGCTCATGAGAAACATTGTACGCTTGTATCACTGTGTGTCTGGCTTATGTGGGACCTGGAGAGTCCAACATGAGTCCTTAGACTTTGCAGGCAAGTGCCTTAACTGCTAAGCCATCTCTCCAGCCCATATTGTATCTTTTTAAATCCTGTATGGAGGGGATTGAGAATATTAAAAATAACCCGTTTTATTATTTATTTCAGATTTTCTTTTTAAAAATATTGTGTGTGTGTGTGTGAGAGAGAGAGAGAGGGGGAGAGAGAGAGAGAGGGGGGGGGGGAGAGAGAGGGGGAGAGAGAGGAGAGAGAGAGAGAGAGAGTTTGTACGGGCACACCAGGGCCTCTTGCTTCTACAAACAAACTCCAGGTGCGTGCACCCCTTTGTGCATCTTGCTTTACATGGGTACTGGGGAATCAAACACACACTGTCAGCCATTGTAAACAAGTAGCTTTAACCACTGTTCCATCTCTCTAGCCTTTTAGACTTTCTTCTCAGTTTTTATTTTTTCATAGCTTTCCCCCTCTTTAATGGCATGCACCTCAAGGTATACACCTCTCAATATATTTGTCAAATTAAAAAAAATACTTTTAAAACTTATTTTTATTTGAGAGAGGGAGAGAAAAACAAGCAGAGAGAAAGAGAGAGAGAGAGAGAGAGGGAGAGAGGGAGAGAGGAAGAAAGAAAGAAAGAAAGAAAGAAAGAAAGAAAGAAAGAAAGAAAGAAAGAAAGATAGAGAATGGGTACATCAGGGCTTTCAGCAGCTGTAAACAAACTCCAGATGTAAGCACCCTCTTGTGCATCTGACATGTGGGTCCTGGGAAATTGATCTTGGTCCTTTGGCTTTGCAGGCAAGCACCTTAACCACTAAGCCATCTCTTGAGCCCTGTCAAAAGTTCTTGATTTCCTGTAGGTATATTGTAGGCTGAGCATATGCTGTCCTGCTTGCTTCTTCCCTACAGTCCCCCTTCTTACCCTTTCCTCATCTCATCTGTCCCCTTTGTTACCCAACACATTTTTACTTCTACTTTCATTTAATGTTCACATACATAATTTTATGTGACTATATAAAATCTAGGGCTCACAAATGAGAGAAAACATATCTGTCTTTCTGAGTCTGGCTTAATTCACCTAATATGAGCAAATCCAATTGCATCCATCTTCCTGAAACTTCATTCTTTGTGGCTGAAAGAGTTTCGTTGTTTATTATGCACCTCATTTTCCTTGGCCGTTCCTCTGTTGTTGGGAACTTAGGTTCTATAACTTAGCTATTGTGCATAGCACTGATATACAAATATCTCTGTGTTATGTTGACTTGGAGACCTTTGTGTAAATATCCAAGAGAGAACTTACTTCTTTTTAAAGAAACTGAGTAGACAGTTCTTTATTCTGTGAAGATTGAAAAAAATTATTTTTTTGTATCTCTAGATTCTTCACTTGAGGATGAAGACACCTTTTTTTCAGTGTTTCACACTCAGGTCCCTCCAGAAGATTATGAAAATCATATGCAGAATGTCAAGAAGGGTATGTTTTATTAATTAATTTATTAATTTGTATATTTATTAATTTATTAATGTGTATATTGTCACAAGGATTGTTGGCTCTATTCAGAAATATTCATGGATGAAAATGATTCTGTGTAATTCAAAGCAGAGGACGGAAGACATAGACGCAGTTCAAGGTGGGACATAACAAAAGGGCCAAGGATGAGCCGGGCGTGGTGGCGCATGCCTTTAATCCCAGCACTCGGGAAGCAGAGGTAGGAGGATCGCCAAGAGTTCGAGGCCACCCTGAGACTACATAGTGAATTCCAGGTCAGCCTGAGCCAGAGTGAGACCCTACCTCAAAAAACCAAAAAAAAAAAAAAAAAAAAAAAAAAGGGCCAAGGCTGTAGCTCGGAGGTAGAACACATGCCTAGCTCTGGGTTTAATACCAGCACCATAAACAAACTGATGGCACATAATCAAATTTGAGTTATCTCAGTCCACTATGGGGTACTTGAAATTTGTATAATGAAGAGTTTTTTAAAAGCAGGCTGCAAATGATGGAAACCTGGCTTGGGGGTGGCAGTGAGAAGCTTGGTGGCAGATGGCTCTCTTTGGCTTCTGAGAGCATGTGCTATGGTGAGTCATTGAGAAGAATTCTCACTTACAAACCTAGAGGAGAGACTGTCCCAGGTGGAATCAGGTGCCTGTCTCTAGTCTAAACAACTTGTCCAACCTAGCAGAGGTGGAGTCACTGAGTGACAGGACAGCTCCTGAAATGCCACACCTGACTGGGAAGGAGAGAAGACATTTTGTTCTTTTTTTTTTTTTTTTTCACTATGTAGTCTCAGGCTGGCCTCAAACTCACAGTGATCCTCCTACCTGTGCCTCCCAAGTGTTGGGACCAAAGGCATGAACCACTTTGTCCAGTGGAAAGGAGACATTTTAAATAAGATATTTTCAATGTCTTTCCCCCTCCTAATTTACTAGAAGTATGTTTTTTTTTTTAATTTTTATTTATTTATTTATTTGAGAGCAACAGACACAGAGAGAAAGAGGCAGAGAGAGAGAAAGAGAGAGAGAATGGGCGCGCCAGGGCTTCCAGCCACTGCAAACGAACTCCAGACGCGTGTGCCCCCTTGTGCATCTGGCTAACGTGGGTCCTGGGGAATCAAGCCTCGAACCGGGGTCCTTAGGCTTCACAGGCAAGTGCTTAACCGCTAAGCCATCTCTCCAGCCCTAGAAGTATGTTTTAAAGGGACTTTATTATAAGTGTAGAAGTGGCTGCATTTAATTTGAGTTTAATGCATTGTTTAAGTATATAATGAAACTTAATCTGCATATATGCATATCATATGTCAACTAAAATGACTTTGTATTAACACGAATGATGGGAAAAAGTGATATATTTTACACATGGAATATCCAGTCACCAACATAATAACAAAAACTCCATGCTTCATTTGTTGGTAGTTTCTTTAAAAAGTAAGTATGCACCTATCATGGTGGTTTATGCATGTAACCCCAGTATTTGGGATGCTGAGGTATGAGGTCTGCTATGAGTTTGAGGCTAGCCTAGGCCACAGAGTTTCAGGTCAGCCCAGGGTAGAATGAAACAATGTCTCAAAAAAAAAGTAATTATGTGATTGATTAATGAAACTATTAGTATAAAGCAAGGGTTATTTGCCTAGAAAAATTTTAGCCCTTTTGTCTGGAAAGAATATAAATCCAAAGATCTTACTGTTTTCCTCATTTTCCATCTATTTCCATCTAAATTTATTTCCTAATTATTAGATTTGTATTGAGTCTTTGATAATGTGCTATTAATGCACCAAGTGATTATATTTCCTAGTTCTTTTTGTTGAGGTAACCTCTTTCAAAGAGAACTTTTAAATAAACCTAGTCTGGATTGAGCTATTGACTGGTGATTTTTCCTTTTTGAACTTTACTATGGTAATTTATTATACCTTTAACTTTTTTTTTTTTTTTGTACTGGCAATCAAATGTAGGGGCTCACATCTGATAGGCAAGCACTCTACCACTGAGCCACCTTCCACAAACTTGCACTATTTTGCAGGGTGAGTCCCATTTACTACTTAAAGAACTTCTTTGTGCCTGTTTTAGACTTTAATGAAAGGCTCATTAAAGAGCTTTAACATGACATAGTGAAAACAAGACACTTCATGAGGAGAATGAATCCAGCAGTTGTTTCTTCAAATCCTCTGCTTTGAGCACTCTGGTCTAAGTATCTTCAAGCTTTCTTCAAGTCCCTCAGCAGGTCTGGGAAACTGACAATAGGGTTTATGCAATAGAATGTGGAGCATGCAGGATGCTTGACTCCAGATTTTACTTAAAAGAAACAGGCTTAGCTGGGGAGATTGCTCAGTGGTTAAAGGAGTGTGTTTTCAAAGCCTACTAGCCTGGTGTTAATTTCCTAGTACCCACGTGAAGCAAAGTGACACATGCATGATTTACATGCTTCCCTCACCATCCCCCGCAACCCCCCCCCCCCAGGTTTTCTTTTTTCTTTTTCTTTTTTCAAGGTAGGGTCTTGCTCTAGCTCAGGATGGCCTCAAACTCATGGCGATCCTCCTGTCTCTGCCTCCCAAGTGCTTGGATTAAAGGTGTGTGCCACCACACTTGGCTACACACACAGTTTTTTAAAACAAGAAATAAGCTTGAATGAAAAGTTTGTAATTCAGAAAGATTAATGGCAAACTAATAACCCTAGCCTTCAGGGAAAGTTCCATTTCATATAAAAACAAAATAAACATATATTAAAAAATTCCCATAACATCAGAGATTGTTTTAATGTGTATGAGTTGGAACCCTGTTCATATTTTATATTGTTCCCAAGGAATTGTGAGCATAGGTTTGATATATGATCATAACACAGAAGGGTTAATGAAATCTCCTTTGGAAGTTATAGCAGCACATTTATCTTTTTAACAAAAAAATCTCCATATATATCAGATTTTGTATCTGGACTTGAGAAATTATGTTTCTTTGTGTGTTTTTAATATATTTTAATGTATGCTTAAAGTGGATTTTTAGTATTTAAAATTGTAATTATGAAATAATTTTGAACTTTTAAAACATTAGATTTTATCTGTGATGTAAGAAAAAGCGAGTCATCAATCAAAGCAGAAAAGCCTTTTGCAAATACAGAAAAGACTGAGCTCAGGGGCAAACACAGCCAGGATTTTATTAAGCGAAACATTGAGGTATGTATTCTGCAAAGCAGGAGGCAAGATATGGGAGTAAATAAGTGCAAAAATGTAATACTATGTGGAGGGCTTAAGTATTTTTGACTAAAATTAATGTGTGCATGATTGGTTTAGTGTATTTGGCTGAAAGAATGGCTCATGGACTGATACTTATGCTCACTGCTTTCTGCATTCTACTCTGTTACATCCTGTTACTGTTGTTTTGTCTTGTCCTGGGCTGTGCCAATCCATCCTGTTTTATCCTGTCCCTTTCAGTCATGCTAACTGCAGTTAGACTTATTTCATACCCGAAAATCGTCTGGTTCCTCCAACTTGGAAAACATAGTTTTGGACAGTGCTTCCCTTCCAGATTTTAACTTGTACATTAGTACAGTTTCTTTTTTTCTCCCTCCCTCCTTCTCCTTTCCCCTTTTCTCTCCTTACCTTCCATGAGGCTGACTGTTTGCTAGTGCATTGAGAACTTAGAATGAGAAATGTTCATGCCAGAGCAGCAGGAGTGGAAGGAGTTAACTGGTAGTCTGCGATCTTTGAGCCTCCTGGCATCTGGTCACTACCCTTGGCCAACTCCCTGCTTAAGAGGTTTGTCCTTGATTTTAAAGCCCTGCAGCCTCACGTGGCTTGTTTTTAATGCAAACTGGTGAGTATAGGGGCTCCTGTGCTAGAGCAGAAGGCTAACAGGTTTATTCACAGCAAGAAAGGTAAGTACGGTGGGGCACAAGGCTCACCGTGATGTGTGGGCATCTAGTCACTAGCAAGCCATGTGGGCGAGTATAAAGCATGAGTAGTAGGAGAGGGTCAGGCTTGCCACAGTGCAGGTCAGATGCTTTCTCAAGTTGCCATGGTGTTTCTGGGCAGATTGGCTTCATGAGTCAGCTTGCCACTGCTGGATTGGCCTCTACCACTCTCCATTTTTCTGTGTCCCATGTTTGTGTCATCTTCTTCAGGAAATTCCAACTTAAACTGCCTCTGTGCTGGTCCATTGTATCCTGATATATTGTTTAGAGTTCCAAGAGCAGTAGAGTGTCCTCCCCATCTGATCTCTTTCTGACACAGACAGCAGCTTTATATCACCTCTCCTTTACTCCTTTTAATAATGGTCATCAAACATTTAAATATTTATATATTATGGAAATTTATTATTTTTATTTGAGACCGAGTCTCATGTAGCCCAGGCTAACCCCACTGTACAGCTTCTGACCTTTAATTTCTGATCCTCCTGTCACCATTTCAGGATGTCAGTATTCTTTTTTTTTTTTTCCCCTGAGGTAAGTCCAACAGAATGGCCCTTTTTTTAATGGGGGCAGGGAGAGTGAGAGAGAGGAAAAAAAAAAGAGAAAGAGAGAGGGTTAAATTGGCATGCCAGGGCCTCCAGCCACTATAATCGAACTCCAGACACATGTGCCACTTTGTGCGTATGTGCGACCTTGCAAGCTTGCATCACCATGTATATCTGGCTTATATCTGGAGAACCGAACATGGGTCTTAGGCTTTGAAGGCTAGCACCTTAACTGCTAAGCCATCTCTCCAGCTTGATTTCAGTATTCTTAAAATTTATAAGCAGTGTCATTTAGTGGATATATGCTACCAGCAACTGGCAACAAGAGTCCTTCTCAATGCCTTAATAAATGTGTTTCTGTATCTATATCTATCTATAACATCTATATCTGTAGCCATATACCAGGAAAGAGAAATTTGAAAATGGTTCCTGTTTTGTTATTTTATATAAAGTTTTTGTTCAAATGGCTAACAAGAGGACTCGCTTACTCTGAAAATACTTTTACTTGGAGAGTGGCCATATACAAAAGATGTACAGTAAAATTACCTAACAAATCGAATTTAAATGCCTGGCCTCTCAGATTTCACCTTAGCATATGTATTTTAAGAAGCCTCAAGTTCTGTTCTTATTTCACTCAATTATAAATTGCTTTAAATACTTAATATTTTCACTGATAAATTCTGTAGTTGGCCAAGAATTCAAAAAATCCAGTGGCTATGATTGACAGAGAGAAGAAAAGACTGGATGAACTTTTGAAAGATTTAGACGATAGAGACTCTGGGCTGTCCAGCTCTGAGGTATGTAAGCTGTGGTGGTCAATGGCTTCTCCATTTCTTAATTTTATGTCATGTTATACAAATTTATATTTGTTTTGGGCTATATGACATTATTATCTATATTAACATCCTGTTTGTTTGTAATTTTTTTGAGGAAGGATCTCACTTTAGCCCATGTTAGCTTGAAACTCACAGTGATCCTACCCCAGACTACGAAGTATTGGGATTAAAGACATGCACCACCATGTCTGGCTTTATGCATTTACTTTTATTGATGTTTTCAAGTGTATTCTTTGTCAATTCATTATTGACTCTGAAAGACTATTTTAAGTAATTAGAAAAGTGATAACACATGGATTAGCATAATAATAACCTCCCTAGGTGGTAGGTGGTGGGTGGTGTTATAGGTTTAGTCATGATGCTGTAATGTACTTATTGGGGTCCTTTTCTGATTATTGCACCCTGGCCTCATAGTGTTTCTGCATAGTCTTCAATAATCCTAAAGTATACCATTCTGCTCTTGCCCAATTAACCTTGACCATCTACTTCCCAAGAGCCTGGCAGGGGTGGTGGATTTTAACATAGGCATGAACACAGGTATTTACAAAGTCTGAGGATGTTCTATAAGGATTATAGCAGCCCAGTGTTCATGCTGTTCACCTGTCGATATTGTAAGTATATTCTTCATTTCCACAAAGAAATGTACTCTCCTGTGTTTCTCAACACATTTAGCCCTATAGCCTTGCTTTTGTTCCCTTATGCCAAATAGAGAGATGATTGCAGGAATGCTGTCCATTCTCTTTTATCTGTCACATGTTGTGTGTCTATCTCCCCAGTCCTGTGCCCTTCCCTGGTGAACTGTGCAGAGGCAAATGGGAGTCAAATCTTTCACCCTCTTCACCTCAGACCTCTCACCTCAAGGCAGAATGAACTCTGTGGTGCTTCCCCAAGGATCAGACTAAAGTTCATCTTCACTCTAGATCATATATTATTTTCTTTGTGCCCTTGCCCTTGTTAGTTTCTTCCACATGTGCTCCTGAAGACATTCCTCTAGTACATTAATTAAACTTAAACCCCTGTTTCAGGGGCTGTATCTAAGGAACCCATTCTGGGACACATAGTTGCCAAGGACAGCTTTGGCTTGAAGTTCCAGAACAGTACATGAGCCATGATAGCTACAGCCATTGTAGGGAGGCTACACCAGCCAAATGGGAGCCAATACTCAGCCTCAGCTCATAACTGCTCAATGAAAATCCTAGCCTAGGCTGCTGGAATCTTCCCATGTTTTGAGAGAAACTAGAAGTTCACATTTTTATGAGAAATAGTTCATGTTTTTATTTTTTTTTTTGGTTTTTTGAGGTAAGTCTCACTCTGGTCCAGGCTGACCTGGAATTAACTCTGTCATCTCAGGGTGGCCTTGAACTCACAGCAGTCCTCCTACCTCTGCCTCCCGAGTGCTGGGATTAAAGGCGTGTGCCACCACGCCCAGCCAGTTCATGTTTTAAATGCTGACAATGCCATGAAAAACTTCTGTGTGGGCAAACAATGTACTATCTTCCACTTCAAAACAAAAGCAGTTCTCAGAACACTACAAAATAACCTCTAAGCAACCTTTGCTGAGTTGGTCCAGTGGGGCTGGGTATAGGAATGGAAGGAGGAGTTGGTTGCTCTGCTAAAAGTCCAATAATTCAGATATTTTGGCTTGGCAGTTCATGATAGTTTTCTTATTTTATTAACAAAACCCCAGATAGGAAAAGTAAGTGCTTTGTGTGTAAGTATGAGGACCTGAGATTGATTGCCAACACATTTAGATAACTGGGACATATGGCATATTAGTCAGGGTTCTCTAGAGGAACAGAACTGATAGAATGAATTATATTAAAAGGGAATTTATTGGATTAGCTTATGGCAGTCAAAAAGTGGATGCAGGCCTGAGAATCAAGGAACCTGGTAGCTGCTTAGTCCACGTTGCTAGATGCCTCAGCCGTCCCAATCCAGCAATGAAGCCCTGGAGGCTTCCTGAGGAGCCGCTAGTCTTCAATCCATGCAGGTCTTTAGTTCATGCTGGCCTCTCCATGCTGGAAGGTGGCCAAGTGGAAGGAAGTGGAGATTCTTTTCTCCCAGAGCTTCCTTATATAAAGTTCCCATCTGAGAGGGGCCACCAGCTCTGGGGGAAGGGCTCACCCTGGGGGAAGGGCTTCCTCCTTCAGTTAGTCCTTCCAGGAAGCAACCTCAGACACCCACCTAAAAGGGATGTCTGTGGATTACTAAACAGATCAAGTTGACAATTTAGCCATCACTTATGGCTTAGAATTTTCTCCCTTCTCTCCCTCCTTGTATAAGTTATATTTATAATCAGAGAAAAGGATGTAACATATACAAGTATCTGATTAGCTTTTAGCCTGTGATTGGCTAGAAGTTCAGCTGCTATGATTGGCTGAGACTCATTACTTGGTTATAATGTTATACTGTTCGATTATAATTTGCTTTACAAATCAAATTAGTGTGTAGTCTAGATGTTACTTTGAGCCAAACTTATTTAGACATGGAGGACAATTTAGGACACATTTATTTTGGTTCATCAGGACAAAAGTTTGAAAATACCCTGTATATATATAATTGGTTAAACCTTATTTCTTCCATTTCATACTTTTTGTAAAGAAGAAAAATGAGATTGCTAAGACAAACTATATTGTGAGATTAAGAAACATATTTCACAGGGTGTGGTGGTTTGAATAAGATCTTCCCCATAAACTCATGTATTATAAATGCTTGTTTCCCAGCTGGTGGCAGTTTGGGAGCTGAAGCCTTGCTGTAGGAAGTGTATTGTTGGGGATGAACTTAGGGATGCTATGGCCACCTCTCCATGTGTAGAATTTGGCTCACTCTCCTGCTGTTGTTTTCCACTTGCTGTGGTAGAGGTGATGTCTAGCCTCTGCTCATGCCATGCTTTCCCCTGCCATTATGAAGCTTCCCCTCAAGACTGTAAGCCAAAATAAATCCTTTCCTCTCATAAGATGCTTTTGGTCATGTTTTTAGTACTGGAAATAAGAAGATGACTACAACACGGGAAAATACCACACAGACTATAAGAAGATACTTTATATGACAGGCTTGGCAGATAACAAAACTTGTGTTATTTCACTACTCAATGTTAATTCATTGTTTTTTGGGTTTGTTGTTATTAAGTTTTGAGCTCTGATGCAGAAGCCTGAAAGATATGTTTTGGATAAAGTGTAGAATTGGAATAAACTGATAACCTTGTTTTATATTTAGGGTGATCAGTGTTGTTGGCTGGTCCCAGGAGAAGGATACACACTTGAGGCCACCCAGCACGAACAGCTTGCTGAGATTGATGCGAAACTCCAAGAGCTGTCTTCATTCTCTCCAACCTCCTTCAGCTCATCTCCAACATATGATGATCAGAATAATGAGGTATATTTCATTGAGAAACATAGAGAACCTTCAGGTTTATGAAAGCTAAAGTTGGTTCACACAATTTTACCAACTACTCATGAGGTTTCTTCCCAGTTACCTTTCTATGAGTACAACTTGAATAGCTATAGTTTCCATAGCAGTGTACAATTTCTTTTATTCACTTCTGCTTTCTATCAGTTGGGAATTTGCTGGGATTAGGCCACTGAATAAATACTTGTTTTAATGTTATGTCTTTTTGATTTAAGATAGGTCTTGAGCTAGAGAGATAGCTCAGTGGTTAAGCACTTGTTTGCAAAGCTTGCCAGCCCAAGTTCAATTTCCAGTACCCACATAAAACCAGAAGCACAAATTGGCTTTTACATCTGGAGTTTGTTTGCAGTGTCATGAGGCCCTGGTGTACAGGTTTTCTCTCTGTCTTTGTGTCTCTTTCTTTACTAAATAAATAACTTAAAAAAATTACTCAACAGTTAAAGATAGTTCTGATTGTGATCAGGATTGTGATCATACCAGAGATGAAAGGGAAGTAAATTAAGAGTGTTCTTTAGTCCTTTGGAAGTCTTAATTTTCTTTCTTCCTTGATCCTAGGTGTCAGTGGCAGTTCCTTGTCACTTACTCTGCCACATTTTTTCAACTTCTTCAGTAGCAGGTTGAAACTTGCATGCTGATGACTCACTCACATGACAGCTTGGAAAAGGATATGAATGGTCCCATCAATACATTTTAAACAATATTTTTATGTGCAAGTATAGTGTAGGGGAAGGAGTGAGTATGGGCATATTAGGGCTTGTTGCCACTGCAAACTAACTCCATATACATATATTCCTTTGTGTATCTGGCTTTACATTGGTACTGGGGAATAAAACCTGAGTTTTCAGGCTTTGCAAGCAAGAGCCTTCAACTGCTGAGCCATCTCTCCAGTCCCCATCAGTATTATTTTTATAGGCTGATAGGAGGTGTATAATACAGAGTAATAGTACATTAGAGATGTGGAATTCTTTCCTGCCCCTTTACATTTCAGTACTTCATGGGGTCTAGTGTGGGGTTAAGTAGTAATATGAATAGAAAATGTCTCTTTTTTGTTATTTTGCTAACCCTCTACTAGCTTTGTAAAAGCTTTATCTGATTTAGTCTGATTATTGATGGCTGCCCAATTTGGAGGCATAGCCCCTGCAATTATAGAAACTAAAACTTGAATCATTGATTCAAGAGTGGGAAAGTTGCTTCTAGGAGCAGAGCCCAAGGGATATGAAACCAACCCTCAGGATCATTTACCCAGGAGTGGGCTAGGTGCATCTATGGCACAGCCTGAGGGATAGAAGCACTTACCTTCCTAGTTCCCTGACTAGACCAGCTGTATCTATGGCAGATACAGGGAGAAAGAAAGAAAACTAATTCCTGGAGTTGTCGAAACCAAGGGTAAGCCTCCTTCACCTGCCATCACCACTGCTCTGATGTTCTGTAGCTGTGGCTTAGCTGACAGGGACTACTGGTATTTTATAACTTTTTTTGAGGTATGGTCTTCTATCCCAGGTTGACCTGGAACTCACTCTATAGTCCCAGGCTAGCGTCTAACTCACAATGATCCTTCTACCTCTGCCTCCTGAAGGCTAGAATTAAAGGCACATGCCCAACTTGGTAGTTTTGTTGAACAGCCAACAAACAGTAATATGTGAACAAGTTGAACATTGCATGGACAAAGGGTAAGGAACTTTTGACTACGTAATTCTTTTTTTAAAATATTTTTAAAATTTAAAAAATTTTTAATTTATTTATTTGAGAGTGACAGAGAGAGAAAGAGGCAGATAGAGAGCAAGAGAGAGAATGGGCATGCCAGGGCTACCAGCCACTGCAAACGAACTCCAGACACGTGTGTCCCCTTGTGCATCTGGCTAACGTGGGTCTTGGGGAATCGAGCCTCGAACCGGGGTTCTTAGGCTTCATGGGCAAGTGCTTAACCACTATGCCATCTCTTCAGCCCTTGATACATAATTCTTAAACATTTATTAAGGGGAATAATTTAGGGATATGGCCTGTTGGACTCTGCTGATATAGAAACACACACAAACACACAGACACTTGCTCCATTCACAAATGTAAGCACACTAAGTCCACATGTTGTCTTCATCATATTTGTAGCAGTTCTATGGGCCATTTGTTACTGACTGCTTTGTATTCAGTGCTATGGTCAGCATGCCTCATGCATACACATTTGTTCTGGGTCAAGAGTCCAACCGAGTCACTGAGGAAACTGGGCAAAAATAATAGATTAAAGTCAGTCAACATCTCTAAACACTGCTTGTCAATATTGGTCATCTGTGCTGTTCAAACAAAGGTACACCAAGGCAGCAGAAACCTAGTCAAATTGCTTCAAGTGGGTAGACTATATGGTTGTGAGTTGTAAGATTAAATTTAGGACAGTTACAAATCAGGAACTTAGAAAGCATCTCCGCAGCATTCTCAGGAAAGTTATCTGGTTCTTTCCCTTAGTTCATTCCTACAGATGACTGGAATTTTCTTGATCTTTACAAAAAATTTAAATGTCAGCAACCAATAGTGAGTCCATTCTCCAAGATAGTACTTGAAGGCTGGGGATACAGATTTAAGCAAAGGATTGGAACCAAGATATTCTAGAGAAACAGTGTGGTGGCTGGTGGCATCCTCCTGGAGCCAGGTCAGCTTCCTTGGGTTGTGTCACTAAGGGCCAGGATAATGGCCTCTGACCTCTTGAGGCAGAAGTAGTGGTGGTATTATACTTATTAGCTTCTGGATTAGGATCAGAGTTCATGGAAAATAATGACATGAAATCTTCATGCACCCCAGGAATTGGATCAAATTACTGAGCTATAGTTTGTGTTCTAGGGTTCCATTTTTCCAAAGGAAGCAGTCAAGTCCAGAGATCTTTGTTCTTGGCATGTTTCAGCTGATTTTTTTTTTTTTTTTTTTGGTTGTTAGATTTTAAGATAGCCAAGATCTCACAGAAATTTTTTCCATGGCTGTTGAATATTATTCTTGAAAATGAAGCTGAGAATTTAGAAATTCATTCAGCCACTAAGGAGGCTTCAAATAAGCCATGAATTTTGCTACATTTTTGTCATTAACATTTAATCAAAATTTTCAGAGTTCACATTTATGGTTCAGATAAAATATTTAAAAATAACTGAAGAGGAAACCAGTATATTACTTTCTTGTTACATACTGAGATGATGCATTTTTATATGCAATAATACACACACATACACACACAATACCCCCCCCACATATAGTATATATATATACATTTATATATATATTTACATATGTATATAAAGAAAAAAGAGGAAAACTGCATCTAGAATGCCCATTGGATATTGAATGATATCAGAGACATCACAGTTGTTAAAGAGAAGTAATTGATGACTCTTATGTGCAAAACAGATTATCTTTTGTTAGTTTCCTCTCGGCACTTTGTCATTTCTAAGTAAAAGCAGCACTGCATTTTAAATTTCTAAACAGAAATGCTAATGTGGTAAATTATTTTATAGGAATTATTTTTGGATTTGGGTACCTTTTAAATAAGCACACAGAAGAGTATCTTGTATGATATCTTTTACTGTAGCTGATAATGGAGTTCCAGTCTATTGCTGAGCTGCAAGTAGTTATAGTTTATATTGACTATTTTTAACCCTCTGCAAATGATTAGATCATCAGTAATTTTCCTTTACGATCCTTCAGAATTCTCTTAAATGGAATATAAATTTCTGTTTTTTAAATAATAAATTCAGCAAACATTAACTAAGGGCTTACTATATATAAGGGATTTTAGGGTATTAAAGATTCATTCTATATAAAGAATTATAGAGGACTTAAAGATAAGCCAGGCAAATATATTAGTTTGGAATATAAAAGCTTTGCTTTGAGTTTCATGTCTCCCACTTACTACTTCTGTGGACTTATACATGTATGTTTGTACATATATATAGTGCTTAGCTCAGTATCTGATACAGAGTTCAGTTAATGAAATTAATATTGTTATAGTAAGGGATTCAAGGAACTTAGTTCCTTATGGAAAGAATTAAGTATATATACAGATAACTATGACATAAGACAAAATAGATAGCTGGATATGTTGACTAATACTTATAATCCCTCTGCTGGGAGGCTGAGGTAGGAGGATCACTACCTTCATGAATTTGGAAGTCTGGGGTACTTAGTGAGTTCTGGGCCAGCTTGGTCTACATTGTGAGAGTCTGTCTCAAAAAAAAAAAAAAAAGTAAAAAATAAAAAATGAGCCATGAGTAGTGGTGCACGCCTTTAATCCCAGCACTTGGGAGGCAGAGGTAGGAGAATCACCATGAGTTCGATGACACCGTGAGACTACATAGTGAATTCCAGGTTGGTCTGGACTATGGCAAAATCCTACCTCAAGGGGCCGGAGAGATGGCTTAGCCATTAAAGCATTGGCCTGCAAAGCCAAAGGATCCTGATTCAACTTTCCAGGACCCACATAAGCCAGATGCACAAGGGGGCACCTGCATCTGGAATTGGTTTGCAGTGGCTGGAGGCCCTAGTGTGCCAGTTTTCTCTCTCTTTCTCAAATCAATAAATAAATATATAAATAAAATTTATTGAAAAAAAATGCTACCTCGAAAAAAAAAAAGACAACCAAGGTCAGCAGCGTAAAGGCTATAGTAAAGTGCTTAAGAGGTGAGAGGAGGAACACCAAGTCCTTGTGGGTAAGAGCAGTACTGAAGCAAAAAGACGAACTAGAGAAAGGGAGAAAGGGTCAGAGACAGGGAACACTGTCACCATATATCACAAGGTTGAAAATGATACCTGAGGGGCAAATTAAATCCACAAACAGGTTTCCTTTAGTCCATAAAATTTTAAAGTGTGTGTACCCAACATTTAAAAGTTAGGTGAATTCATATAAAGCCTCTAGTTTTTCTGAAAGAATTTTAAAGAAATAGAGGAACACTTCACCTGGATCCTTGCTTGGCAACAACTACTGTACTGGATTGAGCTGGTGAGCACCTGATATTTCCTATGTGGCATAGATTCTCCATTCCAAATCATGTTGTTGAGAAACACACAAGTTTTCTGATAAGTCTGCCTGTGGTAGCTATACAGTGCTAAATTGGGTGGCACACAAATCTGCAATGAAAAGTTTGAGTCTCAAACCTTTGAAAGTGCTGATAAGAAGGGACAATGGAGTATTCGACACTAAGTGAGACATCTCTATCACACACTCCAGGGTTCAGGGCTCATTGCAGGAGAGGTGGCAGAAAGAACATAAGAACCAAAGGGTAGGATTGCTCTGTAATACAGTCTTCCAGACACAAAGTGGTCCTAGTATTCATGACTTCACAGTGTCTGACACCACCTACATAAGACCTGAATTATAGGTGGGAAAAATGATGACATCAAAATAGAAGAGAGACTAGTTGGAAAGAAGGGATTCAGTTGAGGGGGGATTCAGGAGGAATTCAGAAGGAACAGTACTGGGAGGGGATTATGATCATGGTATATTGTATATATGTCCAGAGGTTGTCAATAAAAAGTTAAAAACGAGTAATAAAAATGCTTGAGTATCTAGAAATGTAGTGCAGAGATTACCACAGTGTTGGTAGTGAAAGGGGAAGGTAAGAAGTCTCTTATTTCCTTATGAGTTTGCTGATTATAGAGTTCTTGTGTAAATGGCCCAGCCTGACATACTACCTTTATGGAAATGTTTTTAAAGCAGTACTTGTCTTTTAAATATCTGATTTCCTTTTTGTAAAGCAAAATCTGTGGCCACATTCAGAAGAAAGCATGCCGTATTGCTCTTACTGTAATGTTAATGATATCATGTGGTTGTAGTTTTTACATCTGCTTTTAATTTTTATTTCATTTTAGCAAAGGATAACTAATTGAAACAATTTTGTTCTTAAGATCTGTGGTTTAACTGTGCATACTTTTGTGGATCCCTTTCCTAACTCATCAGCTAGCTCTTTCCATATATTGTAAATCTCACCATAAACTGGAGTGATGTTCCATATTTTAGTTTTTTTTATTTGTGGATATATTAAATTCCAGCTTTTTCCTAAAATATCTATAATATAGGAGTTGTGTAAGCCTTCGTTTTCTTAAATCCTTTGCAACTGGGTTCAATAATAAATTCTATCATTTGGCTCTTATAAAGAAGTATAGTTTATTTGTCCCTCATGCACTCAGTCTTACTAATTTCAGCTGATGGTTCATTTTTTTTAACTGCTTTTCTGGTGAAAGGAGAGTCACTTCTCAGTACTGTGGTGAGTTTTGAGTCACCCCAGCATCACAACGAAAGAGAACTAACCAAAAGTGAGATAAGCATTAATATGTGTGCTTAAACATAAGTGTTTAGAGGTCAGTTTGTGGGCATAACATATGCATTTAGCCAGACAACAGTAGTTGTTATTTCCCTAGGGATTACGACCTTCACAACCATTGGCTTTAAAAAAAAAATTGTGTTTATTTTTATTTATTTATTTGAGAGCAACAGACAGAGAGAGAAAGAAGGAGAGAGAGAGAGAGGAAGCGAATAGGTACACCAGGGCCTTCAGCCACTGCAAACAAACTCCAGATGCATGTACCCCTTTGTGCATCTGGCTAACGTGGGTCCTGGGGAATTGAGCCTCAAACTGGGGTCCTTGGGCTTCACAGGCAAGCACTTAACTGCTCAGCCATCTATCTGGCCCCCAACCATTGGCTTTTGACTAGGTTTTCAGTATCAGGCATGTATTCTTTCCTGTGGAGTGGGCCCCGAGTCCAGAGCGCAGTTTGTTTCCCCCATAACAGACATGCCACTGTTGTACTTGTTAGCACATTTGGCTTGACTGGCCAGTCATAAAATTTGCAGGGTCCACTGCTGGTTAACACCATTGATGATTTTTTTTTCTCCCAAAGGACTTCATGTTGCATAACTCTTCCTAACATTCTGACATGCAGTCAACAGGGAAGAGATTTGTAGTTCAGGTCCAGTTTGAGTTTTCAGTGACCTGCAGCACAAACAGAGAGAGACAGAGAATGGGTATACCAGGGCCTCCTGCCACTGTAAGCAAACTCCAGATGCATGTGTCACTTTGTTCACCTGGCTTTATGTGGGCACTAGGGAATCAAACCTGGGTCATTTCCCTTTGCAGGCAAGTGCCTTAACTGTTGAGCTATCTCTCCAGCCCCTCTATTCTTGATATATTGATATATCTTGGTTCTCCCCTCCCCCCGGTATTTTACACTATCTATAAGAGAACAGGTTCTGCCCCATGTGAGTATGCCCTGGGAACCAGCCAACACCCTAAATTTTTATTAACCCTCCTCTCCTTCACCCCTTCTCCCATCCTAGTTAGACCATTTCATCCCCAGTATTCTGCCCCTCTACTTACATATCAGCCCTCCCCTATCATCCCTCTCTCATGAATTTTATATATATTTTTTCTGTTATGTCTCCAATGCAGTTAAACTTTCCTTGATTTTATAGCAATATTCTCTCATGATAAAGACATTTTGTTCAGAAGATTTTTCCCGATAACTTTCAGGCAAGTGACTCAGCTGACAGGAATAGCAATGTGGAAATGTAAAGAGAGAGCCTGAAAACAGGACAGATTGGCTTTGACCAGGCAGGATTGTAGTTCCTAATGCGTGACTTCTTTGCATACCAAATGGCTTAGGAATCTATGAGTAATTTCCCTTGTGTTTGACTTTTGAAAAATAGGTTTATTCAGCTTCAAAGATCTCTTTTGGCCTAGTCAACATCAAACATGTATGCACACATGTCCACACTGACATATATACAATAGATTATTTGTCTATTATTAATTAATTTATTTATTTATATATGCATGTATGGGTATGCATACTGTTGCATACACATGGAGGTCAGAAAACAATTTATGTTGTCTGTGCTCCATCTTCTTTGAGATGGGGTCTCTTGCTCCTACTAACAAATTGCCAGACTGTAAACAAACATCAGACCAGCTAGCCTGTGAGCTTTGGATTCTCCTGGCTCTGCCTCCCATTGTCATAGCATGTTGAGATCATAGATGCATGTACCATTTTGCATCCAGCTTTACACAGGTGCTGGGGCATTGGACCCTGGGTCAGCAAGCTTTGCTTAACCACTGAGTCATCTCCCCAGCCCCACTGAGACTGTATGTATGTATGTATGTATGATAAACTCAGAATACCTTGGCAATCAATTAGTTAAATCAACAAATGTCAGTTTATTTCAGTTTAATTCTGTTGTGGTTTCATTAGACATTCTGTGTATATGGTGAAAAGACTTTGCTAAATTCTTCATGCAATTATTCCTGTATGACACAATCACAAAACAAGTGGTTGGTTGGAAAATCTGCTAAAGAATTTCTACTGTGGGAAACTAAAATATTTCTTGAAGATCTTGAAAATGACACTGGCTAAAGCTTTGTCATCAGACAAGAAGCCCCTACCACCATACAGCTTTGGATATACAGATGGAAGATTGTTGCTGGAACCAGTGACTTTCTTTTGCTGCTACCTTTTGACCTCTGATTTTATTACATGATATTATTCAGATATTTGAACTAGATGGCTAGGCTGCTAGGAAGCACGACCAGGGAGAGATATTAGATGTTTGTTGGGTCTAACTGTAGAGAATTTCAGACTTTGAAGCCATTAGAGGGGGAATAAATTTTCTTAGAAGAAATTGAGACCTTGGAAAGAGGAGGTGACATTCTCACATGTGTACAGCTGATGATCTTAGCAGAACTGGAGCTAAAATCTAATCTCTGAGCCTGAATGTTTTAGATATAGAGAGTAATGCCATCACAACAAAATTAAAATAACTTTGATGGCATAATCTTTTTGCTTAAAATAAAAAATGACTGACTAGAGAGATAGATTGGTGGTAAAGGCACTTGCCTGCAATGCCTAATGACGTGGGTTTGATTCCCTAGTACCCATGTAAATCTAGATGCACAAAATGGTGCATGCATCTGGAGTTCATTTGCAGTGGCTAGAGGCCCTGGTATACCTTTTATTCTCTCTCCCCTCCTTGCAAAAATAATTTTAAAAAGACTTTTTGTTTATGAAATTAATGCATGTTTATAATAGAAAACTCAAGAACTATGAAAGTAATAAAAATTAAATAATATCATTAAAAAATGTAGTTAAAAAGAGCTGTTGGGGGTGAGGGCTGGAGAGATTGCTCAGTGGTTAAAAAGGTGCTTACTTGTAAAGCCTGCCAGTCTGGGTTCGATTCTCTAATACCAATACAAAGCCAAGTACACACAGTGGTACATGCATCAACTATTCGTTTGTAGTGGCAGAAGGCCCTGGCATACCTATTCTCATTCTTTCTGTCTCTGCTTACAAATAAATAAAAACATAAAAAGACTAAATATGCCATTCATGTCATGTGATAACCTGGAGTAGGGAATGTGTGGAAGAGAGGAAATTTTGGGTTAGATACAGAATCAATTTATTGTCAAGAAATGCCTGTTTTTATAAAAATATTTTATTTATTTGAGAGAGAGAGAGAGAGAGAGAGAGAGAGAGAGAGGGAGAAAGAGAGAGGGAACTCCAGATACATGTACCACCTTGTGCATCTGGCTTTATGTGGGTACTGGGGAATTGAACCTAGTCCTTAGGCTATGCAGGCAGGTGCCTTAACCACTGAGCAATTTTTTCAGCCCAGAAATGCCTGCTTTTATTGCCTAGAAATATTAACTTTGAGCAAATATGATTTCATACTAATATTATTGGTAATAATGAATTGCACCCATTATATAATGCTTACTTTCGTTATTTTCTGTATGTGGGTGTGTATGCTTATATTGAGGCCGGAGGATGACCTTGGGTGTAGTGTACCTCAGGTACTATACACTTTTTTGAGACAGAGTTTCTCACTGTCCTGAAACTTGAATAACTAAGCTAGAGTGGTTGAGTAGTGAGCCCTAGGGATCTTCCTATCTGTGCTTCCCTAGCAACGAGAGTACAGGTGCATGCAACTACACTCAGCTTTTTCTTTTTTAAAGTAGGTTCTGGAGATTAACCTCATGTCCCCATGCTTGCAAGGCAAACCCTTTACTGACTGAGCTTTGGCCCTAGCCCATGCTTACTCTTTTCTTGTCAGAGGACAGGCTCAGCTCACATTTGTTAGGCACCAAGATCTGTTGCATGTCTGTTATGTTCAGTAATAGTGTTTACTTAGGAGCTAGTTGGAGCCAAGAGTCACAACTCCTGACTGCCAAATCTAGCTTTTTCTCCCTGATTATTATATACTCTGCCTGTACTCATATGTATGAGTAGATTTAATAAGTTATATGTGAATAACTTGAAGTCCAGAAAAACTGATTTGTCTAAAGTGTCAGAGCAGGGACCAGAACTCAAGTCCCTATTTTCCTATGCCTTCTTCTTTCTAGGTGATTCTAGACGTTGAGCTTGTCTCCTTTTGTGTGTTATTCACTCATTATGTATATTGAAACCTTCTCTTTATCAAATAAGAGTTCAAAAGGATTATAAATGGGTTTTTAGGGAAGGAATACTGTTTGAGAGGACTTGGGGCAACAGCTCTTTAGCTAGCCTGCGAATGAGCTTCTTATTTTTAAATTAGGAACCTGATCTTAATGATGACAAAAACCTAGAAAACGCTTCAGGGGAGAAGGTGCTTCGGGACATGAAAGAGCAGCGGGATCAGCAGTGTCGGCTGAGAGTTATAGATGAAAAGCTGAGGCGGATCAAGGAAAAGGTGGTAAGTCTTTTTCAAGTAATGTTCAATTGTAGCCACCAGTTCAAAAGGTTTCAGCTTTTTTGATTGCTGTATGACTGCTCTTATGTGTTAAATCAGACATAAGAATTTGTCAGTAAGAATTGAAGTGAAAGCTAAAATATGATTCATAGGACTTAAGGTGATGTTATTCTTAATTTAAGTAATTTCCATAACAGCCTGTACAGTACTACCTGAAATCAAAATAATGATCCATAATGTTCTTTTACTGTGGAAAACCTTTAGGTTTCAATAAAACCATCTTTACATGTTGACTTTATTGCTTAAATACTCCAATTTTGGGCTGGAGAGATGGCTTAGCGGTTAAGCACTTGCCAGTGAAGCCTAAGGACCCTGGTTCGAGGCTTGGTTCCCCAGGTCCCACGTTAGCCAGATGCACAAGGGGGCGCAGGCGTCTGGAGTTCGTTTGCAGAGGCTGGAAGCCCTGGCGTGCCCATTCTCTCTCCCTCTATCTGTCTTTCTCTCTGTGTCTGTTGCTCTCAAATAAAAAAAAAAAAATACTCCCATTTTTTGCTCGTAATAACAGTTTAGTAATTTTAATACATTCTAAATCATTTTGAGTCTACTACATATTTTTCTCACTTATAATTTAAATATATGTTACTATTGAGAGAAAGCTTAGTTTTTATTTTATTTCTTGGAATCTTTGAGACAGAGTCTCACTGTGGGTCCAGGTTGGCCTCAGTCTTCCAAGTACCTGGGGTCACAGGTTACAGGCATGTGGAACTGCACCAGCTTTACAGTTTTTCTTTGTTCATGGGACCTATATTGTAGGGAGACCTGGATTTCATTTCCTCTTCAGCTCTCATGCTTGTGCTGGAAGTGTGACTGTTTCCCGTTGAGTGTGTTGACACGGTAAAGAACTAGAAGTAGGAGTGGTTTGGAGGTTATATATAAAGGGCTTACAGTTTTGGTGGTGAGGATGAGACATTCCAATCTTGGTGGGATCAATAAGGTGAAGTTTGACTGGTTGTGTAAACTCTTTCATTGTATACTTGCCAATCCAAGACAGGCAAAGCCCATCATTTCCATGATTCATTCTCTTGATTTTCAAGTGTGATAGACTAGATGTCTGTGTTCCTCTAAAATCCATGCTGAAAACTCTTAAGGCATGGGTAGTAGGCAGTGGAACCTTTGGGAGGTAAATGGGTCAAGAGAGTGGAGTCATTGCAAATGAGATCATTGCTCTTACAGAATATACCTGAAGGAATGTGATCTCAAGTATTTTACCATGTAAGGACATGCTAAGAAGGAGTCATCCTGTGATCCAGATAACAGGCCCTGTGGGGATACTGAGTCTTCTGGAACTTTGATCTTGGACTTCCCAGCTTTCTGACTATGAGAAATAAGTTCATGTTGTTTACAAATTACTCAGTTCATAATATTTATCTATTATAGCCATCCAAGTGGACAAAGGCACTGATTATCCATCCCAGGCCTCAAATGTGTGCAACTCACTGTTACCTAACTTTTTGTTTTTACCCCCAACATGGGTACTTTAAGGAATCTGTTATTCTAGTATCATATGAAGTTTGGATATATTTAAAGAAATAGAATAGTTATCAAGAGTTCTACTATCCAGTTAATAACATAAACAGAGAAGAGAAATACTGAATACTAACTGTGGTAGATGCTGCTGTGAGCATTTTACAAGCACTAAATTATCTAATATTTATAATTTTCCTATGAGGTGAATACTACCACCCTTACCGTTGGTAACCATTGCCCCCCAGCAACTCCCATAGCATTTTCTAACACGAGGAGGGATAACCAGGAGGGAGCTGGTTTTCCTCTCAGTTCCAACAAGGCTCTTTGATGATCCATGACTGCAGCCTGTGTTGTCAGCAGTAGGGTCTTACCTTTTAGTTCTGGTAGCTAATCAAATGTTATGGAAAAGACCTGCTTTGTTTTAGGGACCTCATGGTCCTCCCTGGCAAACAGCTCCCTGTGGAGATAACTCAGTTCTGGTCCTGGGGTTACCCAGCCTGAGCCTGTGGCTTTAGGGATTAATTTTTTTCTACTTTGTATGTGATACTTCTGTCTGGACCAACCTCCCACCTCCTTTATTGGTAAAGTGTTATCCAGAAGGAAGATTTCTAAGGAACTGACTCATGTTGTCTTCAGTTGTATGTAATTTCATTCACCATCCTCCTTACCCCCTCTACCTCCAGTCTTCAGGAGATATGCCCAGGAGTAGCGTAGGTAGATCTATTTTTATCTTTGTCAGGACTCTCCATACTGATTTCCATAATGGTTGTGCAAGTGTGCACTCCCACCAGCAGTGGATGTGGGTTCTTCTTCCCCACAGCCTCATGAACATTTTATTCATTTATCTGAGAGAGAGAAAGAGGGAGGGAGAGAAAGAGAGAGAGAGAGAAAGAGAGAGAGAAAGAATGGGTGTGCTAGGGCCTATAGCCACTGAAAGGAACTCCAGACACAAGCACCACTTTGTGCATCTGGCTTACATGGGTCCTGGGGAATCAACCCTGGGTCCTTTGGCTTTGCAGACAAGCACCTTAACTGCTAAGCCACCCCATAGCCAAAGTTTCAGATTTTATATTGGGATCATTAATCCATTTAGAGTTGACTTGTGCTGGGTGAGAGAAATAAGTCTAGACACATAAATGACCCAAAAGAATTCACTGAAAGACACTTAAGGTGATAAATTCTTTCATCAAAGTGGCAGGGTATAAAGTCAATGCACAAAAAAATAGTATCCTTCCAAAGAGATAAGTGACACTATCCAATTTTCAGTAGTCTCATGCACACATGAAATCAAGTGTCTTGGAATCTCACTGACTGAGGAAGTGAAAGGCTACACAAACAAAAACATAAAAACACTGGAGAAAGAAACTGAAGAAGACATGAGAAGATGGAAAGACCTCCATGCTCATGGATTGAAAAAATTAACATTGTGAAAATGGCCATCTTACCCAAAGTAGTAAACAGATTCAATTTAATTCCAATAAAATCCCAGACATGTTCTTCACAGAGTTAGAAAAAAATTTATTTGCACCAAAAAAAAAAAAAAAAAAAAAAAAAGGCCTCAGACAAAAATATCCTCAACAACAACAACAAAAATACTTCCAGTGGAATCACCATACCTGATTTGAAGACATACTACAAAACCATAGTAACTAAAACAGCATGGTACTGGCACAAAAACAGACATGTAGAGCAATGGAATAGAACAGAAGACCCATCTGTCAATTCAGGCAACTACGGCTACCCAATCTTCAACAAAGGGCAAAAAAATGCATACTGGAGAAGAGGGGGGGATTTTTATACTGACAGTTTAGTAAGCTTTAAAAATTTTGCTCTTATAATCATAGGTACATTTTAAAACATGTAAGTGGAAAGGAATTTTCCAGAAGTACCTGTGTATTTCTACATCATTTGATACAGAAGTCTTGACAAACTCCTTATCAATTAATGGTTAAAAAATAATATGCAGCACAGTCCTAATTCAATACCAATATTTATAAATTATTTAAGAATGAGTAACAGAGCCAACAGCCTTTTCAAATTTATTGGCTACATGTCACTCTTGAATAAAACAAATTGGATGAATTGAAAACAAAATTAGCTAGAGTACTTTGGAAAAAAAGAAAAAAGCATCAACAAAATAATTTCATTAATTTCTTTCAAGTACCATTTTTACTTTATTAGTGATTCTATCTATCTATCTATCTATCTATCTATCTATCTATCTATCTATCACCTATCTATCTATTGTCAACATCTATCTGTCTGTCTGTCCGTCTATCTATTTTATAGTGCTAAGGATCAAACACAAGGGTCTTATGCCTGCAGGGCAAGCAATCTACTGCTTAGCCATAACCTCCAACTCTCTAAATATGTTTTATTTAATTTACTTATAAAATGTGTTAGTAGGTTTCAGTTTCACATTCATTTTGGACCAAAAAGACTTACAAATATATATACTTTGTATTCTGGTGTGCTATTGAACATTTTAAAGTTACTCAGGAGATTTGCCTCTAGTATTCATACATATGATGATTATGAAGATGATATTGTTGGAGAGTGTTAGAGCCATGTTGTTTCTAAATGATAATCTGTCATACCCTGAAAGTCATCTCAATGAAAACTATGATGGAAACTTTATTTTATAGTATCAGCTGAATCTTCTGCCCTCAAAATTGTGAGGAAAGGAGTTCATGTTAGTTTTGCTGCTACATCTCAAAATTGTGGCCTCAGCATGTGGTAGCTGCCAAGTCACTCATTTCTCTTCATCTCATTACATAAGCTTTGTGCCAATCACATCACCACAAGAAGCTGAGAGTGATGTAATGAAGCTTTTTTTTTTTTCAAGGTAGGGTCTTGCTCTAGCCCAGGCTGACCTGGAATCCACTATGTAGTCTCAGGGTGGTCTCAAACTCACGGCGATCCTCCTACCTCTGCCTCCCAATGCTGGGATTAAAGGTGTGCGCCACCATGTCTGGCTGTAAATGAAGTGTTTTTAAGAGAGAGAGAGAATGTGACCTAGGTGCTTTGTTGCAAAGCCTGACAATCCAGGTTCAGTTCTCCAGTAATATAAAGTCTGAGGCACATGTGACATGTGTTTCTGGAGTTTGTTTGCAGTGGCAAGGGGCCCTGGTGTACCCAAAGTTAGTCTCTCTCTCTCTCATTTTCTCTCTCTGTTTCAAATAAATAAATGAATAAATAAGTAAGTGAAAATTTAAAAAGAGAGAATGAGCACATTCATAAAATTTTTATTAAAGAATATCATTCCATTTTTCTATTTTTAGTTATTGTTAATTGCTGGGCTCCTCCCCGGCGGGTAGGTAGTGCTGAGGAGGGACCAGGCCTGCTGGTTTCCCCCCAAGGGGTTGAGGAAGAAGGGTGAATGTTGGAAGACTCAGAACCTCTCCTAGTCACCGGAGAAAAACTACACTGAGTCGGGAGTCTTGTTGAAGCAGGAACTCACCTTATTGTTACAGGCAGTTGCCTATATAATGTTGGGAACGAAGGCGGGTATTCTAGGATGGGGGGAGAGGTAAGGGCCAATAGTAAACTGCGACTATTGAAATGGTAATTCCAACTCCTGTGCGGAAGTAGCAGGCAAGAAGCCGTTAGGTGTCTTGCTGAGTCCTAGCTGGCCAGAGGCAGATCACCAAACTTTAGCTAGGCTCAGGAAGTTCCACTAGGCCTCATACTCAGACCTCTCAAGGCCCAACATCTCCCCGTTTTGTTTTTGTAAGAGCATTAGTCACCATGGCCCCTGTTTTAGGTTGTCTCCCTCTGGGGATCTTACCCATCACTGGGTACCATGTGTTTAGCTTGCTGAGAACCCACTCCATGGCCTGTCTTAGGTTGTCTCAGTCAGTCTGAGATCTTACCTGTCATTGGTCACATGGAGGACAGAGGAGGTGGCAATGGGTCATCTGAGGAACTTAATTCCTGAGTTGCCAGCCTGTGGTAATGTATCTCAACCTGATGGAGTTTTATTGCCTCTAGCCGCTGGTGAATGAATTGTGTAATTTTGTTAATTACAGAAGGCCCGACAGTGAGAATAAGGAGGAGGGGAAGGAGGGACCTAAGTAGAGGAAGGAGGTAGGGTAAGAAGCCATGTAAGCCCGTCCATGGTGGGCTGTCCTGGAGGTCCCGCCGCCTCCTCTCCAAGTCTTCCTGGAGCCTCTTAATCTTGTCCTGGACGATTCCCGATTTACTGGCATAAAAGCAGCATTTTTCCTATAAAAACAAGCATATGCCTCCCTTTTTAGCTGTTAGTAGGTCTAATCCCCTCCTGTTTTGTAGGACTACCTCAGCCAGGGAATCTAGCTGTTGGAGATAGGTCTCCCTCTGATATAATCAAAAGAGGGTATAGGGAGGGCCTTATTTCCAGGAATGATATCTACATCTGGGATTAAGGTGGCTGGGGCACAAAGGCCCATCCAATTGGTGGGCAGAAAGTACTAGGCCATCCCTCCTCCACAAACATAAACCATTCCAGAAGGCGGGCAGCGTTGAGCACTGGGCTCAGTTGTGTTAAAAGTATAGAAGGAAGAATGAATGTATCCCACATCTATACTGGAATTATAGGGGAAGGTGGGGTCCAAATGCAAGCTCCAGAGGAAACATTGGGAAAAGCTGGGCAGGGATGGGGGAGGTGGCTGGGCAATTTTTTAAGGTTGTTTATCTTCATTAGAAAAATTTAAAATATTTAAATAATGCCTTTTTTTAGTTGGTCATGTAGGGGTAAGGATTCCCCTTTTGTTTTTGTAATTGAGACTTGAGAGTCTGATTATCCTATCTTTAAAATTTTAGTTGTACTGTGGTAGTTATATAAGCCTTATAAATGAGGTATAGAAAGTAGACATATCTTATATTTTAAATATCTAATATTTATAAATATCTCACATTTAAAATATTTAACATTTATAAACACAGGCAGAACCTGCCACCAGTCTTGAAAACAGTACCAATTGATTCATAGATTAACTCATTTAACCTAGAAATTTTTAGCACCTGTGTTTGAAAACATCTCTGATTAGTTTAGATACCTGTGTTGGTACAAATTACCCAGAGAACATTGGAAACAGAACCATAGAGTTTAATAATTTTTTTAGAACCAAAACAGCTAGCTAAATTTTAATATAATCCTTGATAAATCTTTTTGAAAGCAAAAAACATTATTTGATAACCCATGATTTTGGCTTAAGCTTTATAGTTATTGATTTTATGTACCACAGAAACTTTTATTAACATAAAACAATTTTATGTTTTACCCATGACTTAAATTTGATAAAACTTAAGTAAGCTATCCTAACATATCCCAGAAGATGAAAGTTATTATTACTGAAATTCAATCACTTAAACCTAAGTGATTAAACCTAGTTATGAACATTTAATTGAATTAGCATAAATAAGGCAGAAGCTATTTTTAAAGTGACAATGTCTTTAGGTATGAGTACTTCTCCTTTGGAAAATAACCACTTCTATGTGAGCTTTTATCTTAACAATAGTTAAAACCTTGATGAAAAGAGGAACCTAATTTACTTTACTGAGAGAGTCTTAAAGCCAGTTTTATAACCCTTAAATCACAACAAATTAGCATCAGTAACCTGTTAATGAGTGAGGTCTTATCATAAGACTCAGTTTCTCCATTGATTAAAACCTTGGCATCAGGTGAACATTAGATTTAATCCAATTAAATGTTTTAATGAAGGGGCCCTTTCTCTGATATACACATTATGTAAGTCTGATGCATATCTTATGTAAGGAGTTTGTAACCTGGTCAAATACCTTGACTCAGTTTACCTATTTAACATTTTGTCTAGTGAGACATTTTATCTAACAGATGTGACTTTAGGTGTTCAAAAGAGAAGAACTAAAGAGAGCCACAGTTATATGCTCTACTCCTTTTTCTTTGTCAGAGACAATTGGCCATTTTGTCTCTAGTCAGAGTCTGGGGGACACATGGCTTAAACTTGTATGTGGTCTGAGATAAAGGGGGTTTTATCCATTTTTTTAGAGTTCAGCTTTCCATGAACTTAAGTAGCATATGTTGGAAAGCAAGAGCAAAATGAAATTACAGAGCAGAGAGATAAGCATCCTGACATTTCTTATCCTATTCTGAAGTTGTTTGTTTTTACACAGCAAGTTTACCCATTTGCAAAACACAAGGTGATAGACTCTTATCTATGTTTAACCTGGTTAAACCTCCAATAACATCTGTGCTTATGACTTTGTGACCCATCTAGTATAGGCATCACCTGTGTCTAATGTAGGATGAATTTAGATTAAGACTATGTCCCTATATAAAACTTTTGGAGTATCCTTAAGAGTCTGTAAACAGTTGAAAAATCTCTAACTTTAGTCATGATGTTTAGGTTTAACCTGAAAATTCTTTCCTACATGTGCACATCAGTCCATTATAAATTTAACCTTGATTAAACTCTCTGGGCCTGGGCAGCAGGGTGCAGCCAGCCCTTATGCCAGTAGCCCAGTTCCAACAAAGTCCTCTGTAGTCTTTCCTTTCCCTTAGAAAGCTCATAAGCCAAGCCTTGAAGTTCAATGCTGTTTGCATTTAGCATTTTTAAATTCTCATTAGAATAGTCCATAAAATTTGGCTTACCACTCCAGAAGACACCTTCAGTTGCAAGCACCAAGTCCATGCCTATTCCTCCAAAATAAAGATTCCAAAAGATCAACATCCACATGGTCAGGTTCATCTCAGTCCATTTCTTGGTACCAAGTTTTGTATCAGACAGCTTCAGGTTAGCAGAGATCAACTTCCAGATCAGGTACAGTTATGGAGGAAGGGATATTTATTGAAGGTTACAGATCCAGGGGAAGTTCCATAATGGCAGAAAAAGCTGGCCTGCCTTCACAGGCCCAAGGAGAGAGAGAGAGAGAGAGAGAGAGAGAGAGAGAGAGAGAGAGAGAGAGAGAGGGAGAGAGAGAGAGAGAGAGAGGGAGAGGGAGAGAGAGAGAGAGGGAGAGAGAGAGAGAGGGAGAGGGGGAGGGAGAGAGAGAGAGGGAGGCACAAGCCTAAAGGTCAAAAGCCACACAGTGTGTCCACTAGGGACATATGACCCATTTAGAAATACAAAAGCCGCAGATGCAGCTTGCCGGGGAACCAAAAATGGAAGGAAAGAGAAGGAGAATGAAGAGATGTTGACAAGCAAGTACAGGTTATAGAAGCAAAGTTTAGCGCATTAATTATGAAGACTGCCTCATAACTTATGAGGGTACATTCACCCGCACACGCACACAGAGTGACCTCCTCAACGAGAATGCCTCACATGGGGCACTAGTCTGCCAGGTTCCCAGAGCCCCATGTTAGGTGCCAGATGGCGGGCTCCTCTCCGACAGGTAGGTAGTGCTAAGGAGGGACCAGGCCCGATGGTTCCTCCCAAGGGGTTGAGGAAGAAGGGTGAACGTCGGACGACTCAGAATCTCTCCTAATAACTGGAGAAAAACCACACTGAGTTGGGAGTCTTGTCGAAGCAGGAACTCTCTTTATTGTTACAAGTGGTTGCCTATATAATGTTTCCTAGCTGGCCAGAGGCAGATCCCCAAACTTTAGCTAGGCTCAGGAAGTTCCACTAGGCCTCATGCCTGGGCCTCTCAAGGCCCAACAGTTAATCTCAAACTGTACCTGATTTATAAGATATCAGATATGATGTATAGATAGGATCCTAACTGAAGTTTCAGCATCCATTGGGGTCTTGAATCATATATCCTGTGGATTAGTGGTGAGTGGTGACTACTGTTCTGGTTACCATCCAAAGCTGTTTCTGGCCAAAGAAAGGATTGTTTAGACTATGATACTCAACGAAGGCCATTATTTACTATTTGTTACTAGTGGATAAGGAACTTTTCCAGAGTGTAAATCCAGGTACTCTGTTTCATCAAGATAGACATGTTTGTTGGCAGAGTTGATTTAGTTCTGACACAACTCCTTATACCAGACCAGTAACAAATAGTGACAAGTCTGGTCCAGACCATCAGACCACACACTATGAAGGTTACTGAGTGCAGCCCTTTCTATTTGTGTTGATATTGAGTGTATGGATTTAAAAATATTTATTTATTGAGAGACAGAGAGAAACACACACACACATACACACACACACACAGAGAGAGAGAGAGAGAGAAAGAGAGATAGAGAGAGAGAGGGAGAGAATGGGTACACTAGGGCTTTCTTCCTGCTGCAAATGAATGCCAGATATATGTGCCATTTTGTGTATCTGGCATTATGTGGGTACTGGGGAATTGAACTTGGGCCATCATGCTTTGCAAACAAGACCCTTTAACTACTGAGTCATCTCTCTAGCCCAAGAATCTGGTTATGCACACGTTCTCTCCTGGATCTCAGTACCAGGACAGAGCTGTTGTCACTAGTCTTTGTGTTAGGCTTGTGTCTCCTGGACTCATACTCTTCGTAGACATCTGTCTTGACAAGGCTAGGCTCTGCTGCGGTCTTTAGTTTCCTCTTTGGGTCATATATGTGATAGGGGTTTATGTGGAGGCCTCAATCTTTGTTATAGGGGTGGGGAATTCAGAGTTTAACTTTGTCTATTAAATTCCTGTCCCCAGTTTCTTGTCTGCAT
This sequence comes from Jaculus jaculus, assembly GCF_020740685.1. Taxonomy (NCBI): domain Eukaryota; kingdom Metazoa; phylum Chordata; class Mammalia; order Rodentia; family Dipodidae; genus Jaculus; species Jaculus jaculus. The sequence goes on along the minus strand of NC_059109.1, from coordinate 40,478,121 downwards.
GACATGATACTATTGACCACTAAACACTGCAACTTTGTTACTACTGTTTTGGGAGAAGACACATGATACATGAAGGAAAACTGGTCCCTAAAATTCTACCTGAAAAATCTATGTTTTCTTTTCTTTTCTTTTCTTTTTTTTTTTTGAGGTAGGCTCTCACTCTAGCTCAGGCTGACCTGGAATTCACTACGTAGTCTCAGGGTGGCCTTGAATTCATGGCAATCCTCCTATCTCTGCCTCCTTAGTGATGGGATTAAAGGCGTGCACCACTATGCCCGGCTTATGTTTTTTATATTTATTTATTTGTAAGCAGAGACAGATAGATAGAAGAGCATCAGATGAAGAGAATGAGAATTTGTGCACCAGGGCCTCCAGCCACTGCAAACAAACTTCAGACTTGTGTGCCATCTTGTGCATCTGGCTTATGTGGGTACTGGGGAATTGAATCTAGGTCCTTAGGCTTCTTAGGCAAGCACCTTAACTGTTAAGGCATCTCTCCAGCCCCAGAAAATTCATTTTTAAACCTGTTCAGTAGCTCCCACCTGGCTAGCCCTATAGTACTGGAAAATGGCCACCAACAGCATGAATAAGCAGGAGACACTACAGACTGTGAAATCAACAAGCTGGTCAAGAAGTACACACTTGTGCAATAGTGGCACACCTCTGTGGGTAACCAAATGGTCTCTGATTGGACATGAGACCTGCTCAGTGGGAGAGAACTCATCTCTGGTACTGGAAACCAAGTCAGAATCCTATGGTTAGGAAACTCATAGACACTAGAGAGAAGCCCCCATTGCTTTCTAAAAAAGAAAAGTGGGCTTGTACACTAACAAAAATTGGGACTGAAGAGATGGCTCAGCAGTTAAGGTGCTTGCCTGCAAAGCCTAATGACCTGGGTTCAATTCCCCAGTACCTATGTAAAGCCAGATATACAAAGTGGTGCTTATGTTTGGTGTTCTGGAGTTTATTTGACGTGTCTAGATACCCTGAAATACCCATTTTTTTCTCTCTCTCTCATAAATAAATAAATAAATAAATATTTGAAAAGAATCACTCCAGTTTCCATATCCCCTTTAACTCAAGCTGTTCCCACTCTTGTTTGGAGAATCTTCTTTATTTTACAGGCGGCAGAGAAAACAGAGGACAACCAAGATCCATCAATAAGACAAGAAGTTAGCTGACTGCCCACTATGAGATGTGTCACCTCTACCATATCTGCCATGGCCCAGGAGAAATTTCAGGGGAAGTGATGGCATGAGCTCTGCTCATACTGCTAGCCTGACAGCCAGCCCCAAGTTGATGGTGACAGACATGGTGATCGATCTAAATCTATCAAGGCAGAAATCTTAAGGCTGCACAGAACCCAACAGTGAATTAGACTGCCAACAGGCCTGCTATGACTCAGGGAACGTTGCAGAAGAGGGGGTGGAAAGATTGCAAGTGCCACAGAGTGGGTGGGAATATCCTGAGGCATGGTCCCCAGCTACCCTATAGGGATTGACTTAATGACCTTAATGACCCTTCAGTGGATACCATAAACCCACTGAGGAGGGTCTCCAGGGTAATGGGAGCTGGGGCAAGGGGATAAAAGAGAATAATCTGTTATAATTAATATGAAATAACTATTAAAAACTAATATTAAAAAAGTTTTTTTTAGGTCTGGAGAGATGGCTCAGTGATTAAAGGGCTTGCCTGCAAAGCCTAATGACTCAGATTTGATTTCCTAGTACCCAAGTAAAGTCAGGTACACAAAGTGTCACCTGTGTCTGGAGTTTGTTTGCAGTGGCTGGAAGACCTGGTATGCCCACTCTCTCTCTTTCTCTGCTTGCAAGTAAATAAAATATTTAAAAAAATTTAGAGAGAGAGAGAGAGAGAGAGAGAGAATTGGTGTGTCAGGTCTCAGCCACCACAATGGAACTCCAGACACTTGTGTCACCTAGTGGGCATGTGTGACCTTGTGTCTGCCTTACCTTTGTGCATCTGGCTAATGTGGGATCTGGAGAGTTGAGCATGGGTCCTTTGTTCACAGGCAAGCACCTTAACCACTAAGCCGTCTCTCCAGCCCAATAAAATATTTTTTAAGGCTCTTGCCCCAGCTCACGCTGCCCGGGCGGGCACTGGCTGCTGGCACTGCTACTGCTGCAGGTCCTGGGGCGTGAGTCCACTGCCTGGGGACCTGGCGAGGGGCGGGGGCAGCCCCAAGCCAGCCCAGATCAACCCTGGTCCATTTTCACGCTTCCTGGAAAGTTTGTCTCCCTGCACTCAGCTGAGCTGCCCCGCGGAGGGTTTCCTCCACAGCTATTGCTGGCCTGGCCTGGCCCCAAGTGTAGGATGGGGTTTTCTGGTGGCAGCCAGAACTATTACAGCCTCCCTGGTCTGGGGCCAGGACACCAGCTGAGGAGGTGGGGAGTTTCTGAAGCTATGGCTAGTGCCTCAGTGAAAGTGGCACTGAGGGTTCGGCCCTTCAATGCCCGTGAGACCAGCCAGGATGCCAAGTGCGGGGTCAGCATGCAGGGCAGCACCACCTCCATCATTAATCCCAAACAGAGCAAGGATGCCCTCAAAAGCTTCACCTTCTACTACTCTTATTGGTCCCATACTTCAGCGGCAGACCCACAGTTTGATCTCAGCAGCAGGTGTAAGGAGACATTAGGAGGAGATGCTGCTCCATGCCTTTGAAGGCTACAACATGTGCATCTTTGCCTATGGGCCGACAGGAGCTGGCAAGTCCTATACCATGATGGGGCGGCAGGAGCCAGGGCAACAAGGCATTGTGCCTCAGCTCTGCGAGGACCTCTTATCTCGTGTTAATGAGAACCAGAACACTGAGCTTTCCTATTCTGTGGAGGTGAGCTATAGGGAGCTCTGTTGTGAGCCAGCACTCCCAAGAGTCGGGGCTCTCTGCGGGTCCGAGAGCAGCCCATCCTGGGCCCCTCTGTGCAGGACCTGTCTAAATTGGCCGTGACTTCCTTTGCAGACATTGCTGATCTCATGGATTGTGGGAATAAGGCTAGGACTACAGCTGCCACCAATGTGACTGAGACCAGCAGCTGCTCCCATGCTGTCTTCACTGTTGTCTTCACTAGCGCTTCCATGACCAGCTCAGTGGGCTGGATTCAGAGAAGCTAGTAAGATCAATTTGGTGGACCTTGCTGGGAGTGAGCAGGCTGACTCCTCAGGGGCCTGGGGCATGTGCCTGAAGGAAGGTGCTAACATCAATAAATCCCTGACTGCTTTAGGGAAGGTGATTTTAGCACCTTTATTCCTTCTCCCTTTCCTTTTTTCCTCTTTCTTTTCCCCTGCCCCTTTTTCTTCTCCTCCCTTCCTTCTTTGTCTTTCTAAACAGACTTTATGAATTCAAAGAATTTTCTTGTGCCTACATAGAAATAATAGATAAATGCTTCTGAACATAAGAACAGAGAATTTGTTCTTATTTCTCTCCAGTTTTAATATTATCCTCAGGGTGAAAATGACTTTTTAGAGAACCTGGGCAATCCAGAAAAATATCAAGCAAAGAAAAATTTTTGCAACAACCATAGTTGACTATGATTGTTATCTTGGTTGCCATTTTTCTTGCTTATGTGTCCCCCACATGCACACACCTAGCCCATCCAAAGACCCAAAGATACAAACAGATACACAGGCACACACAGACTTACTCCTCTCCTCTATCTCTCTTTCATTTCCTCCCCTCTCCTCTTTTATCTTCTTTGTTTATTTATTTGTTCATTTATTTATTTATTTTGGTTTTTCAAGGGAGGGTCTCACTCTAGTCCAGGCTAACCTGGAATTCACTATGCAATCTCAGGCTGGCCTCAAACTTAAAGCAACCTTTTACTTCTGCCTCCCAGTGTTGGGACTAAAGGCGTGTGCCACCATGCCTGGCTTCTTTGTATCTCTTTACAGAACCTGGATCATATTTTGCATATATCTTATGTCCAGGTTTTCACTTTATAGCACATTATGGTAAAATTCTTATGTTAATAAAATATATAAATACCTTATTTTTAATACTAGGTTATTAATTATTAAATGATTATTGAGTATGACTGTTGAATGAACCTCTTCTTGGTTTATTTCTCATTGTGTTCAATATTTGTGTTATTGTAAGCCACAATATACTGGATAGCATTTGTTTCATTAATTTATTGGTATTTTTATTATTACTACTAGTACTATTTTGTGGTGCTAGGGATCAAACCCATGTCTATTACTGAACTTTATTCCTCAGCCCTTGTTTTTTTTTTTTCCTTCCTTGTGGTAGGGTCTCACTGTAGCTCAGGCTGACCTAACACTCTGTAGTCCCAGGCTGTCCTTGAACTCATAGTGATTCTCCTATCTCTGCTTTCCAAGTGCTAGGATTAAAGGTATCTGCTACTATGCCCTGCTCCCTTTATTTTTATTTATTTATTTTTTTGACAGGGTCTTACTGTGTAGCTCAGGCTGCCCTGGGATTGGCAGTTCTTTTGCCTCAGCCTCCCAAATGTTAGATTCATAGGTTTGTGCTACCATGCCTGATAGGATCTATTCTTTTTTTTTTTTTAATTACAATGTCTTGTTTATTTGAGAGTGAGACAGAAGGAGAGAAAGAAAGAGAAAAAGAGAGAGAGAATGGGCATGCCGGGCCTCCTAGCCACTGTAAAGGAACTCCAGATGCATGTGCCACCTTGTGCATCTGTCTTATGTGGGTCTTGGGGAATTGAACCTGGGTCCTTTGGCTTTGCAGGCAAGTGCCTTAACTGTTGAGCCTTCTCTCCAGTCTCCCCCCCTTTTTTTTTAAAATTATTTATTTATTTGAGACCAAGAGAGAGGCAGAGGCAGAGAGCGAGAGAGAGAGAGAGGGAGAGGGAGACAGAGAAATATAGAGAAAAAGGAAGAGGAAGGATCTATTCTTAAGTAGAATTGCTAAGAATAGATTGTAAAATACTGGCTGTATGTTGCCACATTGTTTTCTAGGAAACATTTATTCTTTCACTAACAGTGTTCCAGAGCACTGTGTCTCTGCTTTTAGTGTCAGCATTCTTTTTAATTCTGCCCATCTGAGAGTTTAAAAATGATGTCATTCCTTATTGTACATCTTTTGTTACTAGAGAATCTAGACATGTTTTCAAATATATTTTAGTACTTTGTATCTTTGAACCTTCATTTTTCACTCAAATATTTTCCTTTGAAAAATTATATTTCTATATTGTAGGGCATATACTTTAAAAAATTGTTAAAGATATAACCTTTTCCAAAACATCAGTTCTACCTACTATTTTTCCATGTTAACTTTATGTGAATTTTGCTATCTTTTTTAAAAAATTATTTATTTATTTATTTGAGAGCGACAGACACAGAGAGAAAGACAGATAGAGGGAGAGAGAGAGAATGGGCGCGCCAGGGCTTCCAGCCTCTGCAAACGAACTCCAGACGCGTGCGCCCCCTTGTGCATCTGGCTAATGTGGGACCTGGGGAACCGAGCCTCGAACTGGGGTCCTGAGGCTTCACAGGCAAGTGCTTAACCGCTAAGCCATCTCTCCAGCCCTCTTTTTTTTTTTTTTTTTTGAGGTAGGGTCTCTAGCTCAGGCTGACCTGGAACTTACACTATAGTCTCAGGGTGGCCTCGAACTCACGGTGATCCTCCTACCTCTGCCTCTGAGTTCTGGGATTAAAGGCAAGTGCCACCATGCCTGGTGAATTTTGCTTTATTATGGAGTCATTTGTGAGAGATATATTTTGGCTGTTGCAACTTGCTTTGTGTTGCTTGAAATGATCCACCAGCAGTATTTATATCCTTTCATTTATAAACCCTGCATCATCTCTGGACTGTGTTTTGAGTAAGTAATGCCCCCCCCCCCAAAAAAAAAAATCACCATCTAGTTATGTTCTTGTTAAAGTGTTTGTTGTTAGCTTTTAAATTGGTTAATCTTTTCTTAGTTATATTTCTTAGGGTCTAATATTTAGATAAGCAATGACAGAAGAATCTTATTTTTGTACTTGATGAAGCCAATTGTTAATATTTAAATTCAATTGAGAAGTAGCAAATGTACTGCTTTTATTTTATTTATTTAAACTCTGCATTATATGAAGACACCCAAAGTCAATATGACCTAAAGTTATCCTTCAGAAAATTTTCTTAGCCAGTTGTTCAACCAAGTCCAGTAGTCAGTGGTATGTTGAGGTTCAAATACCTGTTAAAAACAGGACTCTATCCACTGACATAATGACTATGAAAGTTAATAAAATTAAATCTATGTCTCTTAGAACGTAAAGTTTAGTAGGGGCCACAAGATAAAATATGAAACTGGTGAGACTATATAAACAATACAGGTTTTGTAGTATAATATATGGAAGATAAAAAGTAATGCTGTGGTAAGTAGAAAAGAAAACTATGAGCAAAGTTTGAGATGTCATTCAGAGAGGAGGAGAGGAATGAGACCAGCAGAGAAGAGAGCTGGGAGGCATCTGGCAGCCAGGGCAGCAGAGGCCAGCAGCAAACCCTGAAGTACAGGCCAAGGTGCAGCTCAGCTGACAGCAGGTTCTTTTGTTTTTTTTGGTTTTTCGAGGTAGGGTCTCACTCTAGCCCAGGCTGACCTGGAATTCACTATGGAGTCTCAGGGTGGCCTTGAACTCACGGCAATCCTCCTACCTCTGCCTCCCGCTCCCGAGTGCTGGGATTAAAGGCATGCACCACCACGCCTGGCTAACAGCAGGTTCTTTCCAAGTGGTGGGCCTGGCATGACCAGCACATACAGCTCAGGGAAATAGGTTAAAGCTGGGGTATAGACAAAGCTTAGAGATCAGAACCCACAATAAAGCAAGATGGAGATTTAAAACTCTGTAACTTTAAGCCTCTATTTGCTGGGAAAATATAAATCCCATGTATAAATTTATGGGCAAAGAATGGGCTATGAAAAGATTATATGAGTAATTGTGATTTATCTATGGTACCTAACTCATATTTGGTATATGTTAGATTCATTAATTCACTGACTAAAAATGTCTTTTAAAATGGGCCATAGTATAGTTAAAGCTTTGCTCTTCAATGAACATAAAGGCATGAACTTATGTAGTTATTAAGTATTTTGCATACATAATTCGGATCATTTTGTTTCATAATGTTTGCCTGGCTTTAGACATTTATTTAAAGTCTTTAGACCAGTTTCATAATTCTTTAAGTTTGAAGTTTTGATTTCTATATTCTTGATCACCTTGAGTTAAGGATTCTCAGTGATAACTCATTGTAAATGGAATAAAATCTCAAGACCTCCATGGAGATGGCTACATGTTAACAATCTTTGAATCACAGTGAAAAAACAAAAAAGGTAACTTGGTGCTATTTACAGGGCATAATACATTTGTTTTTGTTGTTGTTTATTTGAGGCAAGGTCTCGCTGTAGGCAAAGCTGATTCAGGTCTCATTCTGTAGCCCAAGTTGGCCTTCAATTTATGGTAATTCACCTCCCTCATCCTCCTGAGTGCAGGGATTTAAGGTGTGAACCGCCACACCCAGCCCCTTTGCTTTTTATAATGTATCAAAGATTGCAAAGTGTCTGTTCCCCTACAAGTCAAAAGTCAGTTAATTAATTAAGTGATAATTATATACACTAGTGATGCAATATGATGTTTTGATGTATGTATACATTGTAGAAAGATTAAATCAAGCCCATTAGCAAATTTATCAGGTCACTTTATTATTATTATTATTGTTGTTGTTGTTGTTTTGGTTTTCAAGGTAGTGTCTCTTCTAGTCCAAGCTGACCTGGAATTCATTATGTAGTTTCAGGGTGGCCTTGAACTCACAGTAATTCTTCTACCTCTGCTCCCCAAATCCTGGGATTAAAGGTGTGTACTATCACACTCACCTCTGTTGTCATTTTTGTATGTTGTGAATGTTTAAAATGTATTGTGTTTCCTTGAGTTGTAATTGGGGATTCCTATGCACTTTGGAGATTGGTGGCATAGCCTTTGCTATTGAAGGTGACTGACAATACCAAAACCCCTTAGGGGACTTATCCTGACTTCCTGGAGAATGCTACAAAGACATGCTGCCCTACTGCTCTACCTAGGAGCACAGAATTGGAATAGAAGTGAGAGAGGGCATCCTTGTCTCATTCCTGTTTTTAGAGGAAATGGTTTCTTTTTTTTTTTTTTTTCCTGTTCAATGTAATGTTGGCTGTGGGCTTGTCATATATGGTCTTTATTACTTTGAGAAGTGTTCCATCTAGTCCTACTTTCTCCAGGGCTTTCATCAGAAGGCATGTTGGACTTTGTCGAATACCTTTTAAATCAATTGAGATGATAATTTGATTACATTTTTGGATTTATATATGTTGTCCCAACTTTACATCCTCAGTATGAATCCCACTTTGTCGCGACTACCTCGACCAGCAAGAATGACACGACCCGAGAGCTCTTCTTTAAGCAGTTTATTCAGGAACCTTGAACAATCTTCTGACCCCGGGGAGAGCCGACCCACAAACTAAGTAGTCCTGCGCTAGCCAACCCTAGTGAGCCACGTGGCCCATGCAGATAGGTCCACGATTAAGGAAGCAGAATTAGTTAAGCAGCCTCAGCCAAATAAGGACGTGTTTATCCCAGAGAGCGCTCGCTATCGGGCTAGCGGAAGGCGGAAGCTGATGCCATCTTTAGGGCGCGGCACATCGCAGCTCTCCACAGTTCCCCTTTTTGTTTTAAACGAAACAGGTGAGAGTAGAGGTCTGAGCTCTGTAGTGAAATCCAGTACCGATTTTTCCAGAGGCGGGAGTAAGGATGGATATTATGGGGAAAGGATGGTACTAACCCGCTTTCTCTCAGACATGCTCTCCTCTAGGCTGCTAACTGCAGGCGGCATACCTAGAGTGCAGTGCTTTGCCTCGCAACCTGAACGTGCTGTGAGTATTCTAGCTCTTCATGACAGCAAGCCATGCGTAAGGGGACTGTCCTGCCTCAATGGCTGTAAAGGCCTGAATAATGATAGCTGCATTCCTTTGCTGTGTGACCCTCATCTTGCATAGACACCACAGGCCCACCAAGAAGGCCAGCACCAGGAGACCAGCTAGTGGAAGGATCTTTATGTTGGACTTTTCTGGTCAGTCTCTCGGGCACCCACACTGGATCCTGATGATCCTGTGGAAAAACACAAACAGACCCTCTCGTCCATGTCAATACAGGATCAGGGCCATGCCACGTTTCTGTGAGCACATCTTTCCATTTAACATATTAGGGTACTTTTCTTAACTTTTAAATTCTTTGACAAAAGCAGCTCCTGAAGGGCCAAAAAAATTGGGTGCAAATGAGAAGCGCCCATAGTTACTTTTACCTTTAACTCCGCTCACTGGTCCGCAGTGACTTTACTTTCAGTTCGCTATCACCATGAACTCTTCTTCGCTCTCTTTTTATCTACAGGGTAGAGCACAAATTTTCCCTTCCCCGTGATCTTTATTGTCCCACCTTACCTTAGGGAACTTACCAGCGCTGCCCTGACTGCAAAAAGTTCTGAGCCTCCTTCGAGAGAGAGGTTCCCCGTACGGGCCACCACATGTCGCGACCACCTCAACCAGAAAGAATGACGTGACCCGAGAGCTCTTCTTTAAGCAGTTTATTCAGGAACCTTGAACAATCTTCTGACCCCGGGGAGAGCCGACCCACAAGCTAAGTAGTCCTGCGCTAGCCAACCCTAGTGAGCCACGTGGCCCATGCAGATAGGTCCATGATTAAGGAAGCAGAATTAGTTAAGCAGCCTCAGCCAAATAAGGACTTGTTTATCCCAGAGAGCGCTTGCTATCGGGCTAGCGGAAGGCGGAAGCCGACGCCATCTTTAGGGCGCGGCACATTGCAGCTCTCCACACCACTTAGGCATGATAAGTAATTTTCTTAATATGTTTTCTGGATTCAGTTTGAAAGAATCTTGTTGAAAATTTTTGTGTTTTATGTTCATTGGGGAAATTGGTTTGTAGTTTTTTTATTTTCTTTTAAATTTAACATCAAACTTTAATATATGAAATAAAATTTAAATTGTAATATATGAACATAAAGCAATTTGATTGTGTTCTTGTCCCATTATCCTCCTCTGTCCCCCTCCCCCCTCCCCCCAAGGACCCTCCTCTTTCAGTGGCCTTCCCCTATTTTGTTGTCACATTCCTTTTATCTTCCTTTGTCCTCCATGCCAATATGTTGATGGGCTCAGGACAGTGATGGTATTGTGGGCATATCAGTTACCTTTGTGGGGTCATGAATGTACCAGTCCAGAGGTTAGTGCTCCAAAGTATGTTTATAACCCCTGTGGCTTTTACATTCTTTTCACTCCCTCTTCCACGTTATTTCTTTGAGCCTTGAAAGCCATGATATAAATCACCTTTAGTCTTGAGCTCTTGTCAGCATCTTACTTTCTACTTTGATGAGTTTTGAGTCTCTTCAGTGTCTACCACTGTCTCCATAGAGATGGTTCACTTTTGTTGTGTTTTTATCTAGCTTAGGGATCAAGGTACTACTGTCTTTGTAGAATAAGTTTAGAAGTGTTCCTTACATTTCTATATTGTGGAACACTCTGAAAAGAATTGGTATCAGGTCCTCTGTAAAAGTTTCATTTGGAAGTAAATCTGACTGGTTCTGGGCTTTTCTTTGTGGAGAGATGTTTTAAACATGTGCTTTACTTATTTTTATTTATTTATTTGAGAGAGAGAGAGAAAGAGAGGGAGAGAAAGAATGAATAGGTTCACCAGGGCCCCTAGTCACTGCAAATGAATTCCAGACACGTGCTACCTGGTGCATCTGGCTTCCATGGGTCCTGGGGAATCAAACCTGGGTCCTTTGGCTTTTCATGCAAGTGCCTTAGCCACTAAAGCATCTCTCCATCCCTGTGAAGAGATTTTTAATTACAGCTTTAATCTCATTGCTTGTAATGTGTCTGTTTAAGTTATTAAGAAGAAATAAAAGGAATTAAAAATAGGAAAGGAAGAAGTCAAATTATCCCTATTTCCAGGTGATATGATTCTATACTTAAAAGACCCAAAGAGTATGAAAAAACTTCCATAGTTAATAAATACTTTCAGTAATGTTGTATAATACAAAACCAGCACACAAAAATTGGTAAATTTAACATACATTAATAAGAATTTATAGGCAAATGAATCAAGGAAAACATCCCATTCACAATAACTATAACCAAACTGAGAAAGACTTCTGCACTGAAAATTTCAAGACACTAAAAAAAGAAAGGAAATCAAAGAGGACATTACATGATACCTGTAAAGACCTCTCATGCTCCTGGATTGGCAGAGAATGACTATCTTGTCAAAAGTAATCTATAGATTCAATGCAGTCTCCATCAAAGTTCCAATGATGTTCCTTGCCAAGCTGGAAAAAATAATCCAGAAATTCATATGGCAACACAAAGACCATGAATAGCCAAAGCAATCCTAAAGAGAAAGCACACAGCTGGAGGTGTCAAAATACCTGACCTCAGATTATACTACTGGACAGTAGTGATAAAGGTAGCATGGTACTTGAACCAAAACAGACATAGGCCAAGGGAATAATTGATCAGTGGACCCAGAAATGATTCCATACTTCTTGACCAGCTAATCTTTGACAAATGAATCAAAAGTGAAAAAAAAGACAGATTATATCTCACCCTTTACAAATATCAATTCAAACTGGACCAAAAACCTCAATTTAAAACCCGAAATACAGAAAGTTCTAGAGGAAACATTAGGGAACATACTTCAAGATTTAGGTATAGGCAAGAACTTTCTGAACAGGACTCCAATAACACAGGAAATAGCCCTAAGAATCAACAAATGGGACTGCATGAAATTAAGTTTCTGTACAGCAAAAGAAACCATCAACAAAGTCAGCAGACAGTCTACAGAATGGGAGGAAAATCTTTGCCACCTGTACTTCAGACACAGGGCTAATAACAGAAAGCACAACAAACTGCAAATATTAAACACACACATACACAATAAATTGGGGACTAGAGAGATGGCTTAGTGGTTAAGGCATTTTCCTGCAAAGACTAAGGACCCAGGTTCTATTCCCCAGGACCTACATAAGCCAGATGCACAAAGTTACACATGCGTCTTGAGTTCATTTGCAATGGCTGGAGGTCCTAACATGCCTATTCTCATTGTCTCTCTCTCTCTCCACTTCTTTCTCTCCCTCTCTCTCAAATAAAAATCAATCAATCAATCAATAAATTTGTCTGTCACTAAGTGGGCAAAGAAATGGCCAAATAGTTCACAACTGAAGACATACAAATGGCCCGTAATTACTTTAAAAGTGTACAACATATCTAACCATAAGGGAAATGTAAATCAAAACAACTTTGAGATACCATCCTATCCCAGTCAGAATGGCTACTGTCATAAAAAACAAATGCCTGTGAGGATGGAAAGAAAGAGGCTTGCCCTGGCAGGACTAGGACATATGTCTGATCCAGTCTCATCTTAGATGCCTACAAGCAACACTTCCTGCTTCTCCCTCAGCTCAGCACACCTTGCCTGGGCTGGCCCCTCCTGAGTCAGCCTCATGAGTCCAACAACCAATCAGGTCTCACTCACCCTTACACACCTGAGTCTGGTATCAAGGATTGTCCTAAAACTGAATGTCTGGTCCCTATAAAGAAGCCTAGCCATGTGGCACGTCCTTGTTCTTTTTGGGCCTCTGTCCCTGTCTGACTGCCTATAGGAAGCTCTTGCTCCCATTTTTTTCTTTGACGTCAGTAAGTATGTACACTTAAAGGGGTAAATGTGGATGAAATCTATAAAGGTAGAATGTATCCAGAAGTGAGTATAAGAAGATGAGCTGGAAGAGGGGTGAGAGAAGGACAAAAGGACACATGTGACATGTAAACAGAAGCGGGGAGAATAGTGAGAGAGATGGGAGCTAGGGGAGAGAGGAGCATTGGGGATAGAAGGGGGGTATGGGAGTCAGCCAAAACAAATTGCATTTGAAAATGAAACCTAAATGTATGCCAACTGAAACAACTACAAATAAATAAAAATGATTTATAAAAAGACATGCTGATTTGTTTGATTTTAGATCCTTGATTGGATGCCAAGGCAGTATTTTTGATTTTCTTTATATATGGTATTCTATTTAGTGCATCTTAGCCTGGGTATTCAGATATGTGTAAAGATTCTTTTCTGAGAAAGACAATAAACAAGTTGTTACGGTACTAAAGTCTTACTCAGGCAGATGTTTGAAAAAAAAAAATTAGGTGTAGGGACAGATGAGCAACTATGTTGTCAGCTCATCCTTCCAAGAGATTTGTCATGTCAGTCAGGTGCGGAGAGTGAATCTCTCTATAAGCCCATGGTGGTGGAGTGTGCCTTGATCATTAAGCACATGTGCAAGGGCACAAAACCCACTTCTTTCACATCATTTTTATACTGTTTCTGTGACTTCTAGACTTAACTGTTGAGGAGCTACCAGACCATAAAATCCAGCCAGTGAGAAAGCTGGAAGTCACAGAGCTCAAAGGTTTATTAAGTAGTGTGAAACGCTATTGTTGTGTGCATGTGTTAAATAATTGCTGTCAGTGCAAGACTGTTAAAAATTCCCCCTAGTAATAACATGAATAGCACTATATGGCTTCAAAAGAAGATAAAGAAATCTCTTAGTCAGCGCCCTGCTGGTGTCAGGGCGCATGTCAGTTTTGCTATAGACTGTTCTCTTGGCAGATGCTTCCCTCTGGCAGCAGAGCCCTAATTACCATAGAGATTAAGCTGCAGAATGAGCTGTGGGCATGCAGCCCGGCCTTCTGCTTGTGCTCCGGCTTCAAGGGTTGTAGCGCCAACTGGCATAATGCAGGCTCCCCTCTCCTCTTTCTTCACATGATGATTCACTAGGGTAACCTTCAGTAGCTTAGCTGCAGGGCGAACCCAAGGTTCTCACTCTTTCTCTCACTCTCTGTCTCTCTTTCTCTTTACCCACAGTTCTCTGTTTAACAGCGGTCCACAAATTAGCCTAATCCATGCTGCTTTAATTCATAAGCACTAATTATGTTTCGGTACACATTCTCTTACAATAAATTATCAGTATCCTTACTTTAATCATTTGTAACTAGCTCTGAAGTTAAGGGTTGGTACTTTCCTTTTAGAGGACACAGGCTTTGCTGTGTTCTGTGATGGGATTAAACCCCTCATGGACTGAAAATCGAAGATGTGGATGCTGCATTCCTTTTTTCTAAAGAAATCTATATTTTCTTCTCAACAGAGTTTAATTCAAAATTTTGCATTGCCAATTTTACACTGACAAAATTAGGTTGTGTGCTTAGGTATTTTGGAGAGATGCATAGATAAGCACTATTTATAGGAATATAATCATGAAACTGAGTTGGAATAGCAGTGTACAATTGTGAAAAATTTCTCACATAAACAATTGTGTTTGAGTTTAAATAACCCCTAGCCCTCAATGTGGGTTATTTAGGGATTAATGTGAGGTTGATTACTTAAGGCTCCATGGCTGGGGTCACAGCTGGTACCAGAACATAAATTCATCTCCCTTTGAGAGGAAAGTCTCTTTCATCTTATTCTGTTTATTGACTATATCCCCCCCTGCCATTGTTAGCTCACATACTTATAAAGTTCCTGATAAAATCATCTTTTCTCATTAATAATCTCTATATTTCATTAGACTTTGTGGAAGTTCACCATCATTTGTAGCACATAGAGAATCACTTGTGAACATTCATTCTGCAACAATTTACATTTTACTAACAGCAGAAATCAAGTCTTTTTTATTTGTTACTGCCTTTGCTTTGGCAAAGGAAGTGACTTTGGCTTCTTAAAATAAATCAGTCTTGAGCTGGGGAGATGGCTCAGCAGTTGAGAGTGCTTCTATGGGGGCCTCTCAGTTAGACACCACCAAGTTCAACTCCTCAGAACACTGACTTTAAACTCAATGGCCTTGCTCCAGTCTTGAGACATTTTCTCATTGTCTGTGGCTGTTGCAAGGTCATAGTCTTGACTATTATAAAAATCTTTTCAAAATTCAGCACTGTTTACTTAGATTGGATAAGAAATGATGCACTTTACCCTCTTTGCAGGGCTATTTCACACTGATGTGAAAGGCACCAGAGTGCTCATTTATTTCTTCTTTTTCAGTTAGAAATAGCGTTTGCTACAGGGCTTTGAAATGGTCTAACTTCTCTACTCAGGCAAAAGTACTGTACTGACCAAATGCCATATCACAGAAAATCTTTTGTCTTTTAGGTGAGTCCTTCTGTGTGGCTAAGTAAAGAAATTTAGTTAACAGCTTTTAGCAAGACTTTCTGTCGATGCAGTGTCTCACTCTGGCCCAGGTTGTCTTGGAACTCAATTTAGCCCAGGCTGCCTTGAACTCATGGTGACCCTCCTTCTTCAGCCTCCTCAGTGCTGGCGTTATGGGTGTGCGACATCATACCTGGCATAGGCGGGACATTTTGGAGAATGCTTCTGTGTGTGGATGGCTGATTTCATTCTCAGATAAATACCTTGTATGGGGAGAGGCAGAAAGTACTCATGTGCATTTAGAAGATATTCATCACAAAAAGAATGAAAATAAATTCTGTTCAGTTCTTTACTCTAATGCTAGAATGATGCATTGCCCCCAAGAGGGATTCAGCATCATATTGACTGATAATTAGCCGGGTGAAAAGAGGTGTGGTGGTACACACTGAAGGCTGAGGTAGGAGGATTGCTGAGAGTTCCAGGGCCACATAGTTCCAGACCAACCTGAGCTACAAGTGAGACCCTGTAACAATCAAGTGAGGTATTTTTAGAGACTATACTAAAGCTTTACATTTATGAGTTACAGGAAAAGTTCTTATCAAAATAGGGTTTCTAGGTGTCTGGGTTTGTCCATTCATTTGCTTCTTTATTAAAGTGAGACACCTGTGTTTATTTTGCATTGTTGGTTTCTTGGAAAAGATTTAGGACAAGAGAAGTGTGGCTCAGAAGTGTAAAACAGTGTGGTAGTGCCACCTTGTGGTCACCCTGACCTGCCGGGACAGTGTGCTCTATCTGCTTCAAACTGGGGACCAGTTACGTTTCCTAGAGAACTGTTGAGAAGTAGTGGCAAGGGTTGGCATACCTCTGCCCTGGATAGGGTAACATTTTTACCTTTCTTTTATGTCATTAAGTTTCTCCTATTTCAATTTTTTTCAAAAGCAGTTTTATTAACTAGACTGTTTTTATTACCCCCTTTTCTAATATTTTTAGCTAATTATGTCAGCCAAAATTTGGGCCAAACTTGAAAATCGTAGCTGAGTCATGCTTTACCATCTTATTGAAATGTTTGCCCAGGCAGTATTCAGAAACATGACGAGTGTCTGTGGGCTGTTGTGGACTCTAACCAGAACCTGGATGACAGCCAGTCGCAGTGAAATCTCATCAAAGCCTCTCTTGTTCTTTTAGGATTAATCTCTCTTTAGAAGATCAATGGGAAACCATGTCTTTTTGAAAAAAAAAAATCAGTTGAGATGTACTCCTCAAACATGCACCACATTAGAGAAAGTGGAAAGGCGCAGTTTATACACTACAATAACTTGTTTTCTTTCTTTTAGCTTTTCAGTCACATATTATCCAATATTGAGAAAAATACTGAACTTTTCCAAAGCAGGCTATTAGTGATAGAGATCGTGAATATGTTAGGTGTTATTTTGTAGTTGGCTACTTTCTTCTATTGGAAATAGATGGAACAAGATGTGTTTTATAAGTATATAAATAAAAATTTCAGACATTAATGGTGTTGGTGCTACATGTTTAAAAATGCTTGTTAATATTGAAGGTATTAGCATCTGTAAAGAAAGTAAGTTCTAAAACATACATAAGAATAAAGTATTTCTACAAAGGCAAAAATGGTTGGAAACTAGTTGGGCAGCTGGGCTAAGACCCTCTTATTTGGACTTCTATGTCGTTTTCATGCTTTCTACCTTACAGTTTCTTATGTTGTCACCTAAAAATTATTAAGATTTTCATACCTAAAATGGGACTTAAAAGTTTCAAAAGTCCTGTTTGTGTTTGGAGATGTGAAAATATGCTTTCCTTGTCTGGACTTTCAAGAGGGGTTCTGATGTCTAACAAGTTGGACTCTCTTCTGAAACACTCATTTCCTGCCATCTGATTGGAATGCTGAGTTCCTCGTTCTGTTCTGTGTGCTAAGAAATGCAGAAAAAAATCAGCTTATATCTAACAAGGCTGTAAGACTAGCCCATACATTTTGAATACATCTGGAATTATCTTCATTTCTTTCATTACTTTTACCTTTTGTCTCAATCTTTCCCCTTGACTCTCCTTTCATTTTACTATAGTTATTGTTAGTATCTACTTTAAATCCATATTAGAATAATATAGTTGAGACTCGATTTTTAAAAATCTGATTCATTATTTTTAAACATTTTTCTATATAGTTATACTTTTCTAGTACATTGATTTGATTGATACTTATACTTTCATGTTTACTCTTCATTGACAAAATGCCAAGCAGGAAAATTTCTGATTGATATTATAACATATCTTCCTCCCCCTCCCCGCCCAGGCAGGTTCTTATTCTGGCCCAAGCTGACCTGGAACTCACTCTGTAGTTCCAGGCTGGCCTTGAAATCACAGAAATATTTTTTGTTGTTTCAAATGATAAAAGGCATTAGATGATGGAAAGAATTAACAGGTTATAGTTGTGTATTACATAGAAAGTAAAGGTCTTGCACAATCCTCCTTTTTGAAAAAATACCCTAAGTAGAACCCAAGAGACTGTTACCATGTGGCAGGATCCAAGCTCATCATACTGCTATCAGTGGGAATGGTGTCTTTGTTTTCCCCTATAAATCTTGACACCAGAACTCACTTCTGTCTGTGCTGTAATATGATCATTTTCTTCTCCACACTTCTGAAGAGAGATAGGCCAGTCAAGTCCAAGGGATGGCCCATCTGTGCTATGGGTATCTTTTTTTTTTTTTTTTTGGTTTTGTTTTTTGAGATAAGGTTTAACTTTAGCTTAGGCTGACCTGAAATTCACTATGTAGACTCAGGGTGGCCTTGAATTCATGGCGAACCTCCTACCTCTGCCTCCTGAGTGGTGGAATTAGAGACGTGCACCACCATGCCAGGCAGCTATGGGTATTGTGCAGAAAGGAATCTCTTTGCTTTCCATAGAAGGGCAGTGGAACTTAGGGTTGGGGAATCACAGCTCATTTGTTGCATCAGTGTCAGATAGGCCATTCAGATCCTGGTAACTGAGTGACTGGGAAGGTTACCTCTCCTCCATAGGCCCTGTTTTCTGGGGGTAGCCATAATTGCTTGAAACTGTTGACAGCATGAGCAAATAAGAGATTTTAGGTACACACTTAGTATAGTATCCAGGATGTAAAATAAATTATAGCTATTAGTTGCAGTTACCTTCTCAATACTATGACAAAACACCAAACCCTGCAGTCCCATGTCTGGCATCTGGGGCTCATGGTGTCATCTTACGGGTTTGGGAGTCCCACCCCTCCAGCTCTGCTGCCTGTAGTACACATAGCTGCTAGCCTCTTTCTTGGAGTAGTTGCAGTCTGTGCATGAAGCTTTCACTGGCAGATGTCCCATGGTTCTGGCATCTCCACCACTCTAGGGTGGACTGTGAACATTAGGCTTCACTTTTATGGCTCCACACTGTGGCTTCTTAGAGTCTCTTTACAGGAACTCTGGTCCCATAGCAAAAGACTCCATGACCCCTTCAATCTTGTGTGTTTAATTCCTGAAAAACTAGTACTGTGTAGATGCTGCTGCCAAATTCTGCTACAAGATCAGAATGGAGCCCTGTCTTTTTGACCACAGTTCCACCTGCCTTTGTGTGCTGACCCTTGGGAAACACTTTCTTAGGTAGCTGTTTATTTTTACTGTTTAATTAAAAAAAATTGTTTGTTTATTTGAGAGGAAGAGGGAGAGAGAGAGAGAGAAAGAGAGAGAGAGAGAGAGAGAGGGAAAGAGAGAATGGATACACCAGGGTCTCTAGCCACTGCAAACCAACTCCAGATGCATGTGACACCTTGTGCATCTGGTTTACGTGGGTCCTGGGGAATCAAGCTTTGAACCAAGGTTCTTAGGCTTCACAGGCAAGCACTTAACTACTAAGCCATCTCTCCGGCCCCTAGGTAGTTGTTTTTAAGTAGGGAATCCCTTCAGAGACATTCTCAGTTTGGTCTCTCTCCTTGCAAATTATTATTTTTTTTAAATTTTCACACTATAGAACCATTAGTGGGTGGAGTATTACCTCAGAGGCCCCTTTCCTGCTAACCCAGTGCTGGGTGCTAGATTTCCCTTTAATGGAACTCATACCTTTAACAATTGCAGCTGGTTTTGATCCTGTTTTATCTGTAACTTTATACTCACATTTTTTTTTCACCCATTTAAAAATACCTTCCTGTTCCACCTGTTGCTGCCTGTGTCTGTAGACCTGTGTGAGAGCAGTGAGGAGTGGCTTATGACACAGGTTGAGTGCTAGGCTGACTCAAAATGACCTTTTCCAAAGTGATTATTCTGTTATGTTTGAATTTAGCCTCTCTCAGGTTCTTGGGACACAGGCAAAATGCAGCCAGATTCTTTGCCAGAGTTTCTCATAAATGCTCCACTCTAGTTCCTAGTAGTCTTCCATTTTCTTTATAAAGCCCATGAGCTGGGCTTTCACTGTTTTCTTTCCTCTTAGCATTTTGATCTTCCAAACTCTCACAAGAATGGCCAGTTAAACTTAATTATAGCATTTTAATTTTTTCTAGCCCAAACTCCCAAACTTTTCCACATTCCTCCTCTTGAAAATTAGTTCCAAAGGCCTAAGAAGCACATGATCAACTTTATCAAAGCAACCATCCCACTTCTTGGTACCATTGATCTGTATTCATTGCTTTCCTTGTTGCTGTGACAAGATACCTGAAAAGAAGCAACTTACAGGAGGGTATAATTTGGGAACAATTGTATTTATTTTTCTTATATTTATTATTTTCAAAAAAATTTTAAGTGCTTTTGCAGAGTGTTTTACACCATTATGTTTCTTTAAGTATGAGTGTTTCTGCATTTCAAACAGAATATTCTCTAACATTTACCTTTCCAATGAGATAGTTTACTTGTATGAGTATTTTTAAAGCATATGCTCATTTTGGTGGAGTTGTTCTCACAGTGTTTAAACCACATTTGCAAATTTTCCTTACCTTATGAATGTCTCATTTCTGACTTACAAGACTTATCAAAATCTTTTTTATAGTTGTTAAAGATAGAACAAATATGGGATGGAAGGATGGCTTAGCATTTAAGGCAATTGCCTGCAAGGCCAAAGGACCTAGGTTTGATTCCCCAGGACCCATGTTAGCCAGATGCACACATCTGGATTTCATTTGCAGTGGCCAGAGGCCCTGGCGCACCCATTCTGTCTCTCTCTTTCTCTCTCTCTCTCCCTCTTTCTATGTCAAATAAATAATTAAAAATATTTTTTTAAAAAGATAGAACAAGTAGTTAATACAAAAGAGTAAAGGAAAAACAGGAAGAACTACAAACAAGAAGAATGGCAAGAATAAACACACCTTTCAATAATAACTGTTAATATCAATGTCCTCAATGCCCCAACCAAAAGACACAGGCTTGCAGACTGGGTTAAAAACAGGATCTTTCTATTTGTTGCATCCAAGAAACTCACTTTTGTATTAAAGATGGATACTATCTTAAGGTAAAAGGATGGAAAATGGTCTTCTGAGCAAATGGGGCTAGAAAATAACCAGCAATAATATATGACAGGGTAGAATTCAAACCAACATTAGTTAGGAAAGACAAAGGTGATCATGTTATATTGACTAAAGGAACATTTTCAACAGGAGGAAATTAAAATTCTGAACATATATGCACCTAACATGTGGGCTCCCAGTTTCATCAAACAAATCCTATTATACTTAAGGTCACAGATAACACCAAACACAGTTGTAGTCAGTGACCTCAACACCCCACTCTCATCACTTGACAGGTCATCCTGGCAAAAAATAAATAGAGATGCATCTGGATTAAGTGAGCTCATACAACAAATGGACCTAACAGATATATACAGGACATTTCATCCAAATGCTGCAGAATATACACGTTCTTTTCAGCAGCACATGGAACATTCTCTAAAATAGACCATATGTTAGGATACAAAACAAATCTTAACAAATACAGGAAAATTGAAATAATTCTTTGTACTCTATCTGATCACAATGGGATTAAAGTACAGATCAATAGCAAGAAAAGCTATAGAACATACACAAAATCATGGAAACTAAACAATACACTACTAAATGATGAATGGGTCAATGAAGAAATCAAGAAAGAAATAAAAAAAATCATAGAGTCAAATGATAATGAGAACACAACATACCAAAACCTTTGGGACACAATGAAGGCAGTCCTAAGGGGGAAATTTATAGCTTCAAGTGCCAATATTAAGAAATTAGAAAGGTCGCAAGAAAGGACTTAATGCTTCACCTTAAGGCCTTGGAAAAAGAACAAGGCAAACCGACAATCAGTAGACCGGAAGATGTATGTGTGTTCATGTGAGCAGGTATGTGTACTTACTGATTTGCATGCTTGTGGAGGCCAGGGATTGATGTCAGGTCTTCCTCTGTCACTGCATACCTTATTTTATGAGAGTGTTTCTTACTGATTTGACTAGACTAGCTAGTCAGAAAGTCTCAGGGATTGTCCTGTCTCTACCTGTACAGTGCTTTCATGGGGGTGCTGGGATCTGAACCCACCATAGCACCTCTCCTGGCTTTTATGTGGGTACTGGGTTCTGAACCCAAGTCCTCATAATAGATGGCAAGCACTTCACTCATGAATCATACAGTTAATTATCTTTGGCATCAGAGATCTAGGATGCCCCAGTGGTTTCACTGTATTTATTTCTATAACAGGTTAGCTGCTCCCATTTGTTCTGTGTTCTCATTTCTAGTTTCATAGGTGCATTAGTACTGTGTTCTCCTATGCCTTGATACTTCCTGTCATGGACAAATAGAGCATTTTTGTGACATTTGGAGCAATTAATGAAGAGCATCAAACTCATTATTTAAGAGTATCTTGGGCTGGGTGTGGTGGTCCACACCTTCAATCTCAGCACTTGGGAGGCAGGAGTAGGAGTTCAAGGCCAGCCTGAGACTACATAGTGAATTCCAGGTCAGCCTTGGTTTGTGTGAAACCCTATCTCGAAGAAAACAAAAAAAGGATACAAAACAAAAAAAGGTATCTCACTACCATTTACTTCTTTAAAGACAGGAAGGCAATTGTTTCATGCATGTAAGTGTGGTGGTTTGAATCAGATGCCCCATAAACCCAGGTGTTCTGAATGCTAGGTCCCCAGCTGATGGAGATTTGGGAATTAAAAGCTCCTGGAGGCAGTGTATTGTTGGGGGCAGGCTTATGGGTGTTATAGTCAGTTTCTCCTTGCCAGTGTTTGGCACACTCTCCTCTTCCTGTTGTCTACCTGATGTTGGGCAGGGTGTGATGTCCACCCTCTGCTCATGCCATCGTTTTCCCTGCCAACATAGAACTTCCCCCTTGAGCCTGTAAGCCAAAATAAACCCCTCCTCCCTGCAAACTGCTCTTGGTCAGGTGATTTCTGCCAGCAATGCAAACCTGACTGAAAGAGTGGAACCAAAGTGCCTACAGTAGTGAAAGATCATGGTAAGAATATTATATTTATAGAGGCTTCATCACTGACCAAAATGACAGACTTTCCAGGTTTGGGGATAGCATATAACTAACACACACACACACACACACACACACACACACACACACACACACACACGTTAAATATCTGTCATCAGAAGGGTCTCATGACATTCTGGAGGAGAAACACCCACATTTTTGTGTTATTTAGGAGTTGGGAGAGAAATATGACTTTCATGGAGCATTGAACTGGTATTTGCATGTCCAGAGCACACAGTCCTTGGGAATAATAATTCTATTCACTGCTCAATAGGTTTCCCATCTGTGAAGGCTGCCATCCCCTCTGGATTCTAATTTAGGACCTAAAGGGATTTCCTTACAAGGCTTGAAAGTGATCTTTGAGCAAATGTGTGGCCTTCTCCATTTATTCAAAGATGGCCACAGCTGGACATTGTACTGTCTGTGGCAGGATAAATTAGGTGGCTAAGCTATTTTCCAGAGTGTCTTTTCAGAATGCCCCATATTTTTTTGCCACTAGTTTCTAGACTCTGAGTGTGTGTGTGCATGCGCATGTGTGTTCATATGCATGAGTGTGAGCATATGAGTGCCATGGCATGTGTGTGAAGGTCAAAAGACAATTTCAAGCATCAATCCTTGTCTTCCCCCTTGTTTGAGGCAGGGTTTCTTCTTGTTCTCCAGGCAGCTGGCCATGAACTTCCTATAGATTTTCCTATCTCCATCTCTGTTTTTGTTGTAGGTGCAGTGAGATTACTAAAGATGCTTACTTATGTTTTAGCAACTAGCTACACATAGGTTCTGGGATCTGAACTCAGATACTTATCTTATATGGCAAATGCATGATCCACTGAGCCATCTCCCCAGTCCACGAAGACTATGACTGAGTGTGTGATTTTTATGTCTAAATGACCAAGCAACTGTCCTAATGTATACATAAGAAGAGATGGTATAAGCTTGACTCCTGGGAAGTATTAGTTTGATCCATTAGCAGTTAGTTGGCTATAATGAGACATATTAATTTTATTTATCAAGTAAAATAACTGATATATATTCCATATTACATCACAGAAACTCTGCAGGTTTGGAGTGTAAAGCTTTTAGTGAGACAAGGGCATTAGTTTGATCATTACTTGTTTATATATTTTTTTGTTTTTCAAGGTAGGATCTTTTAAAAAAAAATTCATTTTTTTCAAGGTAGGGTCTCACTGTAGCCCAGGCTGACCTGGAATTCACTATGTATTCTCAGGGTGGCCTCAAACTCATGGAGATCCTTCTACCTCTGACTCCCGAGTGTTGGGATTAAGAGTGTGCACCACCTTGCCTAGCCAAGGTAGGGTCTTGCTCTAGCCCAGCTGACCTAGAGTTCACTATTATTTTGATACGTGTTTTAATATGGCTTTGCATTTTATATTTGAATTTCTTTCTTTCTGTTATTTATTTACTTAGATTGGGGGAGAGTGAGAGCAAGAGAGGGCCTCAGCCACTGCAATTGAACTCAAGACACTCCATCTAGTGGGCCTTATGCTTGCCTCACCTTTGTGGGTCTGGCTTACATGGCATCTGGGTAGAGATCAAACATGGGTCCTTAGGCTTCACAGGCAAGTGCTAAGCCATCTCTCCAGTTCTGAATTTTTTTTGGTATGAATATCTTCATATATTGATGATCTTTTAACACAGTGTGTAGTCTGCTACACTACCATGATTTGCCTACATTTTTGCACATAGCAGTAATGCACTCATCTTAAGAAATGTGTAACATTTCGTAGTGGGAATCTAACAGAATTTATTTCTGCATTGTCCTAAACATTTGAATTATTTCCAGTCCTTATCATGACTTCTGAAACCATTAATATCTTACACTTGTTATCTGCAATATATATATAAATGCTTCTGCTGTTTCTTCTCAGTAGAACTGCAGGAGAAGAAATATAGATTACAAGTTGCTATGAACAGCCTTCCAAAGTAATTATCCCAGTTTATATTCTTTGTTGACAATACTTACAAAAACTTATTCATTCATATTTTTT
Source organism: Jaculus jaculus (assembly GCF_020740685.1). Taxonomy (NCBI): domain Eukaryota; kingdom Metazoa; phylum Chordata; class Mammalia; order Rodentia; family Dipodidae; genus Jaculus; species Jaculus jaculus. The sequence goes on along the minus strand of NC_059109.1, from coordinate 40,453,445 downwards.
CTAAAAAATGATGAGCTTAAAAATTTGGCAAATTGTACAGGTTTATAATGATCTACACTTGTATTTCCTTCATAACTAATGAGGTTAAAAATTCATTCAAATTCTTTTATTATTTTTAAAATTAAAAAAGTTAATATATGAACATATAGTAATTTGATCATGTTCCCGTTCCTTTGTCCTTTTTTTGTCCCTTCTCCCTGCCTCCATCCTTTGAGGACCATCATCTTTCAAGGTAGTAATTCCTGTTTGGTTGTCTCATTTCTTTTGTCCTCTTATCTCCTCCATGTCAAATGTTTGTGGGCTTAGAACTGTGTTGGTCTTGTGGGAGTGGTGGTAACCACTGTGGAGTCATGAATGCACCAGTAAGTTTATGTCAGAAGACACACCTTAAAGTATGTCTTTGTACCCCATGGCTACTACATTTTTTTCTTCCCTATATTCCTCAAGGTTCTCTGAACCTTGGAAGTTACATTAGAGTCTCCTGTAGTACTGAACTCTCGACAGTCTCTATTTTCTACTTTGATGAGTTTTTGAGTCTTCTCATTGTCTACCACTGTCTCCAAAGAGAAGGTTTTTTTGGCTAGAAGTGAGAGCAGCACTCATATTCAATCTGTCACTTCCTCTATAATGTTCCTTGGGTCCTGATGGATATGATAGAGATGACTTCTCTAATTCTAGGCACCAGACTTTTTCTTCTTGTCATTTTGATGAGACTTGGGTTTTCCTGGTATTTGCCACCATCTTAAAAAAAAAAAAAAAGATTTTCTAACAAAAAGTGAGAGCAGCATTAATCAAGGTGAGTAAACATATACACTTAGAAGCCTTTATTTTTATAGGCATAAGTACTCCATTTGGTCAAAGAACCATGGAAACTTGCCTCTAGGGTCTGTGACCTTCCAAGGCATAAGATTTTGACTTGGTTCTCAGTACCAGGCATGAATTCCCTCCTACTAAGCAAGCCTCATATCTAATCAGAGAGTGGTTGATTACCCCCATAACTTATGAACCACTATTGCATCCATGGGTACAACTTGCCTGGCTGTGTGACTTTGTAGCTTGCAGGATCCACTGCTTGTTCAGACTGTGGATGACTTTTTCTCCCCTCAGCAGCTTTCACAGTGCCCTCTAGCACTATGGCAGCTAGCTGACAGAGAGATGACTTCCCTCTTCCATCAGTTCCAGCTTGATTTCTCAGTGTCCTGTGATGGAATCCTGTGGTGTCTTCAGAAATAGGGTCTTATCATCTTGTTCTTGTGGGTAACAAAGTGCTTTGGCAGTGGTCTATATTATTTTGGAGGCCTCATAGGCCTCCCTGACCAATAGCTCATTGTGTGTGTGTATAGGGGTGGTGACTCATTTTAGGCACTAGGATTCACCTGTAATAACCCATGGCTTCAGAGAAAAGTTTTCTCTACCCTGCCAGTGTACTTCTGCCCAAACCCTCTCTCTCTTATTAAAAAAAAAAAAAAAACAAAAAAAAAACACCCAAAACTTTGTCTTTTAAATTAAGTAACAAGGGCCTGGAGGGCTGGCTTAGCAGTTAAGACACTTGCCTGCTAAGCCAAAGAACACAGGTTCAATTCCCCAGTACACATGTAAGCCAGATGCACAAGTTGGCACATGTATCTGGAGTTTTTTTTTTTTTTTTTGTGCAATGGCTGGAGGCCCTGGTGTATCCATTCTCTCTGTCTCTCTGTCTCTTTCTCTCTCTCAAATAAATAAAATAAAATGTTTTAAATTAATTAGCAAAGTAGGTTTCTATGGTACTTATTTATACTGCTCTTAGTTTTGTGTATTCCTCCCTTAACCCCTCCACCCCTTAGACCTTTCTACCCCATTGTATTCAGTCCCACTACTTGCCTGACTACCTATAACTCCTCCCTGCTTCTCCTCTCTTCAAGCCTCATTCTAGCTTCCAGACCACCAGTATTGATGCATACAGCATTTTTTTCTGGACCTGAGGTAACTCAGTATTTTTTTCAGGTCATAACTGTTCTGTTTTTTTTTTTAAATATTTATTTATTTGGTTAGTTTTTACACATTTGAGGTTGCAGCTCCTTCTGTGTGATCATTTTATTTGAGAGAGAGAGAATGAGAGTGAGAGCAAGAGAGAGAGAGAGAATTGTCATGCCAGGGTCTCTAGCCACTGCAATCAAACTCCAGACATGTGCTCCACCTTGTGTACATGTGTGATCTTGTGCATGAGTCACCTTGTGTGTCTGGCTTAGGTGGGATCTGGGGAGTTGAACATGGGTCCTTGGGCTGTCAGTCAAGTACCTTAACCACTAAGCCATCTCTCCAGCCCTCGTTTTAGTTTTTATAATTGTTTTCCCCTCATGTAGCCTCTTGAATGTATTTATTCTTTTTTCCAGTGAGCAATATTCTATCCAGTAATCTCTGTAGAGTTGGCTTGGTGCTTGTATTTTCATATAGCTGGCTTTTTATTGTGGAAAAGTATTCTTTCTCCTATTATGAATGATAATTTTGCTGGATATAGTAGTTTGGGTTGGCATCTGTGGTTTTTCAACCTTTGAAATACTTTCTTTCAAACCCTTCTGGCTTTTAGGGTTTCCATTGAAAAAACAGATGTTATTCTGATGAGGTTACATTTTTATGTGGAGAACTGTTTCTTTCTTACAGTTTTACTCCTCTTCCTTTGTTTTCTGTGTTTAGTATTTTCTCTATTTTGTGTTATGGGGAACTTCTTTTCTGGTCCTGTTTATTTAGCATTCTATATGCCTTTTATGCCTGGGTGGACCTCTCTTTGGTAAGATTTGGAAAATATTTTCCTATAATTTTATTGAAAATATTTTCTATGCCATTAACTTGAGGTTCTTTTCCTTCTTATGCCCATGATTTGATTGTTTGGTGTTTTTAAGCTGTCCCACATTTCTCTCACACTTTGTTCAAACTTTTTTTGAACTTGTCATTGATTTTAGCCTCCCTATCTGTTTCCTCTGTCTTGTCCTCAAATCCCAATACTCTCATGTAGTCTATTCTATTGGTTTGGCTTTCCTGGGAGCATTTTAATTGAATTATTTCATTCTTGATTTCTGTTGTTTTTCTTTAGTGTCTCTGTCTTTATTGAGTTCTGCTTTCATATCATGGCTTGATTTTCTCATTGTATTTAGTTATTGTCTGTGCTCTCTTGGAATTCATTAAGGTACTTATTCATGCCCTCTTTGAATTCATTTGTCTGTTGAGTTCTTTTAGTTAATTCAGGTGGTCGTTCATGTTCTCTTTTAGTTTGTTGTGTGTAACTATTATGATTATGTTTTGCAGTTCTTCCTTTGGAGCTTCCTCTAAGTAGTTCTCATGGGAGGCATCATCTGTGATACTAGGCATACTTGGTGGCAAATCTTGGTTTCTTGTGTTACTTGTTTTGCACGCTGGTTTGCCAATCTCTATGTAATCTCTTTGTCTTATCTGAATGTGGCAACAGTGGCTCCACTTGAGGACAAAGGGCAGGGTAGGGTTAGGACTATTACTATAATAGGCATATGTCTGGGCCAAAGCTCTCTGGTAACCTACTGGGGTCTGCATTACTGGGAAGGGTGGTGCTGATCACAACTTTAGTGGGGGGCAGGGGCCTACCACCTGGTGCTCCTGGTTCCTTGATGACCTACCCACTTGTGGGTCTGGGGCCAGGCCTGTGCACTCAGAGCCCAGTGCAGAGCTCCCTGGCTGGCCTCATTCAAGTTCTCATCATAAGTATACCATTTTTTCAAAATGCCCACTTATGTACTATGAACAGTATTTTTCAAGTTTTTCTTTGTATTAAAGGAGCTTTTAGTTTTTTTGATAGTAATAATTTGGTGAATATATAGATGGAAGAAAGCAATCCTTTCTATAACTTGTGTTTGTTTTTTTTTTTTTTTTTACTTTTTCTGAGGTGAGTTTTGATGATCACTTTTTTTTTGTCGAGGCAAGCCCAACAGACTGGCCTTTTTTTTTTTTTTTTTAATCAGAGAGAGAGAGAGAGAGAGAGAGAGAGAAATGGTCTATCACAGCCCTCAGCCACTGTAATGAAACTCCAGATACATGTGCCATCTTGTACGCATGTTCAGCCTTGCCTGCTGTGTCACCTTGTGTGTCTGGCTTATGTAGATAGAGTCAAACATGGGTCCTTAGTTTTCACAGGCAAGTGCCTTAAGTGCTAAGCCATTTCTCAAGACCAATAATCACATACTTTTAAACATTTTGTTGACAACTTCCATATATAAACACAATATACCACAATCATTCTCTTCTATTACTCTCCTTTGTACCCTCTCCACTATCCTTACTCTGCTGAATCCCTTCTTATTTCCAACTAGCCCTAGTCTATTTTGATATCATCATTAAAAAAATAGTTTTATTTATTTTCAATGGGGGGATAGGGGGAGAGAGAAAGAGAGAGAATGGGTGCACCAGAGCCTCCTGCTACTGCAGATGAACTCCACACTCATGTACCACTCTGTGCAACTGGATTTACATGGGTACTGGGGAATCGAACCTGGATTGTTAGGTTTTGCAGGCAAGCACCCTAAATACTGAGCAATCTCTCCAGCCTTCAGAAATAATACATTTTAAAATATTTTATTCTTTATTTATTTGAGAGAGGAGAGAGAGAGAGAGTGAGAGCGAGAGAGAATGGATATTCTAGGGCCTCCAGCCACAGCAAATGAACTCTAGACGCATATGTCCCCTTGTGCATCTAGCTTATGTGGGTTCTGGGAAATTGAGCCTGGGTCCTTTAGCTTTGCAGGTAAGCATCTTAACCTTTAAGCCATCTCTCCAGCCCTAAAATAATATTTTAAAAATTATTTTCCACTGTACATCTTAAAGTTTTGCTTCTGATATTTTGAGTCCTTGATCCATCTGAAGCTTCTCTTTATATGATGTGAAATAGAGTTTCAGTTTTCAATTTTGTTACAGAAATCCACCACCTCTGTCATAGATTAAAATTGCAAACATGTGTGTGGGATCTTTCTTCCTGGACTGTCTTCTAATTCCCTAGGTCAGTGTGTCTGTCCCTGTCCACTCTTCATGTCTCTATTAGTCTCATTTTAGCTCTGAGAGCACATAATTGTCTTTGCTCTTCTTACTGAGAATTCTTGGCTGTTCTCCATGTGAATTTTCAAGTCAATGTCTCAAGTTTTATGAACACCTAACAAGTTATGTTAAACTTTACATCATTTCTGAGAGAATGCTATCTTTTTTTTTTTTTTTATAAAGTAAGACTTTTTTTTAAAATTTTTTATTTTTATTTATTTATTTGAGAGTGACAGACACAGAGAGAAAGACAGATAGAGGGAGAGAGAGAGAGAGACAGAGAGAGAATGGGTGCGCCAGGGCTTCCAGCCTCTGCAAACGAACTCCAGACGCGTGCGCCCCCTTGTGCATCTGGCTAACGTGGGACCTGGGGATCCGAGCCTCGAACCGGGGTCCTTAGGCTTCACAGGCAAGCGCTTAACCGCTAAGCCATCTCTCCAGCCCGGGAATGCTATCTTTAAAATACTGGGTTCTAGAGATGAATTAAGTAGGCCTCCCAGTTTATTAGTGTCTCCTTATGGTTTAGAATTTTTTCCTGTTTGAATCTAACATATGTTTTAAAAATACTTATTTCTGGATTGGAGGGATGGATTAGTGGTTAAGCTGTTTGCCTGCAAAGCCAAAGAACCCAACTTTGATTCTCTAGGACCCGCGTTTGCCAGATGCACAAGGGGGCACATGTGTCTGGAGTTGTTTGCAGTGGCTGGAGGCCCTGGCACACCTGTTCTCTCTCTCTCTTTCCTTCTTTCTCTGTCAAATAAATAAAAATAAAATATTAAAAAATACTTATTTCTGATTACTTGATATTTTTGGCACTGTTATAGAGGACATCTCTTAAATTGTATACTAAGCCTAGTTAATTACTGCTGCTGTGTAAGTCTGTGAGTGCTTTTTGTGTATTCATCTAGCTGTCTTATTGAACTTTTTAAAAAAATGATGACTTATTGGATCATTTTGGACTTTTTATTGCATATGTATACATAGTTGTCAGTTTTCTTGACTTCTTCTATTCCTTTTTCTATCTTGGAGTGTTTAGGAACACCATGATTATGTTGAATAATACAGTGGATATGGGAATTTTTTCTGTTATTGATTTTAAAGGCTGTATTTTAAATATTTTCCCACTATGTGGGATATTTCTCATAGTTTAAAAGACTAAATAAGGGAAGGGATATTCTGTATTCCTAATTTATTAATAGGGATTTAACATTAAATTGTATCAAATGCTTTTCTGAATCTATTGATATGAGTTTCTATTGCGGGGGTCTGAGGACTTAGCTATTGGCATAGTGCTCACCTAGCATGCACAAAGTCCTGGGTCTGATTCCCCAGCACTGCATAAACCAATCATACTGGTGCATGCTTGTAATCCCAGAACTCTGGAGGTAGAGGCAGGAGGATCAAAGGCAAAAGGCTATCTTCTGCTACATAGTGCATTTGAGGAGAGCCTAGGCTAGAATTCCTGTCTCAAAATTTTAGTAGGTTAAAATGAAACAAACCCCCCGAAATTTACATGATATACTTTATATGTAGTATGTATATATTATATACACACATATGAGTCAGTGACAAATATACAATTTAGGAAAGCAGTTAATACAAACAGGATGGAGAGAAACACTTGTTGCATACAAATTATCAGTATTCTTTCTAGTCCTTGTGCCAGGTCATAGGTCCTGAGGATGTCTTGTATTGTCTAACTCATGCAACTGTATTTGTAAAACATAACTGACTAAATACAGAAGTGAGTATGCATGGACTTTTAATGAGATAATGAGCAATGTGTTATAAACTAAGAACTATAATCAATCTAGTTCTGTGGTTTGAAAAAAATAAAGTTTCATATTTGCCTTTTTAAGACCATATTATATTTTTACCTAGGTTAACAAGGATTCTTTTAAAAACACCTACCTTTGTTCTTCTCTATTACTAATTTTGGAGGCACTTTGAGCAGTTTTTGGTTGTGAGGCTTCCTTGCATGTGCCTCAAGATTCTAGCAGTAAAGGATCCCTGATGGTCACTTGTTCTCAGTTGCTTAGTCCTAAAATTACAGATGATTGATGTCCCTGTTTTACAGCATGCTCTGTTGTGTATGGGGGGCTGACATCTTTGCATTACTTGGATCACATAGTTCCATGCTGAACATGCCAATCATGTCCATCCCCCCATCATCTAACTATGAGTGCTGTAGTATGAGCTTGGTAGCATGTAGGAGACTTGGGATGAATTATAGCGATTATGTGCCCTAGCTATTCTTACCCCTCATGTGGTCTTCAGGAATTTTACTTATCACTTGTAGCATCAGGTATCTGAAAAATTTGTATGACATTTTCTCTGAGACTATCAGGAACATTAAATTGTATTTGTTATTATGATCATTAAATTTTGTATCTCCAGATACACTGAATGCATTTTCAAGCCTTGATCTAGTTTTACACCTGAGCATACAAAAGGTACCAGTTGTTTGATTTCTTAAGTACTGAAAAGTACCACAACACTAAAATATTCTTACCTCTTACTTTTTAATCAGGGACTTACTATTTTGCCTGTGCTATTTCTTGGAGAGAAGAGAGACAGATAGGCCTTTGACTCATAGTCCCTTCCCTCCCTTCTTCCTTCTCCTCTCCTCCTCTCCCTCCCTTCCTCCCTTTCTTGTTGCTGTACTGCACATTTTAAAAAACTTTTGATTGACAACTTTCATGCATATACACAATGACCTTCCCACTACTCTCTTCCCCCCTCCCTCCACTGAGCCTCTTCTTCTTTCCAAATAGTTTGTCTTAGATTTTTATGTCATAATATTTTTGCTCTCATATTATGCAGGTCTTAGGTAGTTCGTGACAGCCACTGTGAGGCTACTCTGTGTCTGGTGACAGCATCCCAAAGTACTACTCACTATTCTTTGGCACCTTTTCTGCAATAGTTCTGAAACTTGCAGGGTGTGATCAAGATGTCTCTGAGTGCTAAACACTCAATGTCACTTTTCAGCCTCTTGGTGAGTTTTGAATCTCTTCAGTAGTCATTGCCATCTGAAAGAGAAGCTTCTATAACCGAAAGTGAGAGTGGCATTAACATATGGGAATGACATACATATTTAAAGGGCAATTTGGCAGGCATCGTGTATCCACTTAACAACAGAAGTTGCTTCTCTTCTAGGGCTCATGGCCTCCCGAGCCATACATTTTTTTTTTCCCAGCCCCAAGCCATACATTTTTGACTAGCATATCAGTGCCAGGCATGAATTCCCTCCTGTGGAGTAGACTTCAAATTCATACAGAGAACAGGTGGTTTCCACTATAATAGACATGTCATCATTGTACCTGTTGGCACATCTTGTCTGGCTAGTCAGCCATCTAGCTTGCAGGGTCTACTGCTGGTTAAGACCACTGATGACTTTTGTTCCCCACCAGACTCCACATAAACACTTTCCAGCACTGTGACAGCTAGCCAACAGGGCTGAGGCTTCCCGCTCAGCTCTATCTTGATTTCTCAGTGTCCAGGAGCCTAAGCATGTGATGTCTTCAGGAATAGGGTCTTGCCTTCTAGTTCTGGTTGGCAACCAAGAGTAGCCAAGTCCTTTCTAAGCACAGCTGACAGATGCGAGTGTTGGGCTGCTGGTGATGCTGAGCGCTGACTGCAGCAATCACCTCTATACCCAGCTTCTTTGTGACAGTCACTTGTGTGAATGCCTTACTTTCGGCACGTCACCAGTTCCCAAAAGCAAACCTTCATCTTGATATGAGGATGTTGAGGCCTGTAGACATTCAATAACCAGCCTAATGTACAGTTAGTGATTGGAGAAACCAGGGGATGCTCTCTGGTGTGTACCTTCAAAACACACACACACGCACACATAATCTCTCTCTCTCTCTGAAGCAAGATGCATGTGTGTATGTAACTGCTGCCTATGTTGATGCTGTTTCTTGGAGAGATTTTGTTTTTAATCTCTATTTAGCTTTTTTATATAGTCTTTGGGTATAGGAAAATGCCTTATAGATGTGCTTGGTGGAACACAGGAGGAAAGTGATGTTAGTTTCTCTCTGGTCTTTGAGAAAGGTAGTCTACTTGTTGAAGCAAGAGAGGCACTGGAAATTTTGCTATGTGGTTATTTTCCACTGAAAATTAAACTAGAATGATCTATTCCTGGGAATGGTAGGTTTGGAAGATTTTTGCATTATTTAGTCTGCATAAGGAATATTTAGATATGTGGCATTCATGTCTGTAGTTTGGATTTTTAAGTCAGAAAACAAAATTTATAAAAATCTTTGGAAAATATCTGGAGCATACTGAAATAAAGTTGGAGCTTAATAAAAATATGCATTAATGCAGGAATCCACTGCTTTCACAGTGAACACAAGAGATCTCTGTTGAACCTTGGGAAAAATAAACTTTCTCCCTGGCTTTTATGGGGGTGGCACTAAAATTTGGCGGTTGTGCCCAGGAATGGGGTAACAGAATGCAAACAGTCTGTAGGAGCCTCCAGATTCTTTAAAACCCAACCAAATTAAACATGGGCATCATTTTTATAGACTGAATCCCCAGTTCCCTCATCCCACACAGACAGTTTTTTTGAAAAAGGAATTCAACTTAAAAAGATAATTTGCTTTTCTATTTTTACCAAGTATTTAATCATGTTTTACTAAAGGATAAAAGAATATGCAATTTTTCTGTGCAAAAATTCTTAAACACATAAAAAATGACACAGAACTGATAAAGAGTTGTTAAGTTTTTATTTTATGTCATTTGCTGTCTTAATCTAGTTAATATAAAATGCTCAAAAAACAACAACTATTCATCTTTCCACTTGTTGAACAAGTATTTTCATCCTTCAGTAAAATGAGGTGCCCTGTAAATGATTAAACATGAGCAAAACAAGAATAAACTGGTCTGTTTCCACACCTTTTTTTCTTTGCAGGAGGTGACCTTTTTGTCTTCTGTTTTTCAAACATTGTTTATTCAGCCTCCTTTTGGCAGATAATTTGGTTTAGTTTTGAATTTGGTGAGGAATATATTTGAGTTCTGAAATGAAAGAAAGTATCATACTTTCAGATCCCATGTATGAAAGTGCTGTGCAATGAGAAGTTGCTACTTTGCAGAGCTCTGGTGGCATCCCCACACATTCAGCATTTACTGAGTTGAAAGTATGCGTAACATTTGAATAACATGCAATCAGGCTCTGCAGTGAAGCAGTCTTGGTAACGTGGCAGTGGATCAAAGGCTGACAGCTGGTCCTGCCTAGGAAAGAAGTTGGGCTCAACATTCCAGGCTGCCCTACCTTCAGGATTACTGTGATTACTAATTATTATTCATTTGGTTTTTCTGAGTCAGGGACATGTTGGGTAGCCCAGGTTGTCCTCAAAGTTATCATCCTCCTGCCACAGCCTGGAATGTTGGGATTATAGGTGTGTGACCACATTCATCTTTTTTAGCATTCTTTTGGACAACACTAAGAAAGTAATAACCACAAGTGGTTATTATATGATTCTTCTAATTTACTCCTAACAGGCAGGAGTACATTTTTCCCATTTTCCATCTGTTAATTCTTCCTCACAGTTTATTTTCTGAGTTCATGTTTCTATTTACCAAGTGAAATAATCACTACTGGAACAGATGTACTCGTTTAAACACTGATCACTCAGAGTACAGGCCCATGAATATGGGAATGAATCATTGCTGGACATTGAATGAAGGCAGCATTTGGCTTTCCTTTACATCTATTTCAGTGGTCATTTTATTTAGAGGTTTGGAGTGAACACAGCCCTTTATATTATTGCTATTCATGTAGGTTTTAAAAATTAGCCTTACCTGCTACTGTTATTAATTCTTCTTTAATATTTCATAATAGTTTCCAAGATATACTTGAACATATGTACTCTGAGTAAATTATAAGCACTGTGAAGAAAATCCAGAGTAAATAAAAGTTCATTCTTTACTCCAATTTTTTTTAAAAAAGGTATTTATTTGTAAGCAGAGAAAGACAGAGAGAGAGAGAGAGAGAGAGAGAGAGAGAGAGAGAGAGAGAAGAGAAAGAGAGAGTGAGTTTTGGTGTGCCGGGGTATAGTGCCACTGCAAATGAACTGGTGCAGATGTATGCACCACTTATGGCTTTATGTGGGTACTGAGGAATTGAATCTGGGTCATTAGGCTTTGCAGGCAAGCACTTTAACAGGTGAGCCATCTCCCCAGCCCCTCTAGTCCCATTTTTGAAGTGGGCTTTTGAAATGATACATGATTTGATGGTATATTCTTGTTACCAGGACAGAAATCTGGCAGAAACACTTTAAAGGAAGAATGATTTATTTGGCTCATGGTTTCAGGGAGGTCAGTCCTTCATGGTGGGGCAGGGAAGGTATGGTGGCTGGAGTGACTCCATTCATGATGGTAGTAACTTGATGAATGACATGTTTGTATCTTGGTGGATCATAAAGAAAAGAGAGGGACTGACAAAGAGCAAAGGCAGTCATGATAGCATGGCTGTGCTGTGACTCTAGTGGCCTATGCCCATTAACCCTTTATCCCCAAAGTTTTGTGACCTCCCAAAACAGCAGTATTGCTGGGGACCAAGTGATCAAGCACATGAGCCTGTGGTGGATATTTCACCTGTAACCCGTAACAATAGGACATGTTCACTCTAGAGCTTTAAGTATACAATCATAAACTTAGAAATCTAGAGACCAGAGCAGCTAAAAGAGTCCCTCTATAATGGTTACTGAAGCAAGAATGTCTATTTCTAAGATAGTAGATCTCAGTAATATAGATGTACTATACTCCATCATTGCAGTGACACAGTAATTAGCTATGTCACTTTATCTTTGTAGTTGTACCTTTATACAGTTCTACCTCAGTTACTTGGGATAAAATTTCAAGTGTTCAAACTTGATATATACTTAAATTAATTTGAGGTTTTAAAAGTATTAGTCAGGACTTGTTTTATTTACAATATAAGGTGAAAGTAGTCTATTTTTAATAGAATAACTTCACATTGTTCAACAGGTGAGTTTTTAGCAATTCAAATAGGTGGTTGACATTTTGTTGGCTGTCTTAAGGAAGTGGCTTGTGGTTCTTTGGTTCCTATAGATGCTGAGATGGGATTTGGGGACAAGATGTTTATTGGGAATCATCACATGTAAGGGAGGAGGGTTTAGGAAGGTAGAACCTGAATCATCATATGGCCTGGAAAGCCTCTGTGAGTAAAGAGCAGTTTGTCATGGCCTGGGCAGGCCCAGGTGGCCAGCCTCCTTACCCCCTGGCTCAATCATTGAATGTAGACCACCCTAGAATGTGGGGCCTGTGCTCATGGCTGTCTTGAGGTTGAAGCTGGTCCTGAATTTGATGCCTGAACACATCCTCTCCTGTCTACCCTGTCTTCCCATCTCATTCTTGGGGCCATTGAACACCAGTCATAAATCCCCTGTAAGTTAACAGATAGTAAGCTGTCCATGGGCTGCTACTAAGACTAGGAACTAAGCCTTTACTATGATGCCTATACTTAAAAAAATTCTCATCTTTAATCCCAACACTTGTGAGGCTGAGGGTAGGAGGATTGCTGTGAGTTTGAGGCCAACCTGAGAAAACATAGTGAATTTCAGGTCAGCCTGTGCTAGAGCAAGAACCTACCTCAAAAAAATCTTCTTATCTTTGCTTAAATCCAATAATCATTGTGATATTTTAATTGAAAATTTATATATGCTGCTATGCTAAGTTAAAAAAAAAGGTTGAGGTTGGAGAGATGGCTTAGCACTTAAGGTGCTTGCCTGTGAAACCTAAGAACTCAGGTTCAATTCCCCAGGACCCACATAAACCAGATACCCAGGGTGATGCATGCATCTGGAATTTGTTTGCAATGGCTGGAGGCCCTGTCGTGTCCATTCTCTTTATCTGCCCTTTCTCTCTCTCTCTTTCAAATGAATAAAATAGTTTTTAAAAGTCGTTGGATATGGTGGTGCATGACTTTAATTGTAGCACTAAGGAGGCAGAGGTAGGAGGAACACCATGAGTTTGAGGCTACCTTGAGATTACATAGTGAATTCCAGGTCAGCCTGGACTAGAGTGAGACCCTACCTCGAAAAACTAAAAACAAACAAACAAACAAACAGTCAAGCCAGGCATGGTGTTGCATGCCTTTAATCCCAGTACTTGGGAGGCAGAGGTGAGAGGATCACTGTGAGTTCAAGGCCACCCTGAGACTACATAATGAATTCCAGGGCAGCCTAGGCTGGAGGTGAGACCCTAGCTCAAACAAACAAACAAACAAACAAACAAAAAGTCATAGAACTTCTGACTTATTTAGCAATTTTTGTCCTTAAATCACTATATTATGATAAATGGCAAGTTCTTCTTTTTTATTTTTATTTTTTTACTTATTTGAGAGAAAGAGAGAGAGCAAACTTCAGACACATGCAGCTGGTTTATGTGGGTATTGGCAAATCAAACCTGTGTTCTTAGGCTTTGCAGGCAAGTGCCTTAACTGCTAAGCCTTCTCTCCAGCCCAAGAAATGATAACTTTTAAATATTATTAATCAAATCGGTTTTTTTTTAAAAGGAGATAGGGTCTGGGGGAGCGTAGGTAGGAAAGGGAGAGTCAAGAATTTACTATTTTCTCATAAGTCTCTCAGAATATACCCTCACCCCTCTCAACTCATCTCTTTAGAGTTGGGTGCCTTGTGATATAAGGGAGGAATAAGAATGGAACTGAAGGATAGAGCTTGAGTCAGGGTAGATAGAAAAAGCTAGGTGATACAGGGAAGGGAAAAGAGTTTCCTATTGAGTCTGGTTGAAGCTTGTACCAGCTAAGAATCAGCAATTCCAACATAATTGACATTTGCTGTGAATGTTGTTGACATAGAGATAATAACTTTTTCAAATGAAGATATTTTCAAATAAGACTGATAAATAGAAGTGAACTGTGCTTAAAGCCTTGTTGTGTAGGGCCTTGAGTATGCTCTGACAGTTCTTTTTATCACAAATAGCACTATTAACTTTTATTTACAATGAGAACATCTCAGCGTCCCAACCTGTGAGCTAGGGTTTTACCTTATCAGGTATTCTGGACCTCGGGAACCACCTTGTGACCTCATTTAAATTCCTTAGTAACTTTCAAAGGTTAAAACTTCAAATCCAATCAAAACCTTATATATGGCTATAATAAGACAATTGAGGGCTGGAGAAATGGCTTAGTGGTTAATGTGCTTGCCTGCAAAGCCAAAGGACCTAGGTTTGTTTCCCAGTACCCATGTAAGCCAGATGCACAAGGTGACACATATATCTGGAGGTTTTTTTTTTTTTTTTTTGTAGTGCCTGGAGGCACTGGCATGCTCATTCTCTCTCACCCTCTCTTTTTTTTTTAAATTTATTTTTGTTCATTATTTATTTATTTATTTGAGAGCAACAGACATAGAGAGAAAGACAGATAGAGGGAGAGAGAGAGAATGGGCGCGCCAGGGCCTCCAGCCACTGCAAACGAACTCCAGACGCGTGCGCCCCCTTGTGCATCTGGCTAACATGGGACCTGGGGAACCGAGCCTCGAACCGGGGTCCTTAGGCTTCACAGGCAAGCGCTTAACCGCTAAGCCATCTCTCCAGCCCTCACCCTCTCTTTTTATATCTGCCTCTTTCTCTCTTTATTCTTCTCTCTCAAATAAATTAATTAATAAAAAAGTAGACAATTAAGCACTACTCTGTTCTGAATGTCCCACTCATGTGCTCATGGGCTTGTCTTGGTCTTCCTTGAGTACCATTCTTTCTACTAATTCTGTGCTTAAATCTTTATCAAAAATCTTCTCTAAGGCTGGAAAGGTGGCTCAGCAATTAAGATGCTTGCCTGTAAAGCCTAATGACCAGAGTTTGATCTCCACGTAAAGCCAGGTGGCACATGCATCTGGAGTTCATTTGCAGTGGCTAGAGGCTCTGTTGCACGTGCTTTGTCTCTGTCCTAGGTGTGGAGTTTGAGGTCAGCCTGAGACTGCATAGTGAATTCCAGGTGCCTGGGTTAGAATGAGACACTATTGAGAGTGAGTACAGTTAGGGTGACTGGACCCCTGAAAATAAAATAGGCAGGAAAGTCTGCACTTGCTAGAAATCAAAGATGATCTGACTACTTATTGCTTGCCTAGTTCCCTAGACCTGTTTTTCCACAAACAACCAGGACCCCTCCTGGGAGGGAGGTCTTTCTTAGGATTTAAACATTGTAATTGGCCAAGTTTCACCCCTGGAACTTAGTGTCAGGGCTAACCTCTTCCTGAGACAGCTCCTAGCCCTAATCAACCAGCTGTCCTTTGGTTCACCTGAGCCGGAACCCATCACTATAAGGAGATAAATATCTTTGCAAGGTGGGGGCGGGGTCTCTGACCACTTGGAAACCTCCAGCTCTGGGTGAGTTTTTCCCTTGGCTGGGCCTGGGCTGAGCTGAGCCAAGAGGCCCCTAGCCCCCACTCTCCACATGGCCTCTTTACCCCCTCCAGCTCCCCACATGCAGGAGTTCCTTGAGCTTTCTTTTCTCTCCATGGTTTTTCCAGGCCCTCCACGTGGGACCTCTAGTTACGCGGGTGCCTTTCCTTGGCTGTGTACCTCCCTCAATAAGTACAATAATTTAAAATTACCCTTCTCTGTCTTTTTTATTCAGTTCTTTCATTAAAATTAAAAACAAGCCTAGGGTTTAGGATTCAAGGACATTCCTGGACTCTGGGCACCCTGTTACATTACCTCAAAAAACCAAAAAAAAATCTCCTTTAATTAAGTCCTACTCAACTTTATAGTGGCTCATCCTGTCATTCCTTTTGGCAGCAAAGTCAGCATCAGCTTTACGTGAGTGCAGCTCTCTGAGAAAGCACGAGTCTCTTTAATGGAGCCCCCAAGAGCAAATGCAAAGCTCCCTGTCACATGTACATCTCTTGGCTATTATGTGCTGGTAGTGTTCTTTCGCTCAAGTGTACATCTTTTATTTTTATAGGAAACTCATGGAATGTCTGGAATTCTACTGAGAAAAAGGAATCCTTATCCTGCTTTGAAATAGCAAAGAACTTGCTTTTTGTTAGTTGTGGTCTTGGATGTCAACTCTGAAGGCATTCCTAAAAATAGGACAGGATTGACTTTGAAGTTCCAGATAGCATCTCGGAGAAAGCATGGGAACAATCAGATATGGGGCAACTGAAAATGAGAAGGATGGTATACATTTAGTTTAAAACATTTGAAGACTTGTGTGTCCTTGACTTTGAAAGTGTAGTTTAATTGGCCATTTTGTCTTTGAGTTTTATTTTGAAAGTATTTACATTATATAGCTTTTCACGTTGATATTTATGTTCATGCTGAAATAATTAAAACAACTGGTAGTTTAATATAATTAGTGCATCTGACATTTTAGTAGTTCTTGTGTATGCATGCCAGAGCTAATGGACTAACAAAGTTAACAATTATTTATATAAACCATATTAAAAAATCACCATAATAACATTATTTGGAAATTTGTCTTTTTATTACTGATAAACCTACTGCTTATAAGTTGTGGCTTATAGATGAATCTGATCTTACCAGTTCTTGGCTGTGCCATTCTGTCATGTATGCTAACTGAAATAGATACTGGGCTGTGCACTTTTTGGTGACATAGAAGTTTATCTTGTCTGACTTTCATTATGGTGTACTGCTTTCTCTGAGAATGCATATACTGACAGGTCCACAGAGTGGATTAATATAAGATTTTCTATTTCACTGAATTTTCACTTAAAAATTTTTTTTTTTAAATATTTTTGAGGTAGGATCTCACTCTAGCTTAAGCTGATCTGGAATTCACTATGTAGTCTCAGGGTGGCCTTGAACTCATAGGAATCCTCCTACCTTTGCCTCCTAAGTGCTGGGATTAAAGGCATTTGCCACCATGCCTGGCTTCACTTCATTTTTAACCAGTTTTAAATTGCTGATAGATTATTTTTGAATTAATTATAAGCAGACAGAAAGAGAGAGAGAGAGAGAAAGAGAGAGAATATGAATGGTGTACCAGAGCTTCCAACCACTGCAAACAAGATCTAGACACATGAACCACTTTGTGCATCTGGCTTTAAATAGGTACTGGGGAATTGAATCTGAGTCATTAGGTTTTGCAGGCAAATGCCTTAACTACTGAGCCATCACTCTAGCCCCTGATAGTTTATTTATTTCTTTGTTTGTTTGTTTTGGTTTGGTTTTTCGAGGTAGGGTCTCACTCTGGTCCAGGCTGACCTGGAATTAACTCTGTCATCTCAGGGTGGCCTTGAACTCATGGCAATCCTCCTACCTCTGCCTCCCGAGTGCTGGGACTAAAGGCGTGTGCCACCACGCCCAGCCTGATAGTTTATTTTTAAGGTTACTGGAGTTAATAAATATGTGAGATTCTTCTAAGGCTTCATTTTCCATATTGTGAATGTACACTCACTTGGGAAATACAAGAATTCAAGAAAAAAGAGAAATTAGCCATTTTTTCTTGCATAGTCATTATCTTATAAGACACCTGTAGTGGTTTGATTCAGGTGTCCCCCATAGACATGTGTTCTGAATGCTAGGTCTACAGCCGGTGGCAGTTTGGGAAGTGGAGCCTCCTGGAGGAGGTGTATTGTTGGGGGTATTATAGCCAGATTTCCCTTGCCAGTAGTTGGCACACTCTTCTGCTGCTGTTGTTCACCTGATGTTGGCCAGGAGGTGATGTCCACCCTTTGCTCATGCTATCATTTCCCCCTGCCATCATGGAGCTTTCCCCTTGAGTGTATAAGCCAAAATAAACCCTTTCCTTCCACAAGCTGCTTTTGGTTGGGTGTTTTCTACCAGCAACAAAAAGCTGACTGCAACAGTAATATCGGTACTAAGAAGTGGGATTGGCTGAGCGTAGTGGTGCACACCTTTAATCCTAGCACTCAGGAAGTAGAGGTAGGAGGATTGCCATGAATTTGAAGCCATCCTGAGACTACATAGTGAATTCCAGGTCAGCCTGGACTAGAGTGAGACCCTACCTCGAAAGAACAAAACAAACAAACAAAGGAATGAAGTGGGATCATTGCTGCTAGAAACCTGATTCTATGGCTTTGGTCTTTTGAAACTGCTTTGCAGGATGTGGAAGGATTTGAAACCTTGGCCTAAGAGGTACCTGTCTCCTTATCTCAACTCCCCAAGGGGGTAAAAAGCCTCTCATTACTTTCAGTAATAGACAAAATATAATTGCCAGTTATAATTTCTATCATAACAGAACACTTGAAATCTACAAATGTGGATTGTTGGATGGTGAAGCTGTTTTTGGTATTGTTGAGATGGAGTCATTAACTCATTTTGCCACTCTTCCTGGTGGCTCCCAGGGTTCTTGTGAGGCAGTGTCTGGATTCTGTGGATTGAACAAGACACAGGGAAGTAGTAGTAAAATATGGACTTATTAAAAGTGAGAAAAAGCTTGGACTACACTCTACAGGGCAGGAATGGGCTCCAGTGAATACGTGGCTCAAGTGCTTAGAGAAATCCTTTTTTGGGGTGCAGTGAGTAGCTGATCTGCAGAGGTGGGGGACAGGGTAGATCCTCACTCTTATTGACACATAGACAGTCACA
The DNA here is from genome assembly GCF_020740685.1 of Jaculus jaculus. Taxonomy (NCBI): domain Eukaryota; kingdom Metazoa; phylum Chordata; class Mammalia; order Rodentia; family Dipodidae; genus Jaculus; species Jaculus jaculus. Next base: position 40,434,854 of record NC_059109.1, on the reverse strand, counting down.
CACACCTTTGGCCAATGTGCTTGTGCAGGCCTCACATCCCATTTGCCCTGTCATACATACACATGTGATGGCAAATAGGTTTTTTGGAACTAGTCACTTGAAAGGACAGGACAGATTGACCCTCATTGCGCTTGTGCCCTCTGCTGGTCACGGCAGTTCTTTCTCATGGCTCCTATGAGGGGAGGCACTGGATGTCTCCCTACTGGGAGTAAGGTTTACCTGCCTCCCTTTCACAGTTAGTTGATGACTTTGAGAAAATAACTGCTGAGGAGTTTTGGTTTTCAGTGTTTTCATTAGAGATTTAGACTACCTTTTTACCAAGTTAAGTAGTATTCCATTTGTTTACTCTGTGTATAGATGACTTTTATAGGTAAAAATAATTTTTGTTATTAATGGATATTTTATCTTACATAGTTCCTTTAAAAAATGAGGCTGAAGGTTGGAGAAATGGCTTAGTGGTTAAAGTGCTTGTCTGTGAAGCCTAAGGACCCAGGTTCAATTCTCCAGGTCCCACATAAGTCAGATGCACAAGGTGGCACATGTGTTTGGAGTTTATTTGTAGTGGCTAGAGGCTCTGGGATGCCCATTCTCTCTCTCTCACTCTTTCAATATCTCCCTCTCTCTCTCTGTCTGAAATGAATGAATGAATGAATAAATAAATGAGGCTGAGTTGGAATTAATTCACAAAGCAGTTTGGACTTTCCCTCTCAATTCAGAATATAAACATGTCTCTCTTGTGTTGCAAAAGGAACACAAATGTTAATAGGAGTCAGAAAAATGCTGTGCTGAGTTTCCATGGATGTGCTGAGGTCATGCTGGTTTATTTTGGTTTTTTGAGGTAGGGCCTCACTCTAGCTCAGGCTGACCTGGAATTCATTATGTAGTCTCAGGGTGGCCTCGAACTCACGGAGACTCTCCTACCTCATCCTCCCGAGTGCTGGGATTAAAAGTGTGCATCATCATGCCCGGCTTCATGCTAATTATTGATGATGTTGATTGGTATGATGAAAGGAGAAGGCTTGAGAGATGATTTTCAACAAATATTCCAGGAATTTTGTTGCACATCTGCTATATATGAGCACTTTCATGTGTTAGAGACCTAATGAGCTGGACAGTGTCTCTGCTTCCACAAAGCTTATGTTCTGGGGAAGAAATAGCTGTGTTTAACAAACAGGCATGTTCACCACAGGTAAAGAAGGAGATTGCTGCCCATTTCCCTGTGCACTCCTCCTGTGGGTGGGTCTTTCATGCTTTGAGGGGCATAACCTCAGTGGAGAGGTATCTCTCCATGACAACAGAAGGGAAAAGAGTAAGATAGTAAGATAGGAATGGGTGCCAGGTGTCCCAAGGTTTCCAGCTGGTTGGTGAGGCTTTGTTTTAACAGGAAGGGTAGGTGAGGCCATCAGCTCAGGTAGGAGTCTAGTGTCCACTTTGGGGTGGCTGAAGGACCTAAGAGCATGCATGAAATCGTCGTCTGAGAGGACATTGTACATTTAGGAGAAATATAGAAGGATTCCTAGGCAGCAAAGTACACCAGTCATGATACTAAAAATAAAATAAATGTTCTGATTAGGTGATTTTTCTCTAAAATCTGTACTACTTACTGCAGATAGCTGGGTTTTAACATAATTCCACAGGACTTAATGAGTGGATGAACTATTTTGAGGGCTTCTCTGCTCTCTGCACTTGTTTCTTTCAACAGCTCATCAATATTTTCAAAAGGCTTTTAGTTTCCATTAGGAATGGATCCAAATTTAGTGATAGAAATTGATAGATAATACCTCAGAAGGCTGTTTTGTCTCATTGCACATATCTGTCTCTGTGAGCTTCCCTTCTTGCATGTAAACATGCAAGCATGGTGTCACTGATAGTACCGTAAGAAAAAAAAAAAACCTAGACTATTTTTGAGACCTTTGTGTCTTTTCTTGTTTTCTTCTTTCTGAGATAGGGTCTCATTCTAGCCCAGGCTGACCTGTAATTCACTACGTAGTCTCAGGGTGGCTTTGAACTCAAGGTGATCCTCCTACCTCTGCCTTCCAAGTGCTGGGATTAAAGGTGTGTGCCACCATGCCCAGCTTTTGTTTCCTTTTTTAATCTCTATTTTACTTAGGGATTCATTCTAAGCCCCTTTTATTTTATATCTAATTTTCTTAATTGCACTGCAGTTACTTCAGCTTAAGTTACCTTCAAATGAAGACGGTTGAGTCCATTTTCATTCCTAATCTTTGGCATAAAGCTGTATTCTAAGTGTGCCAACTATAGTTCCTATTGTTTTGCTTTGAATATAACTTTCCTGAGTGAGATTCTGGTAGCTTCCATTGATACCATGTCAGACTTAATTATTTGGGCTGGGTGTTGAATTGGAGATGTTTAGCCTAGATTTGCATACAAATACTTAACTACAAGTTAAAATTTTATATTTTTAAATTTTAGACTGAGAGAGAATGAGAATTGGTACACCAGGGCCTCAGCCAATGAAATAGAATTCCAGATACACCACCTTGTGAGCATGTGCAACCTTGCACTTGCCTCACCTTTATGTGTCTGGCTTATGTGAAATCTGGAGAGTTGAATGTGGGTCCTTAGGTTTAACAGGCAAGTGCCTTAACCACTAAGCAATCTCTTCAGCCCCCAATTTACATTTTTATTTATACTCACCAGTATTCTCAGGGAATACATTTTTACTTATGATACCAGTTATTTAATGTACATTTAGAAATTCAACATCTTAGTGGAGTAATAGGTTTTGTTGAAAAACTACAACTCTAAGTGGGTACAGTAATCTTCTCCACTCATTTTTGTGTGGGAGAAAGTTGGGATTAAATTTAGTCACTATTATATGGATTTTAGGTGATTTGAAAACCAGTGTCACTCTGTAAGGGGTGCTTATTTTGTACATCATTAATCTTTCAAGTTCGGGAAGCATTAATGTTATCAAAACACATTTTTAAAATTTTTATTGACAATTTTCATACCTGAAGATAATGTAATTCAATCATAATCCCCTCACAGGAGCTTCTTCTGTCCCTACCCTACCCATCCTCCTTCAATGAACTCCTTTTTCTTTCCAACAAGACCCTTTTCTCCATGACTTTTTTCCTGCCCTCTTCAATCATCCATATTGAAATATTGATAAGGTCATCTTTTTGTGAGATTTATGAAGGTAGTTGCTCTGAGGTCATAAAGTCCTAGTCCCCCTTATCCTCTGGCTCTTATATTCTTGTCTTTTGCTCTTCCACAATGTTCCCTAAACCCTGAAGAGAATGTTATAGATGTCTCAATTAGCAGTGTGCACTCAACTTCACTTATTCTCAACACTTTGACAAGCCTTGAGTCTCCCCAGGAGTCACAGCATCTGTAAAAGGAAGCTTCTTTGATCAAAATTATCATCAGCACTAATCTATGAGGAGAAGCATAAATATTTAGAGGGCAATTTGATAGGCACAGTATATCCATTAAACAGTCAACAGTAGTGGCTTCCCCACTAGGGTCTGTTACCTTCATAGCCATAGATTTTTGAGTGGGTTTTCAGAACCAGGCATGTGTACTCTTCCATAAAACAAATCTCAGATCAATCTGAGAGCAAGTGGTTACCCCATGTCAGTCATGCCACTATTGTGCTGGTGGGCATCTCTTGGTTGGCTAGTTGGTTGTGTAGAACACAGGGTTCAGAAATTAGGTAAGATTGTTGATGAATTTTCTTATCCAGAAGCCTGAACAGCCCTTTCCAGTACTGTACCAGATAGTCAGGAGGGAGGAAGCTTCTAGCTTAGCTCCAGCTTGATTCTTCATTGTGCTTCTACCAATGCATATTCTATCTGTAGCAATAGGGTCTTACTGTCCACTTCTGGTGGGCATCCAAAAGCTTTGGTGGTAGTCTGTATTGCTGGGGGAAGGATGACAGATTTAGTTATTTATTTTGAGTAGGGTCTTACTCTGTCTATCCCAGGCTGACCTGAAATTCACTCTGTAGTCCCAGACTAACCTTGAACTCACAGCAACACTCCCTCCTCTGCCTTATGAGTGCTGGGATTAAAGGTATAAACCATCATGCCCAGCTTCAAAACAGACTTTAAAGAAGATTTTATATATATATGTTTTAACAGGATATACTCTTATATCCCCTCACCCCATCTCCTGTTTCCCTGAAGGCCCTCCTCAATGGCATTATGGTATTCTTGTGGGGTCAGTTGGTCCCTGTGAGGTAGCAGGTGTTTGTGTGTGGGGGAGAACCATGCCTCTGGGTACTTCTACCCACTCTGTGGCTCTTACAATTTTTCTATCCCTTCTTCTGCAATATTCTCTGAGCCATGGTGGACCTGTTGGCAGTCTTGATGTAGTGTTGAATTCTTTGTAGCCTCTTGATGCTTTGATATTGTTGTAGTCAGCTTCAGGTTGCTGGGATGAACTTTGAAACAGACACAGTTTATAAGAGGAAGGGCTTATTTCAGCTTACAGATCTGAGGCAAGTTCCATCAATGGTGGAAGAAGCTGGCTCCCATTCATAACCCAAGCAGAGAAAGATAGCACTAAAAGAGCCAGTACCGCGAACAAGCACAAACTGACAGCACAAAAGCAGGAAGCCAGGCAGAGCTCAGAACTCTTTTCATACTTTGGGCCTGGAAATCAGATCTTCCTCCAGTAACACTTTAGGGTTGGAGAATTCCCATTGGTGTTTCCACCATTATGAGGACTAGCCAGGAGAGATCCAGCAAAAGAATTCTAGACACATACTCCACTTTGTGTATCTGGTTTTACATGGGAATCAAACCTGGATCATCAGTCTTTGCAAGCAAGTGCCCTTAACCACTGAACCATCTCTCCAGCCCCTCAAAACAGATTTTTAATATTTATTTTTATCTATTTGCTTATGAGAGAGAGAGAGAATGGCACCACCAGGGCCTTTAGCCACTGCAAATGAACTCCAGATGCATGTGCCCCCTTGTGCATCTGGCTTATGTGGGACCTGGAGAATCGAACCTGGATCCCTAGGCTTTACGGGCAAGTGCCTTAACCGCTAAACCATCTCTCCAGTCCTCAAAATAGATTTTTAATAAGAGTGCTTGCTTGAGTTTCACAAGAATGTTTTCTTAGGTTATATATTAAATATGTCCTTTGTATTTTTGCTGGATAAGCTTTTTGTCAGTGAGAAAATGTTCAGAGTGTATGAAACTGGTGCTTTGGGTATGGTTTGATTTATAATGCTTTATTTTAAGACACTGACCATGTTTATTTATATTTGCAATTAGCAGGGCATAATTTTGCTTTTCTAAGTCCTGTTTAGAAAACTTTACACTTGCATTCTAAAAATCAGTTAATACAAAGCACTTGTGTTATTTTTTCCCTTATGATGTATGGATTTTCCTTAACCTTACCTTATGTGCTGAATAGGAAGATAATTCTATCTATCTACCCAAGGAAGAAGGAAGTGGGTTTAACTTCCTAGCATAGTAAAGACAAACTATTGTAAGGATTTTAGCAACTACCCAAAAGAGAGAAGGAAAGATTTTAGCAGGTAAAATGTCACAAAGTAATAGATGTTCTGAAAATTAGGGATATGAATCATATGCCTTGAAGTTCTTTTTTTTTTTAATTTTTTCGTTTATTTTTTTTTGTTTGTTTGTTTGAGAGCAACAGACAGAGAGAAAGAGGCAGAGAGAGAGAGAGAATGGGCACGCCAGGGCCTCCAGCCACTGCAAAGGAACTCCAGATGTGTGTGCCCTCTTGTGCATCTGGCTAACGTGGGTCCTGGGGAATCGAGCCTCGAACTGGGGTCCTTAGGCTACACAGGCAAGCGCTTAACCGCTAAGCCATCTCTCCAGCCCTGAAGTTCTTTTTTAATTAATAATGTTGTTCACTGAGGAATGATGAGGGGGCTATATGAATGGTTAATGAGGTTTCCTCGAGCATGAGACATTAAACTATGCTAGGAAGTTAAAACCACTTCCTTCTTCCTTGGGTAGATAGATAGCTTCGAGTATTTATCTAGGCCCTAAGTTCAATCTTCATTACAGAATACAATAAAATAAGATAAAGTAAACCACCACCAAGAGTGAGAAAACAGATATTAAAATTTAATAAAAGACTAATTTTCAGTTTTTGGAAATAATTTTATTTTTAAATTTTATTTTTATTTATTTGAGAGAGAGAGAGAGGAGAGAGAGATAGAGAATGGGTGCACCAGGGCCTCCAGCCACTGCAAGTGGTCTCCTGACACATGCACCACCTTGTACATCGGGCTTATGTGGGTCCTGGGGAATCAAACTGAGGTCCTTTGGCTTTGTAGGCAAATGCCTTAACTACTAAGCCATCTCTCCAGCCCAATTTTCAGTTTTTAAATTCTAAGTAAATAAAATTTTACTCCAAGTGAAATTCATAATCTTGTATTTATTAAACCAATAGGTTTAACATGTATGGTGGGCTTTAGACTTCTTTCATCAGCCTTTTCTTTCCCTAGGCAGGAACTTACTCTAGCCCAGGCTGACCTAGAACTCACTCTGTAGCTCCTGGCTGGCCTTGAACTCACAGTGATCCTCCTACCTCAGCCTCCTGAGTGCTGGGATCGAAGTCTCATCAATCATTTTTCATTTAACTTAAAGAGTACACTAATTTTGCTAAAACATGCCAAAGATCATTAGCTTCTGGAAGGAATCTAATTAGAGTCAGTCCACTGGCTTACATTCAATTACAATTATTATCTCATCATAGTACCCAGCAGTCTCCCTAGATGGAGCATTTACTCCAGTTGCTTGCAGCTGAGTCTAGCAGTTTTCTGCCTTTTACTTTCTGCTTTTATCAAGGTCGAATGATACACCCTCCTTCCCTTTTTCCTCTTGTTCAGTACTTGGCTGTGGTTGGGCTTGTTTTCTGTTTTTCATGGTGGTTACAGGTTCTGTGAAGATAATGGGAGGGATGGAATAGGAGGTCACTTAGATTGCTAGGCCTAAACTGTTTTTTTCCATGTTTTGAAATAATTATTGGTTTCAAGATTCCACATATTTAGAAAACACTTTGGAATTATGATTAAATTTTTACTGTCATAAGAGTACCCGATGATATTGAATGTCTTCATATTATAGCACTTCAAGTTTGTAAATAGACTTGCAATAACATGCATAGACTGTCATGGCATTGCATATACTAACAGTATTATACACAGACAATATTGATTGGTATCATGATTTTTATTTATTATACATGAAGAAATGGGACAGTCAAAAATAAGAAAGGGCAAGAAGAAACCAACAGATTGCATCTCTCATCTCTGTGAAAATACTCAAATTTTCTTACCTCTAAAGAAATACTGTACCCATCCATTCATTTATTCCCCACTCATCACAGCATTCCTTCTGTCCCTATAGATTTGCATCACTCTGACATTCACATATAGAGAATAATACAATATGTGGTCTTTTGTGTTTGATCTCTCTCTCTCTCTTTTTCTTTCTTTGTAATTTTTTTCGAGGTTGGGTCTCCCTTTAGCTCAGGCTGACCTTTAATTCACTGTGTAGTCTCAGGGTGGCCTCAAACTCATGGTGATCCTCCTACCTTTGCCTCCCAAGTGCTGGGATTAAAGATGTATACCATCACACCTGGCCTTTTTTTTTCAAGCTAGGGTTTCTTTTTTCTTTTTTCTTTTTTTGAGGTAGGGTCTCCCTCTAGCTCAGACTGGCTTGGAATTCACTATGTAGTCTCAGGTTGGCTTCAAACTCATGGTAATACTCCTACCTCTGCATCCCAAGTGCTGGGAGTGCATCACACCCAGCTTGTGTTTGAGCTCTTGTGTGTGTGTGTGTGTGTGTGTGTGTGTGTGTAGTGTGTAAGAACACTTGTGAACTATGTGGATGTGGGGTGTTGGTCCTCTTCCTCCACCTTGTTTCTGATCCAGAGCCTCCTTAGTTGTTGTTTGCTGCCAGGAAGGCCAAATTGGCTGGCCAACAAGCTTCCAGATTTTCTTGACTCTGTTTCCTATCTATTGTCATACACATCTAGCATTACAGACGTGTGTGCTGCTGCGCATCTAGCTTTATGTGGGTGCTGGGAATCTGCACTCTGGTCAACAGGCTTTGGAGAAAGTGCTTCTAACCCCTGAGTCATCTGCTCAGTTCCTGTGTTTGGCTTCTTTCATAATGCTTTCAAGGTTCATCAATTTTGTAAATTGTATCAGTACTTCATTTTCTTTCCTGGAAAAACAGTATTCATACCCAGATATATGAATAATGATGTTATAAGCATTGGTTTACAAATTTTCATGTGTTTTCAATTCTCTTTAGTATCTATCTATGGGTGGGGTTCTTAGGTCATATGCAAGCTCTTTTTATTACTGTTCAATAAATCTATTGATTTATAGTATAATTTCTGAATAGGAGGCAGTCAACATAAGCCATACTTTGGAATTAGATTATTTAGGGTACAATAAGTATTGCTGTATCTAACTCCCAAATCTTACCTGTCTAAATATTTATTTTATAATGAGTTTTATCATATTCTCACAAATTAAAAATCTTATTTTAATGCCATATTCTTATATTATAATTATCACAAATTTACAGTGATTTATTTGGTTGTACAAATTATTTGATTTATAGAATAGACTAGTATTTCTTGAGGCTAAAAGATGAATCAAATACCTTAATAGACTATTGATTAAGTTCTATTGATCCTTAATATTTCACTGCCTAGAGTAGCAAATTCATAACTAATGTTAATAGATTCCCCTCTTAAAAGAATAAAAGAATACATTTTAAATATTAAAATAACAGAAATATATACATGTCTTTTTAAAATCAAAAGCACATATCCCAGGCTGGAGAGATGGCTTAGCAGTTAAGCACTTGCCTATGAAGCCTAAGGACCCGGGTTTGAGGCTCAACTCCCCAGGACCCACGTTAGCCAAATGCACAAGGGGTGCATGCGTCTGGAGTTCGTCTGCAGTGGCTGGAGGCCCTGGCGTGCCTATTCTCTCTCTATATATATCTCTCTTTCTCTCTGTCTCTTGTTCTCAAATAAATAAAAAATAAACAAAAAAAGCACATATCCCATACTTGTTAAATTACAAATTCATACCACATTGTCCTGTGTTGATGACCCATCATTGTTTCTACTAATTACATCCTTCTTTGTAAATACCCCAAACTTTAGGCATTTTTAGAATTTTTATAGTTTTTATATTTTAATTTCCTTCTTATGAATTTTTTAGTCATCCTCTGTATGGTTACTTTATCTTTATCTGCAATGCATGGTTTTTGGAACATTTTTATACTCTTGGAGGTAATAATTTCAGCCACATCTGGTAGCTATGATTTTGTATTAATGTTGATTTTATGGTCAGAGGATAGGATATACTTTGTTTTTTTTTTTCATTTTTATTGCCTCCTGGATAACATAATGCTGGCATATTGTGGGACTCCCAAAGTGTTTGTTTTAGGAGTAAGTGAAAGAATGAGTGGAATGTGGTACAGTACCATGTTATTTCCAAGAAGGAGTGAAATTTTATTTGCTGTTATTAAAAACATTACTTAAGCCTCTTCAAACATCAGAAGTTCATTACTGACTTGAAAGCATGCCTTTTTGTTGGTTGTGACCTGTTTTCTGTTGTTCTCTCTTTACTTATGATCAGATTTCTTGTATGATAAACATTTTGGGGAATTCTGGGTTATATTTATTTTGAAACCCCATTTTTTTTTTTTTTTACTAATTGGTAATTTACTATCAAAGTTCTCTGTTATTTGCATATGTTGTAATTTTGTTCTACTATTTCTATCAAAGTGTATTCTTTTTATCTACTTCTGGTATAAGAAATCTATTATTCAGATATATAATGAGAGCTAGCTGAGATAGAATTACATTCACATATGAGATTCATCTTTTCTAAAGGATACTGTTTCTTTTACTAGTTCTTTTTGCTTTAAAGTGTTGACCAGTTCTTCTTTTACTTTGTGGCTGGGAAGAGTGAAGAACATGAACTGTGCTAAGTTCCCCCGGTTTCTTGATGATGTTGAACCAGCACTCACAGATCATGGTTACCTTAGCAGCTAACCCTGCTCTTCATCAAACTGCTTTGCAGGAGTCTTTCCCATTTTTGAAAATCCCATCCAGGCATACAGTTAGTTAATGGTGCTCTTCCACTGAGAAGATCTGAGGATTGACGAATTACTATGCCAGCCAAGGTGCTTGTTGAAGATAAGCAGAACCACCAGTGAGCAAGGACAGCATGACTGGCCCTAAATTTAGCCATTACACACTTAAAGAGATGTTCAGCATTTTTAGTCATCAGAGAAATGCAAGTCAAAAACAACTGTGAGATGTCATCTCTTTCTTGTCAGGATAGCATTCATCACGAAATTGAATGACAACAAATGCTAGTAAGGCTCTGGGGAAAGAGGAACCCTTCCCCACTGCTAGTGGAAGTGCAACGCTGTATAACAACTGTGCAAATAGTGTGGAGACTCCTGAAAAATATGAAAATAGATCTACTGTTCAGTCCAACTCTGCCACTCCTGGGCATATGCCCTAAAGACTCCACTATTTACTACAGAGATACATGCTCAACCATGTTTGTTGCTGCTCTGTTCATAATATCTACAACGTGGAATCAGTCCAGATGTCCATCAACTGATGAGTGGATAGTAAAGATGTGGTACACATACACAATGGAATTCTATTCAGTGATAAGGAAAAATGGATGGAGTTGGGAAAAATCATTCTAAGTAAGGTCATGTAGGCACAGAAAGAAAAGTAACACCTACGTACTTTCTCATTTGAGTACAAATGGTGGTATGCATCATGAAGATTGGCATAAAACCAAAATGAGGCCAGGAGAGAGAAGAAAGAGGGAGAGAGAAGAGGAGGAGTTGTCAGGGGAGGGACACAATATAGGGGTGGGAGGGGCCTGGGTGGGCATGGAGTAGGGATGGTGGGGAGGGAATTACATAAAAGTTAAGACAACATGAGTCAGTTCCATAGAACCCCTCCTTCTCAAAAGCATTCTACATGATATAATCACCACTAAAGGGGGAGGGGGTCTGTCCTGCTAGAAGGTAGAAAAAGCTTTAATCTTAAAACCATGGGTTCTGGCCAGTAAATACCAGGCCTAGAATTGAGTTGCTCCCTCACAGTGAGCTGATAGCCAGGGAGATCCGTGAAGTCCCCAAAACAATATAAACCATTGCCAAAATACTTGATTATCTGCCATAGCTAAATGGGTAAGGCATTATTTCTGAAGACACCACAGATTGTAATCACAGGACATTGGCATACCATGCTGGAACTGAAAGGGAAACTAGCTCCCTCCTGGCTAGCTCTCATAGTGCTGAAACGCCCTATGGGACCTGCTGGAAGACAATGGTCATCCACAGCAATGAATAAGCAGGGGACCCTACAGACTATGAAATCAACCACCTTGACAAGAAGTACACACTTGTGTAATAGTGGCATACAGCCTCTGTGAGTAACCAACTATTTGGAAATAAGGACCACTCAGTGTGAGAGAACTCACATCTGGTACTGGAAACTAAGTCAGAATCCCATAGACTTCAGAGAGAAGCCCCCAGTGTTGTCTTGAGAAAAAGAGCATCTCTGTACACCACAAAGTCCCTCAAATAACTGAATATCCTCTTTAACCCAAGCTGCTCTCATTCTTGGTCGGAGAATCTGTTTTATTTTATAAAAGGCAGAAAAAACAGAGGAGAATCAAGAACCATGGATAAGATAAAAACCTAGCTGACTGCTTACTATGAGACTTGCCACCTCTACCACATCCGCCGGGCCCAGGAGAAATTGCAGAGGAAGCTGCAACATGAATACTGTTCTTACTGTTAGCCTGACAGCCAGCTTCAGGGCAATAGTGACAGACATGGTGATAAATCAAAGCCCATCAAAGCAGAAATCCAGAGGCTACAGAGAGCTCAACACTAGATCTGACTTCCAGTAGGCCTTTCTCTTGAAGTAATTCTTAGAAATGAGAATGCTAAGTTTTATGGGTTAATAAATATGATAAACTCTGCCTGTGAAATTCTTGAAAGGAGACTTAAGAGAATTTGGAGGAGAGTAGTGTCCTGCTGCAGGTCAGTTGGAAACCTAAGTGCCACTGTGTTAGAGTGAAAAGCTGGCTCTGTCCAGAATGCTGGTGGAGGTCCTGAGGTGCAGTGCCCCTCTGTCTCCTCACAGACCCCTGGCAGTATGCCTCAGTGGGTACTTGAGTTAGTTGCTCTGCATATTGGCTATAAATAACACTGCTATTATAATGTGTAAATATCTGTTCAAACTCTGCTTTTTGTTCTCTTGGATATATTTCTAGAAGTGAAATTATTGGGTTATATGTGTTTGAATTTTTTTAAAATTCCTGTTCTGTTTCCATAGCAGCTTTACCATTTTTCATTCCTATCAGCATTATATAAAGGTTCTAATCTCTCCCTAGCCTCAATAGCATTCATTATTTTCTGTATTTCCTATTTTTATACCCCTAGTGATTTGTGGGTTTGAGTATTGTTCCATATGCTTATTAAACATCTTCCTTAGAGAATGTCTGTTGAAAAAAAGGAAAGAGAATGTCTATTTAGGTTCCTTGCCCATTTTAAAGTTGGCTATTTGCTAATTTGTTGTTGAGCTGTTCCTTCTTGTTTTAAAGCACTTGGTTTATGTCTCACATAAAATTTGTGAGATGACAGTATACTGAATAGTATAACTATTCATTTAAAAATACCTGACTTCTAACTGTGCACTACATCTGAATATGGGGTGGCAGAGAGACCTGAGGAACAAGGGTTTGGACATTGTTGTGTGAAGTCTTTCCATAAGATGGTTTCCATGTTGAAAAACAAAACAAAAGAAAACAACAACACAAAAACCAAAACAGAACTCTTACATGTTAATTTTCTACTTTTGTGATGTTTATGACACTTATCTTCCTCTATCCTTCTCTCTTAGGGTGGAGCAATTTGGGGGTACTGCCTCAGCTATAGCATGGGGACACTATGATGAAGCATGGGCATTAGGCCCCTCTTTAGTCTCCTTTCTTCAGTGAGAAGCTTAGATTCCTGAGATCCTGTGAGTTTTCTGCTAACTTTATCTATAAAGCTTTGAAAAATGGTGCTTTTCTTTTTTTTTTAAGCAAGGTATTACCCAACTGTGAAGTTAAATTATACCAAACCATATCTGGTTACTTAAGACTTTGTAACCTGGTTGCTCTGATGTGTGATAAGTGCATCTTCCAAATTTAATTATGACCTGTGGACTGTGACCTCTTGGGTCAAAGAAGAGCCACCCACCTGTGCTCTGAGCATTGTCCTTCCAAAGTCAGATCTAATCTCCTTAATGAACCAAATTTCCTCTATTTTTAAATAGAGATGTTATAATTTTTTTTGAAATGTCCATGAGTCTCATTATTTATTTCTACACCAATTCTTTTTAAATATTGGGAACAATAGACATCTGCCAATATTCTCAAATGCTGTTAACCAACTTCATTTGAATCAAACACAACTGCATTGACTCTAATAACATTTTTGCTGCACATTTACAGTTTGAATTTCTTTAAAAGTTAGGAGGTCGGGGCTGGAGAGATGGCTTAGTGGTTAGGACGTTGGCCTACAAAGCCAAAGGATCCCAGTTCGACTCTCCAGGACCCATGTAAGCCATATGCACAAGGGGGTGCATGTGTCTGGAGTTTGTTTGCAGTGGCTGGAGGCTCTGGCGCACCCATTCTCTCTCTTTGCCTCATTCTGTCTCTCAAATAAATAAATAAATAAATGAATAAATATTTTAAAAAAGAAGGCAGGGGAGCAGGAGAGATGGCTTAGCAGTTAAGGTGCTTATCTGTGAAGCTTAACGATTTAGGTTTGATACTCCAGAACACACATAAACCAGATGCATGTATTTGGAGTTTATTTGCAATGGCTAGAGGCCCTGACATGCCCATTCTCTCTTTCCCAAATAAATAAACAAAAAAATTTTTAAAAAGTTAGGAGATAGCTTGAACATATATATTTTTTGCCTGTGGTGTGTGTGTGTTCATATGTGTGTGAGCACATGTAAGTGGGGGGCGTGTAAGCACGTATGTTTATGTGGAGCCCAGAGGTTGATGTTGGGTGTCTTACTCAAGTGCTGTTGACCTCATTAACTTTTTTTTACTTTTTAAATTTATTTCAGAGAGTGAGGGGGAGGGAAAGAAGAGAAGAGAAGAGAGAGAGAAAGGAGGAGGAGAATGGGTGTGCCAGGGCTGCCAGCTATTGTAAACAAACTCCAGAAGCATGCACCACCTTGTGCATCTGGATAATGTGGGTCCTAAGGAATCAAACCTGGGTCCTTAGGTTTCACAGGCAAAGTGCCTTAACCACTAAGCTATTTTTCCAGCCCTCTACCTCATTTTTTTTTTTTTTTTCTTGAGACAGGGTCTCTCACTGAACCTGGAGCACACTGATAGGACTAGATAAGTTAGCTAGCAAGCCCCGGGGATACTCTTGTCTGCTTCCACAATGCTGGCACTACAGGTGCATGTCACCACTCTGACATTTTAGGTGGATACCAGGGGTCCTAACTCAGGTCCCCATGCTTGTGTAACAAGTACTTCATCCACTGAGCCACCCCTCCAGCCCTGGTCAGATGTGTATTCCTCTAATGCATGAGACCCTATGAAAATAGTATTTAGCTTAATTTTCTATTATGCTCGACATTTATGAGGGAGGAATATTTAGGAACAAAGAAGAGATCCTTGTACAATTTTGTTATTGTCTACAGATTAGCTATGACAAATCAAAAGGTCAAGTTCCTTGTTTACTCATGTCTAGCATACTTTCTTGGTTTCTATCCAATCACTGTTTAATCACGGTATTTAGGTGGTTTAACTAGTTTAATCTTAAGCAAAATGCCAGGAGATAACTTTGTTAAAAAATGATTATTAATTATTTTAAATAATGAGCTGTGCATTTTCAGGTGTTTAAGTTTGTGTGTGTCTAGTATGCACTTCTACAGCATGAATAATGAAGTGGGGGAGGATAAATAACAAATAGAGGTCATCATTTACCATTTGTGGTTGTTAAAGAAGGTTGAAGCTCTTTACTCATAGGTTCCAGGCAGTTTAGTTTTGAATATTTGTGGCTTTTTTAAAATTTTTGGTTTTTCGAGGTAGGGTCTCACTCTAGCCCAGGCTGACCTGGATTTACTATGTAATCTCAGGGTGGCCTTGAACTCATGACGATCCTCTTACCTCTGCCTCCCAAGTGCTGGGATTAAAGGATGTGCCATCATGCTTGGCTCAGCTTTGAATATTTGTATGTCTGGGGGTTTGTAAGAAACAGAGAGACCTCAAGTGGGACAATGAAGGAAAGTTAAGCAAAGCTCTACTTCCGAAGATGTTGATGGAATAAAGTGAAACTAATCATGGAGAATGAAATTCTCCAAGACCACAACTGTGGAGAGATGTTACTATCCTGTTTTCACCTTCACCAGTAAGAATAAGGGGAGGGCTGGAGATAGAGCTCAGTGATAGAGTTTTGCCTAGCATTTGAGAGACTCTGGGTTTAGTCACTAGCACTGCCAAAACAAACAAAAGGGAAGAGAGATTACCAGATAACAGAGAGGTTAATGACTTCCTAATAAGAACTGTGACCTTTGTTGAGGAGAGCTGCCTGCCACCAGTGCCCAGGCAGGGAGATGGGAAATAAATATTTTAGCTTCATTTTCTTCTCTCCCTTTAATTGCCCAAGAGTGGGTTATTATTTTTTTTTCTAAAACAGTTGAGAAATTTTATTGAAAGTGGTAATACCAAAATACCAGATTCTCATTTTAAAGTGAAATTGACAGTATCTTCCAGAACTTTTCTGGTACTTCACCTTTCCTGTTAAATAGAACAAGCTTCCAGCTCCAAAATAACAAATGAATTTGCTAGTAAACATTTTTTCCTTGACTGAGAGTGCATTCTTTTAAAAAATATTTTATTTTTATTTATTTATTTATTTGACAGAGACAGAGGGAGAAAGAGAGAGAAAGAGTGAGAATGCACACACCAGGGCCTCCAGCTACTGCAAACGAACTCCAGATGCATGCACCCCCTTGTACATCTGGCTTACGTGGGTCCTGGGGAATTGAATCTGGGTCCTTTGGCTTTGCAGGCAAATGCCTTAACTGCCAAGTGATCCCTTCAGACCTGAGAGTGCATTCTTATTTGAACCCACCAGGAAGCTACTCTCTTGTTGCTAGGAGAAAATGCCCATACAGAAGCAACCTATGGAAGGAAAAGGGTTTAGTTTGGCCTTTGGTTCCAGAGAGAACAAACAGCCCATCATGGTGGAAAAAGTTCAGCAGGAGCAGGAAGCTGGCACCACACCACCAGTGTGGAAATAGAGAACAGAAAGCAGGATCAGGGTGTGACACCCCAAAGCCTGCTCCCAGTGACATGCTTCTTCCAGTGAGACTCCATCTCCTTAAAGGTTCCAAGAGCTCCCTGATATCACCATCAGCTAGGGGTCAGGTCTTCAAACAGGTTAGCCTCAGGAGGCATATCATATATAGAGAAGAGTACATAGTGTATCTTTAAAGGGGAAAGTAAATTGTTCATCTCAAGTGTGTCCAGTCTATTTTTTTTTTTTTTTTTTTTGGTTTTCTGAGGTAAGGTTTTGCTGTAGTCAAGGCTGACCTGGATTTCACAATGTGGTCTCAGGTTGGCCTTGACCTCAAGGCAATCCTCCTACCTCTGCCTCCACCACATCTGGCTCAAGTCTTCCTTGTTTTTTATTTTTTAAATCTCCAGAGAAGAGAAATTGGTCTGAGATATGTGAATTATTTAACAGCAATTGTTCTAGGTTATACTTACCCCACAAATCCCAAGAAACACAGACTAGGCAAATGGTGACATTGAACCTTGCAGGTCATCCAGAGCTGGTTCCAGACATCACCTAAGCCCTGCTTGACAAGCGTTTCTAGCTATCACACTAAACCTCAGCAGGATTGCTAAGCACTCTAGAAAACTGAGCACCTATAGTGTACCAGGCATGGATTAGCTCTGGGGTCATGAAAACAAATGGGACATGATCCTTTTCTGGGTGGGTGTGTTTGCATATGGACAGAGGTGTCATCTCCCTTTACTCTCCACCTTATTTTTTTGAGAAAGGTTCATTCACTGACCCTGGCATTCACTGATTTGACTAGACTAGCTGGTCAGAAGGGCCTGTGCCCAGCTTCCATGCGAGTATGAGGGATGTGAACTCAGATCCTCATGCTTGCAGGCAAACACTTTACTGACTGGGCCATTTCCACAGCTCTCCATAATCTTTTCTGTAAGGATGATATAATTTTAAAAAGGTGCCACATAAATATCACATGCTATTGTAAATGTTATAGGCAAGAAAGGCTTAATATAGGAAATCAGTCTTGAACAATTAGTTGATGTTCCCAAGGATAAAGATTATTACAAGTGTGACAAAAATCTGACTTACCTCAAAATCTTGTTAGGACAATTTGGGCTAGCCATGTTTTCCAAGTCAATCAGGGTAACTGTCTTTAATATAAAGGAGTCACTTTTTTAGCATATTGCCTCTGTGTTTGAGGGCACGATAGTGGCAACTGCCCAAGAGTGGCAGAATTCCTCCATCTTCCATTCATGCCCACATCCAGCTAAGGTGTTCACAGGTCCTGGGATTTTAGTTCATTATTGCCATACCTCACTTTAGTTGTCTCACTGTCTTCATAGCTAGCTTTTAACAAGGGATAAAGGACACTAGCTATGATTCATGCCTTCAAACCATTTTTATCTCAGCCACCTTGTAGACTTATGTCTATATGCTACAAACATGATTTTCAAGTGCCTCTGGGAGTGATCTTGTTGTTGGATAAATGAGAGGGTTCAGAGAAACCTGCCTGAGATTCTATGTCTTACCATTCTGAAATATATTATAGATGGTTAATTTTAGACTTTGCCTGACTGGATAAAGGAGGACCTTAAAAACTAATGAAAGTCTTACAGTTTTGCTAGAACTTGTGAGGGTGTTTCTGAAAGAGAGTAACATGTGAATTCATGGACTGAATGGGGAAGACCCACCATCAGTATGGGAGGTGTCATCTATTGGTTGCCTGCAAAATAGAAAGGCAGAGGAAAGTTGATTCACTCATACTCTGTCTCTGCCTCTGTCTTTGGGAGGGGTACCCTTCTTTTATCTTGGGACACTGATACTGGCACCCTAGAGTTTCCAGTTTACAGACAACCTTTTGTGGGACTTCTCAGGCTCCACAATTGCATGTGCTAATTTCTCTAATACATCTCCTTGTATATCTGAATCTATATCTGCCTCTGTATTGATCTGTAGCTGTAACTGTAACTGCACTAACTAAAGCTTTGTCTGTATCTGTAACCAGGTCATCTTCAATGTCAGTTTGTATTGGCCTCTGTCTGTATCTGAAACTGTTTGTGTATCTGTCTGCATCTGTATCTTTGTCTATCTGTTATTTCTCTGAAGAACCCCAACTAAGGCAGTAGTCTTCCTTTTGTCCCAAGGTGAGACATACAAAAAAATATGTTTGCTGAGTGGATGCATGGGTGGACGAATGAATAGATTATCAGTGTTTTTGGAAAATAACATCAGCAGAAGAATTGGTTCAGTAATTTAATTTATATACAAACTATATATTTTAAAATGATTTGTATTGGGTACTTTAATATATGGACATACTGAAAATTGGTCATATTCTCATTATATTATGCTCTTTTTGGCCCTCTCCCTTGCTCCCATTTCAGTGAGGGTCCTTCCCAGTGGGGGTATTGGTAATCACTGTGGGGTCAGTTCCTGTGGGGAGGACAATACCTTAAAGTATACCTTAAAGTATACCTTTCCATCCTGTGGTTCTTGCCTGCTTTCCACCCCCTCTTCTGCAATGTTCTCTGAGCCTTGGAAGGCATGTTAGAAGTCTTCTTTGGTATTGAGCTCTGGGAAGCCTCTTATTTTATGCTTTGATGAGTTTTCAGTCTCCTCATTGTCTAACTGCCATCTCCCTGGAGGAGGTTATCTAGCCAACTGTGAGAGCAGCACTCATATTTGATTGGTTACTTCCTGAGCTCTGGTGTGTATGATAGAGATGACTCATCCAGTGCGTGGTTTCTCTTATTATTTTGATGAGTCTTGAGTCTCCTCAGTATTTGCTTCCATCTGTAAAAAGTAGGGTTTCTAAGAAAGAGTGAGACCAGAGTTGAACAAAGGGGATATACAAATATATTTAGAAAGCTAGAAATGTTACATTTTGAGGCTTTTTAAAAAAAATTGTTGTTTTATTTATTTATTTGAGAGCAACAGACACAAAGAGAGAAAGAGACAGATAGAGAGAGAGAGAGAAAATGAATAGGTGTGCCATGGTCTCCAGCCACTGCAAATGAACTCCAGACACGTGTGCCCCCTTGTGCATCTGGCTAACGTGGATCCTGGGGAATCAAGCCTCGAACCCAGGTCCTTAGGTAACTTCACAGGCAAGCGCTTAACCGCTAAGCCATCTCTTCAGCCCATGAGGCTTGTTTTAATGACAAAAGATCCCCGAGATTGAAATAACCTTTTAATTTCATTTTGTTAGAAATAACCTTTTTAATTCAATACATTTAAGCTTAAATGGTAACTGATGCTGGGGGATGGGTATGCTATATATCAGTGAGGACTGTAGAACAGATTAGGTGTAGTGGCACATGCCTGTCAAACCAGCATGTGGGGGGTAGAGGCAGAAAGGGTGTGAATTCCATGCCAGGCTGGCTTATATAGTACAACTCTGTCTCTAAAATTAAAAATAGTCAAGCTAATCAGATTCCCCCTGAAAAAACCTTGTTTATTTTTTCTAGGAGATATAACAAGTGATGTCTTTTTGGAGAGGTGGCTTAGCAGTTAAGGCACTTGCCTACAAAGCCAAAGGACTCAGGTTCAAATCCCCAGGACCCATGTACACCAAATGCACAAAGTGGCACATGCGTCTGGAGTTCATTTGCAGTGGCTAGAGGCCCTGACACACCCATTCTCTCTCTGTCTCTCTATCTGCTTCCTTCTCTGTTGCTCTCTCTTTCAAATAAACAAACAAAATAAATAAAAATTTTATGTATATTCTTTTTTTTTAAATTTTATTTATTTATTTATTTGAGAGCGACAGACACAGAGAGAAAGACAGATAGAGGGAGAGAGAGAGAATGGGCGCGCCAGGGCCTCCAGCCTCTGCAAACGAACTCCAGACGCGTGCGCCCCCTTGTGCATCTGGCTAACGTGGGACCTGGGGAACTGAGCCTTGAACAGGGGTCCTTAGGCTTCACAGGCAAGCACTTAACCGCTAAGCCATCTCTCCAGCCCTTATGTATATTCTTAAGTACAATTCCATCACACATTGCTAAAAAGGAGTAAATAGATGTTGGGAAAACTAGTTTGAGGAACACAGAAAAAAAAAAAAGGAATTTCCTTTTTTTTTTTTTTTCCCTCAAGTTGCACAAACTCCCATACTCTGGTAAGCTGTACTTTATTGAAGAGAAATAGAAAATTCTGGCTTAAGCTATAGCATATGATTTTAACTACTTTAGTGTTTTCCACTGATTACTATAGAAACCACCTTTTTTTTTTTTTTTTGGCAAAAATGACTTTTTTCCAGAATATGAGCAATTTCCTGATTCAGCTTTAAGCCTTTAGACAAACAAGCTTCCCTTTAATGGAAAGGAATTTATATGATCAGAGGCTAGGCCAGCTTTTTCCCCCTGCCATACACCATTTATGTTACTTGAGGTCTGTGGCATTTTATTCTCTGCTTAGTCTATTAACCAGTCATTAGCCATTGGTCACAGGTCTTCCTGACTGTTGTAGTGTCCTTGTGAACTAGCGCCAGTCAGCTAATTGTGCAGAGACTGTTGACAAATGAATACACTTGTCACATCGCAAAGAACTTGTGTCTCTGTCTTCTCCTTTAACACATCCAAAGGAGCTATCTTAGCTCTGAATGGGCAGATAGAATTGGATTCATTGTCTCATTTGGCACTGGTAGTTTTTCTGTATAGATATGCTATTGAAATTCTCTCTTGAGTTATAATGTTTCAAACATTTAGTATTCTCATTTCATATTCATTTGAAATTTTCTGTCTTTATGGGCAATAAATAAAAAGAAAGGTGGCATTTTTATCAACTAACAAATGATAAAACCAGTCCTTTTGGTTTAATCTTCAGAAATATGTCTTTCTTCCAGGCATGATGGTGTACATCTTTATTTCCAGCACTCAGGAGGATCTTTGTGAGTTCAAGGCTACCCTGAAACTACATAGTGAATTTCAGGTTAGCCTGGGCTACAGTGAGACCATACCTTGAAAAATAATTTAAAAAAATGAAATATGTATTTCATATGATCTGTGTGACCTTGTGAACACTCCCTGGGCCCATGTGCTCCTGAGAGAACAGCTTTTGTATTTATTTTAATGTTTAGAGAGAGGGAGAGAAAGAAGCAGATATATAGAGAGAATGGGTATGCCATGGCCTTCAGTCAGTGTAAACAAACTCCAGATACACGTGCCACCTTGTGCAAATGACTTTACATGGGTAGTGGGGAATTGAACCTGGATCCTTTGGCTTCACAGGCAGATGCCTTAACTTCTAAGTCATCTCTCTAGCCCTTGTAATTTTTAAAAATTTTTTAATGGCAACTTCTATACTGACAGACAATAACCCATGATAATTCCCTCCCCTCCCCCACTTTCCCCTTTACAATTCCATTCTCCATCATAGTTCCTCCCTCTCTCCTCTCCATTAGTCTCTTTTATTTTGATGTCATATTCTTTTTCTCCTATTATGAGGGTCTTGTGAAGGTATTTCTAGGCACTGCAAGATCATGGATATTGAGGTCAGTTTCTGTCTGGACAGTTGCATTGTAAGGAGAGGTACCCTTCCTTTGGCTCTTATATTCTTTCTGCCACCTCTTCCACAATGGACCCTGAACCTTGGAGGGTGTGATGGAGATGTTTCAGTGCCGAACACTCTTCTGTCATTTCTTCTCAGCACTATGTTGCCTTTTGAGTAATCCCAGTGGTCACTACCATCTGAAAAGAGAATCTTCTTTAATCAAAAGTAAGGATAGCTGGGCGTGGTGGCGCACACCTTTAATCCCAGCACTCGGGAGGCAGAGGTAGGAGGATTGCCGTGAGTTCAAGGCCACCCTGAGACTCCATAGTGAATTCCAGGTCAGCCTGGGCTAGAGTGAGACCCTACCTCAAAAAACCAAAAAAAAAAAAAAAAAAGTATGGATAGCATTAATATATGAATATGAACATTAAGTGTAGTGCTTTCAGGGCAGTTTGGTGAGCATAATATATGCATTTAGCCAGACAAGAGTAGGCTTTATACCTCTAAGGCTCATGACCTGCCCTGCCATAGGCTTTTGATTAGGTTTTTAGCACTAGTCATGTATTCCCTCCCAGAGAGTAGGCCTCTAGTCCAATTAGAGAACGGTTGGTTCCCTCAGAGCAGACATTCTACTATTGCACCCATATGGTCATTTGGACTGTCTGGCCAAACTTAAAGCTTCCAGTGTCCACTGTTTTCACTACTTATGACTTCTGTCTCCCATAGGGCTGTATGCAGTGTAGCATTTTCTAGCTTTCAGTTGGCTGATCTATAGGGAGAAAGTTTTCAGCTCAGCTCCAGCTTGATTTCTCAGTGGCCTTCCACCCAGGCATGTGGGGTCTTCAGCAATAGGGTCTTACCATCTGTTACTCATGAGAAACCAAGGGCCTTGGCAATAGCCTGTAATGCTTTAGAGAACATCAGAGACCTCCCTGGCCAACAACTCACTGGAAGGTATCCATCCATGGCACTGAAAATTTTTTAGTAGCAATCTATGGCTTCTAGATGTGCCATTATCAAAAAAGTAGGCTTTCATATGCCTTATGAAGTATATTTTGAATTTTGATTCATCCCACCCTTCTCTTAGTCTTTTTCCCTGGCCTCACTTAGGTCATTCTACTCCTTTTAATCTGTTCTTCTTATATTTATACAACACTATTCCCTAAAGTCCTTCCTTCTCCTCCCTCCCTTACAGCCTTTTTTCTAGCTTACTGAACTCTGCTACCGATTTTTGGTTCCAGCTCACACACAAGCCTAAACATTTGTAGCTAGGATCCACATATGAGAGACAATACGTGATGTTTGGCTTTATAGGTCTGGGTTGCCTCATTTAGTATAATCCTTTCCAGATCCATCCATTTCCGTTCAAATTTCATAATTTCATTTTTCTTTACCACTGAATAGTACTCCCTTGCATAAATTTACCAAATCTTTATTATCCATTCATCTATTGAGGGACATCTAGGCTGGTTCTATTTCCTAGCTATTGTGAATAGAAAAGCAATAATATGGTTGTGCAAGTATTTCTAAGGTAGTGAGAAAAGTCATTAGGATATATATACCTAGGAGTGCTATAGCTGGATTATATGGAAAATCTATTTTTAACTGTCTCAAGTACTTCCACACTGATTTCCACAATAGCTGTTCCAGATTACATTCCCACCAACAGTGTATAAGGGTTCCCCTTTTTCTACATCCTCACCAACATTCATTGTCATTTGTTTTCTTGATGGTAGCTATTCTGACAGGAGTGAGATGGAATCTCAAAGTAGTTTTAATTTGCATTTCCCTGGTAGCTAAGGATGTAGAACACTTTTTTAGATGTTTATATGCCATCTGTATTTCTTCCCTTGAGAGCTCTGTATTTAGTTCCATAGCCCATTTTTAAAAATTTAGTTGTTTGATTTCTAATTGTTTTGTTTTTTGAGTTCTTTGTATATTCTGGATATTAATCCTCTGTCAGATGTATAGCTGGCAAAGATTTTCTCCCACTCTGTAGGTGTCCTTTGCTGTACAACAACATTGTAATTTCATGAGATCCCAGTGGTTCATTAGTGGTTTTATTTCTTAAGGAACTGGGGTTATATTCATAAGGTCATTGCCTATGTCAATATGTTGAAGGGTTTCCCCTACCTTTTCCTTTAGCACTTTCAGAGTTTGAGGTCTGATAAGATCCATTTGGACTTGATTCTTGTGCATGGAGAAACACAAGGATCTATGTTGATCCTTCTACATATAGATGTTCAATTTTCCGAGCTCCACTTGTTGAAGAGGCTGTCTTTGCTCCAATGAATATTTTTTGGTATCTTTGTCAAAACTCAGATGGCTATAGCTGCCTGGATTAACATCTGGGTACTCTATTCTGTTCCATTGATCTACGTGTATGTCTTTATGCCAGTACCATGCTGTTTTTGTTACTAAGGTTTTTTAATATAGTTTAAAATTGGGTATGGTGATACTACCAACCTTATTTTTGTTGCTTAAAATTGTTTTGACTATTTGAGGTTTTTTGTGCTTCCAAATGAATTTTTGGATTTTTTTCTATTTCTGTGAAGAATGCCATTGGAATTTTAATGGGGATTACATTAAATGTGAAGCTTGCTTTTGGTAAAATTGACATTCTCACAATATTGATTCTTTCAATCCAAGATCATGGGATGTCTTTCCATTTCCTAGTGTCTTCTGCAATTTCTTGCTTGAGTATTTTAAAGTCCTCATTGTAGAGATCCTTCACTTCCTTGGTTAGGTTTATTCCAAGGTTAAGTTTATTGTTTTTGAGGCAGTTGTGAATGGGAGAGATTCCCTGATTTCATCCTCTGCCTGTTTGTTGTTAGTATATAGGAAAGCTATTGATTTTTGTGTGTTTTTTTTGTATCCTGATGTGTTGCCAAAAGTGTTTGTCAGTTCTAACTGTTTGCTGGTAGAGTATTTAGGGTCCTTTATGTATAGAATCATATCATCTGGAAATAATGATATTTTGATTTCTTCCTTTCTAATTTGTATCCCTTTTATGAGTGTCTCTTGCCTTATTGCTATAGCTAGGGCTTCTAGTACTATATTAAATAAAAGTGGGGACAGTGGACACCCTTGTCTTATTCCTGAATTTAGTGGAAAAGCTTTAAGTTTTTTCCCATTTAGTATTATGTTAACTGTAGTTTTGTCATAAATACCTCTTACTATGTTGAGATATGTTCCTTCTATTTCCAATTTCTGTAGGACTTTTACCATGAAGGGATGTTGGATTTTGTTGAATGCCTCTTCTGTATCTATTGAGATGATCATGTGATATTTATCTTTCAGTCCATTTATGTAGTATATGACATTTATTGATTTGCATATGTTGAACCATCCCTGCATCTCTGGGATAAAGTGTACTTGGTCAAGGTGAATAATCTTTCTGATATATTCATGTATTCTGTTTGCCAATATTTTGTAGAGAATTTTTGCATCTATGTTCATGAGGGAGATTTGTTTGTAAATTTTCTTTGCTTGTTCTGTCTTTGTCTGGTTTTGGTATTAGAATGATGTTGGCTTTGTAGGAGTTCTGGAGAATTCCTTCCTTTCCTATTTTATGGAAAAGCTTGAGAAGCAGTGGTGTTAGTTCTTCCATGAAGATCTGATAAAATTCACCAGTGAATCCATCTGGGCCTAGAGTTATTTTAGTTGGCAGACTTTTTATAACTTCTTGGTTCTCTGTACTTGTTATAGGTCTATTTAAATGGTTTATCTCATCTTGATTTAATTTTGATAGGTTATATGAATCAAGGAAATCATCCATTTCTTTCAGATTTCCAAACTTAGAGGTATACATATTCTTAAAGTATATCCTTCTGATTTTATGAATTTCTTTGGCATCTGATGTAATGGTGCCTTTTTCATCTCTAATTTTATTAATTTTTTGTCTCTTTTTTCTTTCTTTTGGTCAGATTTGCTAAGGGTTTATCAATCTTGTTTATTCTTTCAAAGAATCAACTCTTTGTTTCATTGATTCTTTGGATTGCTTTTTTTTGGTTTCTATTTCATTAATTTCTACCCTAATCTTTATTATTTCTTCCCATATACTTATTTTTGGTTTGCCTTGTTCTTCTTTTTCCAAGCCTTAAGGTGAAGCATTAAATTGATTACTTGTGAACTCTTTAATTTCTTAATATAGGCACTAGAGCTGTACATTTCCCTCTTAGGAATACCTTCACTGTGTCCCAAAGATTTTGGTATGTTATATTTTAATCATCATTTGATTCTATGAATTTATTGATTTCCTTTTTGATTTCTTCAATGGCCCACTTATCATTCAATAGTGTGCTATTTAGTATCCGTGAATTTCTGTATGCTCTGTAGTTTTCTTATTGCTGATTTATGGTTTAATCCCATGTGATCAGATAGAGTACAAGGCATTATTACAGTTTTCCTGTATTTGTTAAGATTTTCTTTGTGTCCTAATATATGGCCTATTTTAGAGAATGTTCCATGTGCTGCTGAAAAAAATGTATGTCCTGCAGCATTTGGATGGAATGTTCTGTAGATAACTGTTAGGTCCACTGTTCCATGACATCATTTTATCCAGATGTCTTTCTGTTTATTTTTATTTTTATTTTTTTGCCAGAATAACCTGTCAATTGATGAGAGTGGGGTATTGAAGTCACCCACTACAATTGTCTTTGGGGTTATTTGGGACCTTAAGTCTAATTGTGTTTGTTTGATGAAATTGGGAGCCCCACGTTAGGTGCATATATGTTTAGGATTGTAGTGTTCTCCTGTTGGAGTGTGCCTTTAATCAGTATAAAATGACCTTCTTTATCTTTTCTCACTAATGTTGGTTTGAAGTCTATCCTGTCAGATATTAGGATAGCAACCTCTGCTTGTTTCCTAGGCCTGTTTGCTTGAAATACCATTTTCTATCCTTTCACCCTAAGACAGTGTCTTTTATTGAGAGATGAGTTTTCTGGAAGCAACAAAGATAAAGATCTTACCTTTTAATCTAGTCTGCAATCCTGTTTCTTTTTGTTTGGGGTATTGAGGCCATTAATATTAAGAGTTATTATTGAAAGGTTGTGTTTATTCTCACCATTCTTCTTGTTTTGTAGTGCTTCCTATTTCCCTTTACTCTCTTGTTTTAACTGTTATTTGAATATGGTTTGTTTTTTCTTGTTTTCTCATGTGTGTGCTTTGGTTTTTCTTCAGTGTGAAGGATTCCTTCAAGTATTTTCTGTAGAGCTGGTTTAGTTGTCATAAATTCCTTTATCCTGTTTTTGTTGTGGAATGTCCTTATTTCTCCTGCAACTTGGATAGATAGCTTTGCAAGATAAAGTATTTTTGGTTGACAGTTGTTATCTTTCAGAACTTGGAATATACCATTCCATGCCCTTCTGGCTTGGATTTATGTGACTCCTATGTAGCCATCTTATCTGGAAGTCCCTCCTTGTAGTCTTTTTAAATTTTTGCTTTTTCAAGGTAGGGTCTCACTCTAGCCCAGGCTGACATAGAATTCATTATGTAGTCTCAAGCTGGCCTGGAACTCACAGTGATTCTCCTACCTTCGCCTCCCCAGTGCTGGGACTAACGGCATGTACTACCATGCCCCACTGACATTTGTTGTGTTCTTAAATGACTAGGGAAACTTGACTAGAACAGTTAAGGTAGGGAAGATTGACTAGTTATTTATGGTGCTACTAGTAAATTACATAATTCTTCTAGCCATGGAAACCTTTGACATTTGCAAGACTTAGGTTCTATTGACTATAAAACAGTAGGAAACAATTGCATTAACTTTTCTATGTGTCATTAAATAGCACTCATCTTTATAATTTCATGTACCTACTTGGACTTATAATATGTCTTATAAGAAATTTGAAACATTTTACATGTGTGATCTTATTTTTCTATATGTTCAAATTCAATTTGGAATGAGAAAAACAGGAAAGTGGATACTGCTACATATGTGTCCATATGTTATATGAGAAGAGATAAATAAAAACAGTACTAGAAAAGTATAAGTCTTCATCTTTAGAATCTGAAATCTATCACCCTTTACTAGATGAGTTTCTGGGGGCAGAAATTATACACTTTGATTGTATGATGTTCTCACCTCCACAATGCTTCTTTTCACACCTAGCTAAAGAGAACACAGTTCTGAGCTCCATTTAGTTTATAGTCTCTATTTTTCAGGTTATCCAAATTATTATAAATCAAGTGGGAACTGAATAGCCTCATCCCCCATCCCATGCAGCACAATATACCATTGTTACTTAATAAGCTTTTTGGTCAGTAAGTTAGTTATGTTTGACTCAGTCCCAAAGAGGATAGTGTTTGCTGCAGGAGCTTCTAGTTAATGATTATTAACTGTTATCACAAAGAAAGTGTGCTTAGACTAAGTATTTGAGCAATTTTGTAGATAAGGTTTGTTTTCCTTTGGTTTCTGAAAATCCAGCAGACAGGATGCCTGTTTAGTTAAGCATAATCTAAGATTAAAAGGAAGAAAAGGCTTAGGTAAATTAAATCTTTTGATCATTCACCATGTATGTATAAAATCCATAATAAATTTTTGTTTCAATACTCAGGATAAGTAGAATTGCTTCCATATAATACAGATGCAAGTTGAAAATACATAACTAACAAAATATACTTTCTGAATGTTACCAACGTTTAGAATTAACTTTTAAACAAAGCATCATTTCATATAATTTCATATCTTCATTGGAAGGCATTTCCCTAAATTAATAACTTACTATTGTACTTTTAAGAGATGTTATTCTTCATTTTTGAGATAGCACCAAACATTTTTTGGAGGTATATGTGTGTTTGTGTATGTGCGTGCACATGCGCTGATGTGCATGTGGAGGTCAGAGAACAACCTCAGGTCTCAGTCCTTTCCTTCCACCTTGTTTGGGGCAGAGTCTCTTGTTGCATTGCTCCATTCAGGTTAGCTGGCTCGTGAGCTTCTGGATGATTATCCTATTTCCACTTCTCTTCTTGTCGTAGGTGAGCTGAAGTTACAAGTACTTGTGCTATTGCTTTCTAGCTTTTTATTTTATTTATTAGAGAGAGAGAGAGAGAGAGAGAGAGAGAGAGAGAGGGAGAAAGAGAGCGTTAGAATTGGCTTGCCAGGGCCTCAGCCACTGCAGTTGAAGTCCAGATACTTGCACCACCTATTGAGCATGTATGACCTTGTACTTGCCTCACCTTTGTGTATCTGGCTTACATGGGATCTGGGGAGCAATCGAACATGGGTCCTTAGGCTTCACAGGCAAGTGTCTTAAATACTAAACCATCTCACCAGCCTTACTTTCTGGCTTTTTATGTAGTTTTTGGTGATTGGAACTCAGGTACTCACACTTGTACAAGAAGCACTTTATCCCCTGGGTGATCTTCCTAGCCCAGAAATTAACTTTGAAAAATGATAGTCTAATCTTCCCTTTCACACTTGGTCTTATAAAGGCAGCAGTGTGGCTTGTGATGCTGACACCAAACCAAAAGGGAGCTGTGTAGGTCATATTCCATGGAGGTCATCTCCTATGGAGGTAGTCTCCCATGGAAGTCATCTTTTATGTAAGTCATCTCCCATGGAGGTAATTGTCCATGGAGGTCATCTTCTATGGAGGTCATCTGTGGTAGTTTGATTCAGGTGTCCCCCATTAAAGTTACGTGTTCTAAATGCTAGGTTCCCAGCTGATGGAGAATTGGGAATAATACTTCCTGGAGGCTGTGTTTTGTTGGGGGTGGCTCTGCTGGTTGTTGTAGCTAGCTTCCTCTTGCCAGTGTTTGGCACACTCTCCTGTTGTGGTTGTCTACCTGATATTGGTCAGGAGGTAATGTCCATCCTCTGCTCATGTCATTGTTTTCCCCCGCCATCATGCCTTCAAGTCTGTAAGCCAAAATAAAACTTTTCCCACAGGCTACTCTTAGTTGGGTGTTTCCTGCCAGCAATGTGAACCTCACTGCTACAGTAAAGTTGGTACTGAGAGTGGGGTTGTTGCTTCTAGAAACCTGAATATGTGGCTTTTGGCCTTTTAGAGAAGATTTTTGAGGAAGGAATATAGATGAATTTGAAATCTTGGCCTAAGAGATGCCTTGCAGTGCTGTAAGTACAGTTTGATTCTGGACGGAGTTGAAAGACCTGAATACAGTAACAACTAAGGACTGTGAGCTTTGGCTTATGAGGGCAAGAAAGAGCTTTGCTTGGACTGGGCTTGAAACAATTTGTGTGAGAGGCTTGCTGTTATGCCCATGTCCTGAGAACCTGTGCAGGGTTGCATTGCATCAAGATGGACTGGAGTGAGCAGAGGGAATATGGCACACAAATGAAATCTTTGGGCTGAAACTGATTCCTGTTCAGCTGCAATTGTATGAGATGTTATAACCATTAAGATTGGGTTAGCTGACCTGCACTGGGACAACCGGAAGAATATAGACTTTCTGAAGGGGCCTGAACGCTGAAGGTGTGTCTTGTTCTTCAAAGTCTGCTTTATTCCCCCATGGATTAATAAATTGGCACCCCACCTGGTATTTTAGAGTATGAGAAATGCAGGAAGGATAGGTTCATTGAATTTGAAGCATGGTCTTGTGTTTTGGAAATGGCCATGGGCACTGTGAAACAGGTTTGCCTGCATGGAGACCTGATGGAACTGTGAGGATGGTCCTTGGGTTGCATTGGAAACCCATTGGAGATTTTGGGACCATGAGATGGCTGCTGAGGAGAGCTGCTGGCCCCAGATGAAGTTTCCAGGACTGTAAGTAGTCTCGCTAGAGGGGCATAATTGGAACTCCAGGGATTTGTTGGTTAGAATTATCGGACTTGGAGACTTGTTATTGACTAGAGTTGTTGGACTTGGAATGTTTGCCCTGGTTGTTTTAAATTCTTGTATGGGTTAAATATTTCTTTCCTATACCCAATGCCATATTTTCTAGAGTAAATGTTTGTTCTGTGCCACTTTTATTTTTGGTATTATGGCTCAGTTAAAAGATCTTGGACTATGGGAATGTCTGCACATCATTAGGACTGATAAAAACTATGGGGACTCTTAAGGTTGGCCTGAATGCATTGCATTTTACATCATGGATGGTTAAAAGTTTATGGGGGCCAGGGGTGGAATCTGATGGTTTGTTTCAGGCATCCCCCATAACTTAGGTGCTCTGCATGCTGTTCCCAGCTAAGAAAGATTTGGGAATTGATGCCTTCTGGAGGCAGTGTATTTTGGGGGGACAGGCTTATGGCTATTATAGCCAGTTTCCCCTTGCTAGTGTTTTGCATACTCTCCTGTTGCTGTTGTCCACCTGATGTTGGCCAGGAGGAGATGTCCACCCTCTGTTCATGTCATCATTTCCCCTGCCATCATGAAGTTTCCTCTTGAGTCTGTATGCTAAAATAAATCCCTGCTCCCACAAGCTACTCTTGGTTGGGTGTTTTCTACTAGCAATGTGAACCTGACTGCAACATCATTTTTCATGGAAGTCATCTTCCACAAAGGTCATCTTCCATGGAGACTATAGCTGAGGGTTCCTGCTTAGGGAGGGAAAATATTTTTTTTCTATCCAAACCTTAATCTACCTCCCAATATGTGTGTCAAGAACTGAGTCAGATGTTTTGGTTTGCTCGTCTGATTTCACTTTAGTCCTTTCCTTTCCCCTTTAATTACATTAAGCTTTCATCAATGATATGAATTTGGGGTAGGGAGATATAGTTGCTGGGTGGCTGAGAAGGAGAAATTAATAAAGGAAAAAGAGATGACATTAGAAAGATTTTTTGGACTCTTCCAACTTGGATCTGACTACTGTTATAGGCCGATTTAGAATCAATCAGAAAGATTTGTATTTTTAATTCAAGTGATATAACAATCAGAGGCTTAATACAACCCACTTCAGTATCATTTTTTAAAAATATTTTAAGTTATTTATTAGAGACAGAGAGAGAGAGAGAGTAAGTAAGAGAGAGAGTGAGAGAGAATGGGTGTGCCAGGGCCTCTAGCTACTGCAAACAAACTCTAGACGAATGCACCACCATGTGCATCTGGCTTACATGGGACCTGGCGAATCAAATCCTTAGGCTTTGCAGGCAAGTGCCTGAACCACTAAGCCATCTCTCCAGCCCCTCCAGTATCACTTTTATAAAAGTAATACCACAGTCAAATATCAAAAACACTGGCAAGACTGTTTTTATTTATTTATTTATTTATTTTTGTTTGTTTGTTTTTCAAGGTAAGGTCTTGATGTAGCCTAGGCTGACCTGGAATTTAGTCAGTAGTCTCAGGGTGGCCTTGTACTCATGGCAATCCTCCTACCTCTGCCTGTCAAGTGCTGGGATTAAAGGCTGGTCAGGCTATTTTTAACAAATAATTTCTCGAACTCAGACTCATGAGAATCCTAACAGGCACTCAGTATTATAAGGTCCATTTTGTAAATGAGGAAACTAAGACTTAGAGAAGGGCCTAATGTATAATGTATAGCTTGGATGAGCTATACTTATTCCCTTTTTAAATGGCTGAGAAAAATATGAATTTTTTTCTTGTTAGTTTGAATGAAATATTGTAAGAAAAACATATATCAGAATTCATTAAAGGTATAGAGAGAGTGTCAGAATTCATCACTTCTGCAGTTGTAGAATTATGAGTATCATGAGTGTTTTCTTTTACAAATGGGCTTGTTGAAGCTTCAGATATCTAAGATTAATTAATTTATAAATGCATATATTGTGAGATGGATTGTGTTTGTAGTTGTTGACTCATGAGTGCCTGAACTATGCAGCTAGATGTGATGCTTCTTCATAGCTTCATGCTTACCCTTCTCCTTTAATGAGTTTCCCTCTGTGGCCAGTGTCTCCTGGGACTCCATCTGACCAATGGCTGGGATGCAGGCTATAAACTAGATAAATAGGAGTGTTGCTGTTATTCCCAAAAGCCATCCCATTCTGTCTAGTAAAACTTTTGTTAACTGAAATCTAAATGACAAGTAACCTAAGTGAACAGGAGTTGTTACCTGCCTAAAGAAGGCAGATCATAAGAAAAGGGGTTAAGGCCAAAGGGCTCATAGGAGTGTTCTGGGGCTGATATGTAATTGTTTTGTTCTTATAAGATTCATAGTGAATTCTCATTAAGGAAATGCAGCATTCAGCATTAGGAAGATAGACCATTAGAGCTTGGAGGCTCTCCTGTTATTCAGTGGAAGACACTGAGGCCCCAGGTAGGTGGTCTGTGTAAAGTTCTCTTGGAAAGTGGTACCACTGTCTTTTTGCTATTTCACCTAGTTTCAGCCATCAAAGTCATTCACTGTGCTGCTTGCTAAGGTAAGGAAGTAAATGAATGCATTCTAGAACATTTCATCCAAGACTGATACAAGTACCTCTTGCTTTAGTCCTTGCCTTTTAGTCATGAGGGAGGTAGGACTTAGAACTTAACACTTTAGATATTTAAAGAGGGCCAGTATATATATGCAAAGGAAAACACCAGGAGAATACCCATATGTTAGTATGGAATTAAGCTATAAATCACATGGTACCCATTTTAAATAATCACAGACATTTCCCACATGGAACTTCCCTGGGATATCAAGTAGTTGTGAATATATAAAATTTTTATGCCCAAGTAAGTTTGTGGAATACACTCTAAGAATTTACAACTGATGTTAGATTATAAAACACTCTAGGACAAAACCAGGTGTGGTGGCACACACCTTTAATACCAGAACTTGGGAGGCTGTGGTAGGAGGATCACTGTGAGTTCAAAGCTGCCTGAGACTACATAGTGAATTCCAGGTCAGCCTGAGCTAAAGTGAGACCCTATCTCTAACCCTCCCCATCTCCCTGGGTGGGGGGAATGACTCTAGGAATCCCTGTACAAGAGAAACATATTCAACTTAGTTTTACCAGTTTCCAAGATTATTTGAAATAGTACTTATGCTGGAGTAGTGTTCTGGGAATCCAGAATGCTGGTTAGGGATCCTGGATGGGAAAGCTGAGTGGTGGCTCCACCTGGTTGAGGAGGGCTTTGTGGAAGATGTATTATTTGAGCCTGGCTGTTATAAAAGGGCAAGGTGGGGCTTGAGAGATGGCTTCGTGGTTAAGGTGCTTGCCTGTGAAGCCTAAGGAGTCATGTTCAACTCTCCAGGTTCCACTTAAGTAAGATGCAATGATGTAAGTGTGCAAGCACGCTTCTCAAGTTTCATTGTAGTGGCTGGAGGCCCTGACGTGCCAATTCTCTATCTCTCTCATTCTCTTAGTCTTGCATTAAAAAAAAGGAAGACTGTAATTTCTATGAAATTACTGGGCTATGTTAAGCTTAAGTTATGAAAGTACTGTATGTTATTGTGAGTAGTACAAGGCCATGAATTCTATGAACATATAAAAATGTTTTATATTGTTAGAGAATAAAATTAAAATTGTTTAGGAAGTTTCAACTGCCAGCATAATCTCAGATTTATTCCCCCCCCTTTTTTGGTAACAACTTTATAGCAGATTCTCATGTGCATTTAATTTTAGTTACTTTCTTTCTTTTTTTTGCCTAGTGAGTGCTGGGTCTTGAACCCAGGGGCTTGAACATGCTAAATACACATTTGCTGGTGAGCTATGCCCCATCCCCTGGTGACATGCTTTTGATTAACTCAGGGATAAATCATGCTTATAATAAACTTACTTTTACATTCCAGACTTGTTATGTCATTCAGTATTTAAAAATCACCATACTAATTTAATATCTGTCTGTTCTTATTTAGTAGATATTTAGAACATTAGAGCATGGATTTCTCAAAAAACTGTCTTAAGGAGAATTTTATATGTCTTGCCCCATTCTTAGTATATATGAGTTTTCAACTATATATACACACACACACACACACATATACACACATACATATATATATACACACATATATATATATACACACACACACATATATATGTATATGTGTGTGTGTGTATGTATGTATATATATATTATTTATTTATATATATATTTGCAGTCAGGTTTGCATTGCTGGTAGAAATAACCCAACCAAGAGCAGCTTGTGGGAAAAAGAGGTTTCTTTTGGCTTACAGGCTCGAGGTGGAAGCTCCATGATGGCAGGGAAAATGATGGCATGAGCAGAGGGTGGACATTACCCCCTGTCCCACATAAGGTAGACAACAGGAACAGTAGAGTGTGCCAAACGCTGGCATGGACAAACTGCTATAACATCCATAAGCCCGCCCCAACAATATACTCCCTTCAGGAGATGTTAATTCCAAAATCTCTATCAGCTGGGAACCTAGCATTCAGAATACCTAAGTTTGTGGGGGACACCTGAATTTTATATACATACATATATATATATATATATATAATACATTATCTATATTACACTCACACATAAGTATAATCAAATTGGGGGGTGGCACAGTACTAAATTTTAGGCCTTACACATTCCTGGGCAAATGCTATACCACTGAGCTATATCCCTAGCCCAAGTGAAAAAGCATTTAAATGGCTCTTAAAGAAAAATTTAATTGTTACGTTATTGTCTCATGGACTGAGACCATTAGCATTCCAATCAATATACTGTACCAGCAAATCAATTCCAAAAGATCCAAAGCTACAGTCAGGTTTCTAATGGGTCATTACCCACTCCTCTGGTTGTGGTTGTCTCCCATTCTGTTGTAGTTAACCTTTGCATTGCTGGGACAAAACACCCGACTAAAAGTAGCTGAAAGGAGGAAGAGTTTATTTTGGCTTTCATTCTTCAGGGAAAGCTTCATCATGGCAGAGAAAGGATGGGAGAGCAGAGGTTGGCCATCACAGTCTTGACACAGCAGGCGGCAGAAAGCAGCAAGAGTGAGCTATGCTCTGGCAAGAAGGCAGCTGGGCTTTTAACACCCCAAAGGCTGCCCCTAGCAACATACCTCAACTAGCAAGACTCCATCTTCTAAACTGCCACCAGCTGGGCACCAAACATTGAGAACACATGAGTTTATTAGGGACATCTGATTTCAAACACCACAGAACCAACTATAAAATAGTTTTGCCTTGTTTTACAAATTCAAAAGACTCTCTCTGTTAAGTTTAGTGTATCAGTCCTTGCTTGTAAACCAGTGCCTTTCAGAGAGCTTTTGAACACTGTGTGTTCTGGTACTGCTCTGCAGCTGTGGTAGATACATTCTTCTCAGCATCTGTATTTGAATATACTTTGACAAAAGTTCTCATGAGTTCTTGGCGGCCATAAAGCAGGTCATGGCAATTCAAACAAAGTCTCTTCTAGTGTCTCAAATGCACACCTGACAGAAATCATCTTGGCAGATTTGGCTGATAAATAGATTAAAAAGGAGATGTATGGCATACTAGTTCAGCAGGATGCCTTGACTAGTGGCAGTAACAGAAGGTTGGGGGTGACCTGCCCCTGGGAAATAAAAGGGCTGGCTGTTTCTGTTGTTAATCACTTCAGGAGCTGCTGTTTTAAGCCCTGAAACCTAATTAATATGGACGTGGCACACTTGGTTGAGTGGCTGGAGGTTAATGCATTTTCTTGTAGTGAGGGAAAGTGTTCAGGACACTCGGATTTTTGGTTGTGATGAGCATAACATTCCAGGAGGAGATATGTGTGGGAGGGGCCAGTGGATAGGGGAAATTAACTTATTTAAAAGCTCAATCCCAAACCTGGTGAGAAATCTCAAGATGTAATGAGATGTCTTCATGGGTTCTTTTAGTTGATAGTTTCAGTTAAGGAAAATTACTGTCACCAAGGTTTTCAGCTCAGAAATCCCATGACATTATTCCCTTTGAGGGCTTATAAAACATGCAACTGCATGTTTTCCCTTCAGATGTTATTTTAATTTATGGTTGGCACCTTTCCTTAGGTTCACAGGATTTTCCAATACTACCAAAGTAAACTGGGAGGTTGAAAAATGTAATACTAACTTTTTAAGCTAAGATCCAAATATAAGTAACTAACTTATGAAAGGATATTTATGTGAAACATGAACTGCACAGCACCTTTGTTAAATGTGTGGCAAATTATGGGAATAAACCCCAAAGGGCCATTCTTGATGTTCCCACTTATTTGGCTAATGCCTATTGTTTCTTATCAAAAAAGGACACAGCTTTTCAGAACTTTCCAGAATAGCTTCAGGAAAATTTGAGACTCAAAAGTGTTACATATTGAGCTGGGCATGGTGGTAGATGCCTTTAATTCCAGCACACTCAGGAGGCAGAGGTAGAAGAATTGATGAGAGTTTGAGGCCACCCTGAGACTACATAATGAATTCTAGGTCAGCCTGGGCTAGACTGAAACCTTCCCTCAAAAAACCAAAACAATAATGACAACAACAAAAAAACCCCACAAAAAATAACAACAAGAACAAAACAAAACAAAAAAAGTGTTAGATATTTCTAGGTGGTTGGAAAGCTTGCTTTTGATCAGAAAACAAGCTATTTTATCTGCTGTTGGAGTCAGGTTTACATTGCCGGTAGAAATCACCCAACCAAGAGCAGCTTGTGGGAAAAAGAGGTTTATTCTGGCTAACAGGCTTGAGGGTTAGCTCTACGATGAAATGAGGGCATGAGCAGAGGGTGGACACCACCCCCTGTCCTGCATAAGGTGGACAACAGGAACAGGAGAGTGTGTCAAACACTGGCATGGGGAAACTGGCTATAATACCCATAAGACCACCCCCAACAATACACTTCCTTCAGGAGGCATTAATTCCCGAATCTCCATCAGCTGGGAACCTGACATTCAGAACACCTAAGTTTATGGGGGACACCTGAATCAAACCACCACATCTGCCCTCTCCCCTTTCTGCATGAACTTTTCTCAGGCAAGTATTTTGGGCACATCAGGATTTGAAAATACCTTTGCTAACCCATATTCCACCAATGAACAGAATTTAGCACAGCACTGTCAGAGTTCGGGTGCACAGACAGTTCTCAGAATTGCTCAGTTTTCATCTTGCTTAATGACTTCAGTTTTGAAACCAGTAAGTAAACAAAGTGCTCACGCTATGCTGTTTTGTTGTTCAACATTTAAATACTTACATGATTACCATTGAAATAAAATAGTTGTTACTTCATATGTTGTGTCTTTCCTCATTTTATTTCCCATTCTCTCTTCCCCATCCGATGTGGAAGGAATATCTGCTCTGTCAATGGCCAAACTAACATTGTTCTGCCACAGTTACCTCTGGGGCAAAAGATTAATTATACTGCCATAGGATTTGCTCTGGACAGAGTTTAATATGAATCTATTGACTCAAACCTTGATTACCACCTAAAATGGATTGCTTTGAAGACTAAGCCAATTGTGTTAAAGAAACTCTCTCCAGTAGAGAAATTTTGTTTTCCTCTTTAAGATCCTGGGAAA
The DNA here is from genome assembly GCF_020740685.1 of Jaculus jaculus. Classification (NCBI taxonomy): domain Eukaryota; kingdom Metazoa; phylum Chordata; class Mammalia; order Rodentia; family Dipodidae; genus Jaculus; species Jaculus jaculus. Next base: position 40,396,710 of record NC_059109.1, on the reverse strand, counting down.
AAGATTATAGTTAAAAATTCTTTTGGAGATATGCTCAATGAAAGGTGACAAGTGCAGGCTGGAGGGATGGCTTAAGCAGTTAAGGCATTTGTCTGCAAAGTCAAAGGACCCAGATTCGATTCCCCAGGACCCACGTTAGCCAGAAGCACAAGGGGGAGCACACATCTGGAATTCATTTGCAATGGCTAGAAGCCCTGGTGTGCCCATTCATTCCCTCTCTTTCCCTCTTTCTCTGTCAAATAAATAATAATAATAAAAAATATATATATATGGAAAGTTGACAAGTGCTATGATAGTAAACAGCCAGTTTATATACTTTGCCAAAGGAATAAACTTGGGTATGACTTTCATTTTAGGTTCAGTTAATATATCTTGATGCTGTTTTGTGTTTTCTTTTTTTTTTTAAGTTTTTTTAATTTATAATTTTTAGTAGGTGAACACACTGTAGTTAGGTCTTAATTCCTTCTCATTACCCCTGCTCACCCTTGTTGTTTTGTGATTCTTAACACTAGCTAAACTCCAAGTTGTTTTGAAAGCTGGTTAGTTCTGTGGCTCCCTTGTAACCACATTTGGGTTTTCCCAGGTTTTCTTAGTTTTCTGGAAATACTTTGCCCCAAGAAAGGAAAGATGACTTCATAACTGAATTTTCAGGCTAAGTAACAGCAGGGCTGAATATAAAGCAGAAGAAAACGCATGGCATATGTGCATTCCTACCCCATGCAGCATTCTTTCTTCCCTAGATCCCTGTCACAAAAGAATTTGGTTAAATACAAAGACCCTCAGGTAGAAAAGGGTTGTTAAGAGCCACCCACAGTCTGTGGCTGAGCTGGAGACAGCCCTAACATGTGCCAACACTGCTGGAAAGGCCATTAGGAAATCCCTGTTGTTCAGGCTAAGACATAGTTTCTTGGACCACAAGTAGCTTAAAAATAATAAAAGAAAATAAATAATAGAGGTGGGGGAGGGGACTGTATGTGGAGATCTGTCCCATTAAAATTAGCAAGCATGCTTGGTGATGTGTGCTTCTCATAATGAAAAGGTCAGCAGCCAAGGCTGTCTTCTTTACACCATGAATAATTGCCATGTTCTAGAAGGACGAGCTTATGAAAATGTGTCAGTCCTATGGTGTAGGACTCATCTCACTTTTAGTAACTGACACATCTAACATTGGAATTAGAGGCTTTGTAGCACAATATCCCATGTGAAATAAAAAATGAAGGGTAATTTCAAGGTTCCCAGCCCACATCCTGGTCCTATGATTGCAATTTGCATTTTTATAGCAGTCTGTAATCAAGAAATGCTCAATAATTTTACGAATATTCTTAATATCATAGGCTTATAGGCCACAGCAAGTTTATACTAGCAGCTGGGCCATCTGTTCAGAGTTCTGGAGGTTTCTAATTTTACATTTGCTGATGTTAAAAAGCCTTAGGACATGAGTGGTGGGGGCTGCATTTTAAGTCTGTGTAATTTTGTTATGACACAAGGAAGGAGAGCAGATTTTGGCTGTAAATCATGTTAATGGTAAAGTAGTAGAGACTAGGCTATGATTCATAGTTTATTCACTGAATCTCTGAAGCATTTCATCAGATAAACTAGGAATACTGCTTTCATTAGAAAATCAAGTGGGGTTCAGATCATTTGTGTGAGGGGGCAGGTGTGTATGTGCCCCAGCAAACATGTAGAGGTCAGAGGACAACCTCAGGTGTCAGTCCTCTCCTTCCGCCTTGTTTGAGGCAGGTTGTCTTGTCCATCATTGCATTTGCCAGGCTATCTGGCCTGAGAGATTCCAGAGAATTCTCTCCTCTGCTTCCCATCTCACCAGGAGTCCACTGAGATTATAGGTGTCAGTTGCAGTTTCACGTGGGTTCTGGAGACCCAAACTCAGATAATAATGGTGGCATAGCAATAACCACTGAGAAATCTCCTCAGCACTTGTGTGTGTGTGTGTGTGTGTGTGTGTGTGTGTGTGTGTGTATGTGTGTGTGTGTGTGTGTATTTTTGAGATATGCTCTGTGTAGCCAACATTGGTCTCAAACTCATGAATGTCCTGTATTAGCCTTTTACATCATTTTATTACATTTTTTCATAGCATTTGGTTACTTTAAGAATACCATAAACCCTTGAGACTAGGATGCTGACTCAGTGGTAAACTGGACTCGATCCTCCTCAGTGTCCATATAAAGCCTAACGCAAAGTGGCACATGTATTTGTAATCCTTACATACCTATGACAATGGGAGGAGGATCCAGAGATTTTGGAAGTTTGCAAGAAACAGTGGCAGGAGAGACTTTGCCTTCAAAAGAAGGTGAAAAGAAGGCTGGAGAGAGAGCTCATCAGTTAAGGTACCTGCTTGCAAAACCTAAAGACCTGGGTTCAATTCCCCAGTACCCATATATAGCCAGGTGCACAAAGTGGCACATGCATCTGGAGTTTGTTGCAGCAGCTGGGGTCCCTGGTGTGCCCGTTCTGTCTGTCTGTCTCACTTTTCTCTACCTTTCTTTGCTTGCAAATAAATAAATAAAAATATTTTTTGAGGGCTGGAGAGATGGCTTAGCGGTTAAGCGCTTGCCTGTGAAGCCTAAGGACCCCGGTTCGAGGCTCGGTTCCCCAGGTCCCACGTTAGCCAGATGCACAAGGGGGCGCACGCGTCTGGAGTTCGTTTGCAGAGGCTGGAAGCCCTGGCGCGCCCATTCTCTCTCTCTCCCTCTATCTGTCTTTCTCTCTGTGTCTGTCGCTCTCAAATAAATAAATAATTAAAAAAATATTTTTTGAAAGAAAATTTTAAAAAGGTGAAAGGAGAGGTTGTTCTCTAATCTCCACGTGTGTTGTGGCATGTTTGTATACTTACATACATTATATACTCACATCATATACACACATCCTACATGTGTACCCCCCACAAACACATACAAATTCAACCATTTTTAAAAATGGTATAAGCTTGTTTAATTATAATCAATTTGAGGGGTTTATTTTTATATTTATTTGCTGTACACTTATATAACTGAGTACTCTGTATAATGTTTCAAGGTACACAGTGGACATCCAGGGAAATTGCACATACTCACCCACTGGTGACCCTGACAGTCACTAGCCACCATGATGACGTCTAATGAAATCCTGAAAGTTGCTTTTGTGTTCTTGTGGCAGGGTGACCTGCTAATTCTCAGCTGTTATACTGTGGCAGTAACACCTGCTTCCTGTTTTCCAGATAATGATGGAGATTTTTTTTTTCAATTTGAATTAGTAGCAGGTAAATTTTGTATATGTGAGATGCTATTGTCCTTCTACATTTTTTTTTTCTAATGCAGTTTGAAATACGTTTGTCTTCAGAAGTTACCAGGTTTCTCATAGATCTCTATAGTGATTAATCATTTCCACCCATGAGCCTTCTGGGGTTGACACTTGAGTAAAGTGATATGTGACTTTGTGGTATCTGCGGTGCCCTAGTGGGTGGCATCTATGCTATTTCCTATACTACCAGGCAAATGTTTTAGTCTCCCCTAACATAATTTTCTGCCCTGTATCCTTCATTGATACCACGTTTTAAGGTTCCCTCTGAACAGCCCTTGTGGGAATTAAGCACCTGTGGAGAACGATCCTTCTTCCTGTCATGTACTTGTGTTGTAAAACCATCATACAAAACAGCAGCTGGATATATAGAGTCTTGATATCACCATTTACACAGCTTAATAAATTCCACTATATATATATATATATATATATATATATATATATATATATATATATATATATATATATATATATATATATAACTTTTTACTCTTCTGTGTATGTTTTATTTCAATAAAAGTCATGTTAAAAACAGAAAACAGATCCTGGGGCATATAGACCTCGTAGTTCCTTTCCCTAGGTCCTCCGCGCTGCCCTATGTGGTCCCGCCTATTCTCTGCTCCCCTGAATCTTACACGTCTTGGCCTATTTGAAGACCCGGAAGTTGGTAAATCCTAAGACCGGCTGCAGAGAGACGGTGGCTCGGTTGGGACAGTCGCCAGGGATGGCGGAGCGTGAGGTTGGAGCGGGTGCCCGGGCTCCTCTCCTGGGCGCTGAGCAGGGTCCTGTGGTTCTCAAGCCTCTCTGAGCAGGGAGCTGCTCGGCAGCCCCGGATCATGGAAGAGAAAGCGCTAGAGGTTTATGATTTGATCCGAACTATCCGGGACCCAGAAAAGCCAAATACGTTAGAAGAACTAGAAGTGGTAAGGGAGAGTTGTGTGGAGGTTCAGGAGATAAATGAAGACAACTATTTGGTCATCATCAGGTTCACACCAACAGTACCTCATTGCTCTTTGGCAACTCTTATTGGGCTATGCTTAAGAGTGAAACTTCAACGATGTTTGCCATTTAAACACAAGTTGGAAATTTACATTTCTGAAGGAACCCACTCAACAGAAGATGACATCAACAAGCAGATCAATGACAAGGAGCGAGTGGCGGCCGCCTTGGAGAACCCCATCCTGCGCGAGGTCGTGGAGCAGTGTGTTCTTGAGCCTGACTGATAGGCATGTCAAGAGCCATTGAACCGCAGTCGGTTGATACATTTAAGTTCTCTGTAAAATGTAAAAACCTCACGTTTAACTTCATGTTTCATGCACAGGCGAATTGTACCTCCGATGCAATTTTTTTTAAAGAATTGTTTCCAAGTGGGTTTTAGTTCTAAGGTAGTGCCTAATTTGTTTAACCAATAACATTCTCGGGATTTGTAACACTTACGTGATCATACAGAATAATATCTTCTAGCTATTACGTGTCAGACAAGTTATGATTTTTCTGATGCCAATTCTGACAACTACTTTTCATGTCAGGTTATCTACTGTGCCCACATGTGTTCAATTTAAGTTGTTCCTCTAAAATAAATCCAGCAGATGATTCTTATAATGACTAACTAACTGTATGTTGTCATTAAATTTAAGCTCTGTGTAAATGTGAACCCCTAAAAGATACTGCCAAAGCTTTATTTTTGATGATTATTGGGTGGAATCAAGTCTAAACAATAAAAATCTTTTAAGATAAAGAAAAAAAAAAAAAAAAAGAAACAAAAAAACCCCAGAAAAATCAGAGTCTTCTTAGCCATTGCTTTAATTCACCCTGCTTTTTTTTTAGTAGGGCGTGGTGGCTCAAACCTTTATTATTTTTTATATTACTTTATTTTTTCACTATTAATTCTTAAATATTAATTTATTTGAGAGGGGGCAATGGGCATATCAGGGCATCTAGCCATTAAAAACAAACTCCAGATATATGCACCATCTTGTGCATCTGGCTTTATGTGGGTATGGGGAATTGAACCTGGGTCCTTAGGTTTTGCAGGCAAGCACTTCAACTGCTAAGCAATCTCTCCAACTCTCTCTATTTATTTTTAAAAATTTATTTATTTATTTATTTGAGAGGAGAGAGAGAGAGACAGACAGACAGAAAGAAAATGAGAACGAATGGGCACACCAGTGCCCCTTGCCACTGCAAACGAACTCTAGGTGCATGCACTACTTTGTGCATCTGATACTACGTTATGGAACCAAGGTCAGCAGGCTTTTCAAGTAAGGGCCTTTAATCACTGAGCAATCTCCAGCCCTAGTTTTACTGTTAATTTTTACCTAACTGGGATACAAAGAATGCCATATTAGTGGAGGGAAAGGACCAATTCAGGAATAGCAAAGAGAATCTGGAAATCTACATATTTGAAGATCTATGTCTACCTAGTCTATGATGAATAAATGGCTGTGTAAAAATTAGTCTATGAATTCTATGGAGAATATAGGATTGTTCTTAGTATGGAAAGGGTGGGGCATAGACCAAGAAATAGTTTAAGAAGTCTTGATTCCATGTAGGGCAGGGGAGATAGCTCAGTAAATAAAGTCCTTGTTTTGCAAGCATGAAGACCTGAGTTTAATTCTCAGGAACCATGTGAAAATGCTAGGCATGGTGGTGTACTCCTGTGATCCCAACACTTGGGAGGAGAATTCTTTGGACCTGCTGACCAGATAGTCTAGCCTAATTGGCAAGATCCAGGCCAATGAGAGATCATGTTTTCCCACACACATGAACACACACACACACAAAAAAAAAAAAAAGTAAAAAGAAAAGGAACCTCAGATTCCTAATTGATAATTAAAACTATAATCAGTGCAAGCTAATGACTATCAGGCTTCAGATCTCTGTATAACCAAGGTTCAAGTTTTCTTCCTGCAACTTGGACACTAGTATGGCACTTCAACTCTTTGAGAAATTCTTCTCTGTATTAAGAATGTTGAATTAGGTGGTTCACATGTTTTCTTCCAGCCCTACAGTTTTCTGATTCTATGACATACTACCTGTCCCCCCTCAAAAAACTATACAGTCAAATGAGACCTTATTTAATGTTTATTAGTCCAAATGAGGCAGGGAAGACCTTTAATTATGCACAGACATACTACCTCCATGGAGGCCCCTGTGACTACTATATCAAAAATGGTTGGCCAGGAGTTTAAGGATAAGAGTCTGCAAGGAATAATAAACTGCTGATTGAAATTTCCAATGATATTGAAAGTTCTTGGTCTTTCTACTTTTTTTGTTTATTTTTATTTATTTATTTGAGAGCTACAGACAGACAAAGAGAGAAAGAGGTAGAGATAGAGAGAAAGAGAGAGAGAGAGAGAGAAAGATACAGAGAGAGAAAGAGAGAATGGGCCCGCCAGGGCCTCTAGCCACTGCAAACAAACTCCAGATGCATGTGCCACCTTGTGCATATGGCTTACATGGGTCCTGGGGAATTGAGCCTTGAACCGGGGTGTTTAGGCTTCACAGGCAAGTGCTTAACCACTAAACCATCTCTCCAGCCTGGTCTTTCTACTTTTATGCTTTTGTTTCTCACTCTTCTATTTTCACTACTATAATATCAAATTTTTATTTTTAATTCATTTCTGAAATATTTCCATTTTGGGGGCCTAACTATATTTTAGTATGCATTATGTTTATACATGAACTTAACACTTAAGTTGTATTTTCTTCCATGTATTTATTTATCTTCTCTTTGTCAGGTGTCTATTAGGTTCTGGGATTACAGCCATGGAAAGACCAACTTGGCCATTGCCCATATGGTCCATTAGAAACATAATACTATATGTGTTGTTTTAATTTGGAGATGACTTCAAAACACCAGTTTTATAGCTAAATCAACTTTTCTCATTGTAATTCTTTCATTCCTCTCATCATTGATTAGTTAAGAGTGAATACGAATAAACCAAACCAAACAAAAATGAGTCCCTTTACTTCTGTGTACCACACATTTGAGCATCTAGTATGCCCTTGAGCATTCAACTTTTACCATATAGCCTTGTTTATATTTGTAGTTTCAACCAGCAAAGCTAGTCTGTTTGTGTCATTGCACATTAGGAAAGAGCCCAAAGCCTATGTGAAGGAAAAAGACCCTGAAGATTATAGGGCTCATGGGAAACCCTAGAATATTCATTCAATTGTGTTGCAAAATCCCGACACAAAACACAGTCTACCAAGTTCCTGACAACAAGCTGTTTAAAAGACATAATTGTAGAGTTTCACATGTCAGCTTCTAATTTATTTTTGTTTTTATGGCTTTAATTACATTGGACTGAAATTGTTTGTTTCAATGACAGACCAGGTTTGTGGTTGCCTAGCTTTCTTTTCACTTGCTGGCATGAGCTTTCAGGGCAGAATAGGGAGAGCTGTGTTAAAAAAATGTAGCTAGAGGAGTAAGAAAATGCCTTTTCTGCTTCATTACCTCCAGCCTTCAGTCATTCCTCTTAAATTCTTCTGGACCCCTCAGGCCTTCTGTGTTTGTCTGTGACCTCCGTGGGTGAAGCTTCAGAAAAACAATGATAGATTTCTTGTGTCAGTTGGAAACCAATTGAATTTGGTAAAATTTTAACTTCTATCTTGAAGCCATTTGCTTTCTTTCCTCTTTTTAAAAATTTATTAAATTTTTTTCAAAATTTTTATTAGTTATGGACATAGTTAGTATGGAAACAACACATGCTAGTACCATCCTTTCCCTCATCCCTGCCCCTTTTCCAAAGGGGCCCTCCTCACCGGGGATACAGGTCATCCCCATGGGGATGTGGTCATGCATTGTGGGGCCAGCAGTCCATTATGGGGGAGATAAATTTTTCTCATCATGTAACATTGAGTTTTAAATAACTTGATTGAGCAGAGAAATCAGGAAAGGTGAGTCTTGCAGTTTAAGGTTTTTACTGAAATAAAGATTTCTTAATGAAAAATCACACATATGCAATCAGAATGTAATCACTTCATTCCCTTCATTTTCTCTTTCTTGATATCTATCCTTTTCCTCCTTTTTAGTCTTCTTTATGGCCCATTTAACCACAGTTTTGTTAAGTACTTTTAGATGTTTGCAATAAAAATATACACAATTAAATGGGTATAATCTAAATGCTAACATATGGTTCAAAAAGAAGGACTTACATTATGCTCAGCAGATTTATAGGCAAGAGAGAAAAATCCCTGCTCATGATGGAAAGTCATTATGTTTTTTTTCTGTAGTTTCTGTATTCCTATTTTTGTTTTTGTTTTTGTTTTTCGAGGTAGGGTCTCACTCTAGCCCAGGCTGACCTGGAATTCACTGTCGTCTCAGGGTGGCCTTGAACTCACAGCGATCCTCCTACCTCTGCCTCCCAAGTGCTGGGATTAAAGGCATGTGCCACCACGCCTGGCTGTATTCCTATTTTTTTATTATAAGCTTTAAAAAAATGTATTTGCAAGCAGTGAGAGACAGAAAAATGAGAGAGAGAGACAGAGAGAGAGGAGAGAGAAAGAGAGAGTTTGTGTGTGTATGAGCATGTCAGGGCCTCCAGCCTCTACAAATGAGCTCTAACACATGCACTACTTCGTGCATCTGGCTTTACATGGTACTAGGGAATCAAACCCGGGATGCTATGCTTTGCGAGCAAGTGCCTTAACTGCTAGGCTGCCTCTCCAGCTTCCCGTTTTCTTAATATGGAGAAAAAAATGCCTTTCTCATCAAGAAATCAAAAACCACCAAGTCCTCACTTATTCCCTTGCAAGCTGCACTTTTTTTTAATCCTTCTCCCATTGAATTCCTGGCTTTCCATTGTTCTTCCATCACTTCTCCTCTCAGCTGCACTTCTTTTTTTGAAATTTTTTTTAAAAAAATTGTGTAATCAGTGAATACTGTGAAGTTGGTACCATTGTTAGCCTCCTCCCTGTCCTCCCCTCTCCACAGGGATCCTCCTTGTTGGGGTATATGGGTCGTCAGCTGCACTTTTTGAAGGCAGACTGCTGTAACATGCTTTGCTGCAATGTGCATTTAACATGCTTAAAAGGAAGTGTGGAATCAAGTTATCATGATGAGGATTTTTTCCTTCTTTGATGCTTGTATCCATTCAGATTGGTAGCAAATGTCTTCCTGTAGGTCTTTGTGGAATTTAAAAATATTCTTGGGAAAATATTTGAAGATATTTTAAATACTTTTTATGAATCAGCCTTATTGAGGACTGAAGAAAGGATAAAGGATCAAAAATACAAGTTAAAGATTCTCTAATTTGCATGGTTAAACTCAAGGGAACAGTTTAATGGCTTTCTTTTTATTCACTATAAAGCATCTTGTTTACCATAGATACCAAACACCTACAAATAAATGAAAAATTCACACTTCCACCCTTAATATGGATATGGATTTTTTTTTTTTTACAACTTTAGCTCCTATACAAGTCTATCTTCTTTTGTCATAATGGTACTTTCTAATAATGTAAATAAGTACCTATGATGAATGCTTGTCTTAGCCTTGCCTAGCATCTGATTTCCCTTCTCTTGTTTGGGAAATTTCCCACTTAGTAAATCTAACAGGACTCAGAGCTGGCCTCTCACTATGGAGTCTGACCCACTACTGAGTTTCCTAGTCACCTTTGACACAGGCATTTGCTAGACATACACAGTATCTGCTCTGAACTAAAGGATGAAGTAGTAAGAATGGAGAATTCACTCATTGTTAGCAATGGTGATGGAAACACCCATTTACTGAGGCAGTGAGGACTAGTTCTAGCAGTGGCATTCTTTCTTGGAGGCACAATGTCAGCACAAGTAACAGCCTTAAATTCTTCAGCATAATTTTGACTGTGGTCAGCTAGACTCCCATTTGTTCCTATGTTTCTCCCAATGCCTTTCTTTAGCCTTATTAATAATTAAGTGAAAATATACAACATTATTTCAATTTTATTTTTGCTTAAAGTAGCCAGTCTCAGTTGCAAATAAGAACCTTGATTAGTATGAAACTTGATACTAGGAATGCCTGCAGGAAATAGCACTGTGAGATATGGGGTAACTGGGATTGGTGCCTGGTTTAATTGGAGCTGACAATAGTGAAAAATCCTGCTGCAGAAGGGATGGGGGCTCTGGTGTACAGTAACATTTAGTGGCAAATCAACAACTTAATCATCTATGAACTTCTAGAATTAAGGAAGGAAGAATATACTGAAGGAAAGACTTAGGTAATACATGGGGGCTCCCATGAAACAATTGTGAAGGGATGAGGCCTTGAAGAACTGAGATGATGTGGTGACTGCTTCTCACTGTGTCAGATGGCTGGCTTAAATAAAGAGAATGGGAGCTCAAATACCTAAATTTCTAATATGTGTATGGATTGAAAAGTAAAGTCTTTCTATGATTGAGTTTTAAAAATATCTATGTTAATTCATGGTTGCGAAGGCAGGCAGGTTGACAAATTATTGTCAGTTAAATTTACAATCATATCCCTTAGGGTTAAAGTTTGGGCTGTTTGAGAGAGTGGGAGCTGTAAACTTGAGTAGAAGATATGGTAGCATTTGATAAACCCTCAGAGTTCATTAGCCACCCTTGCCAGCTAAAGAAGACCCGTGATCCACTTTACTGAGACTGTTCATGCCTTGGTGGAAATCTCTAGTTCCTGGTTGCACTTGTGTCATTAAGGAAAATCAATTCTCTTTATTTTTTAAAATATTTATTTATTAATTAGAGAGAGAGAGAGAGAGAGAGAAAGAGAGAGAGAGAGAGAAAGGCAGAGTGAAAGAATGGGTGCACCAAGGCTTTCAGCTGCTGCAAGTGAACTCCATAAGCATGCACTCTCTTGTGTGCATGTGTGACATTGAACGCTTGCATCACTGTGCATCTGGCTTATGTGGGACCTGGAGATTTGAACATGAGTTCTTAGGCTTTGCAGGGAAGTGCCTTAACTGCCAAGTCATCTCTCCAGCCCTTTAAAAATCATTTATTTATTTATTTTTTTAGAGAGAGAGCTCTTTATTCTTTTTTTATGGACTTATGACTACACTTAGATCCCAGCATATCTTAATATACTGACATCAAAGTCAGAGCTGGGAGGATATCATTTATGGTGGTAAAATGTTGCAAAACGTTGGCAGTTAATATTGACAAGATATCTGAGGAACATTATGAAAATCAATTTTCAAGGTTCTAGTTCAAGTAAAGATACAATTTTAGATAGGTTGAATTCATCGCTGTGCAAGCACTTAATGAGAGGTTCTGGGTTTGATATGCTGCATAAATAGCTGGCATTGATTCTAATGGCTTCTTTAACCATTGACTAAATCTTGAACCCTTGCTTAGTGAAATGTTAAGAGTTCCTTTATACACTACAGGAACAATGGTAAGATTATTGGGGTATATCATGGGTATAGAGACCCATATTTCAACTGTATTTCTTGAGAAGGTCTTGATAGAGACTCTCAAGTAGTGATCAGGGGGTGCTAGCATTTATGGAATAAAAAGAGCTATTCCACAGTAGCCAGTGGTGCTGATGGAAGATACTATAGTTGAAACAGGATTCCTGTTGTGACTGAGTATATTAGGATATTAAGGCTTTGGAACTGAAGTAGCAGCACCTTACCATCAGAAGGCCTGGTAGGTCATAAGGCTACTGTAATAGAAAGCATGATGGATATTTTAGAAGGATCCTTAGAAATGGCTCTTGAGGCTTCTGTGACGGAAATAGACAGGTAGTCAGCTATGCCATTTGATTTTTACAACCAAAGAACCCTGGGTTGGATTTGGGCAATTACAACAAGAAGTGGTACCCCTTGTCCAATTCCCAGAGAGAGATCAGTTCCTAAGCTTAACATCCCTTGTATGGATATAAGGTTGAGGACTTCATAAATAGGGAATTAGGAAATAGATTCCCATGTATTTACTAAAATAACAGGAAAAGAAAAATTTGAGACCTTATAGAGATCACAAGACACTTTTTCTTCTCCAGATGCAGGCTGTTTGCTGCACTGTAGCAACTCAAACATGTTCTGATCTTTGCTGTGTGTTCCCTTATCTGGAAAATGCTTTCTTTTCCTACAGGCAAATGAGCAGATACTCTAAACAGTTTGCTTCTACTCAACAGACACAGTATAACAATGTCACTCTTTGTCTCAGAGTTATTTTCTTTACAGTTCTGTGTCACCATTATGGCTATATCTTAATCCTTGTTAATCTAATATATTGTGACATTGTGAACGTAGAACTCTGTGTGTAATATATAGCAGGTGCCCAGATGTCTTGGGTTATGATACATATGTTCTAGTGGGAAGGAGACAGCCTCCCAGTATGAATGTGACAGGGAAGCTCCATTCTCTGTCCCTCACTGCATATAAGCAGTAGTGCTTGTGCAGCATTGTAGGTACTTTCCTTCGTTGTGAGATATGGCCATGAGGAAGTCATGTGCTAGTGAACTGCTGACCATAAATAAGGGGAAAAGTTATTGTTTTTGACCAAAAATGGGATTTCTGGATAAAGTAGAAGGTTGCACTGGGAAACAAAGCTGAGTTCTGGTATTTGGTATATGCTCCATCTAGGAGTTGTCTTCAGAGACCAGGGAGATAACCGGTGCATGAAACAGATGAGGTAAAGACAAGGAAGAGGAGGATTTCTTTGGCTGACTAGAGAATTTGCACATTCTCCTCAAAGGCATTTAAATTTAAAAAATTAAAACAATGTACTGTCCAAAAGTAATTAGTTTGTTAGGTTATTATGACAAGGAAGTAAAAGAAGTAATTCATGTATTATTTTAATGAAGACTCTAAAAATACAAATATAATTCATCAAGTATGAGATAAAATTTTATTCAAGGATAAAAATGATGAATTAGTTATGATAATATCCTATATATGTGTAACACAAACCAATTCTAGGAAAAGTACTTCAATTACTAAAATATTCAGTTCATATCATATCAAAACACTTTTCTAGACTCTGGGAGTAGAGCAGTGAAATGAATGAATGTGCCCCCTTTAAGCTTATTGCTAGAGGGAGGAAGTGGGCAACAGATGCATAAGGGAATCATATACAATAGTCCTCTCATGTAGAGAGCTGCTTTCAAAGATCCCCAGTGTAATCCTCAGTGTGCAGTTATTGCTAGCACCAAACCCTACATATACTGTTTTCTCTATGATGCATACTTATGAAAAAGTTTAGCCTACAAATTAGGCACAGTGAGAGTTAACGACAGTAACCAATAATATGACAATCACTGTAATGGAAGTTTTGTGAACGTCACTTCAGCCTTCCTCAGAAGATCTCATTGTGTCATATTTACCCTTCTTTGTGTGCAGGTATGAGGTGATACAGTGACCCTCTGATGAAGTGAAGGAGGTAGGCATTATGACACAGTGCTAAGTTACAGTTGACTTACTTGGATAGCTGACCATTTCCACAGGACTGGTTATAACCAAAATGACTGTTTAACGTGGTTATCATATACAACATGAATACCCCAGGCAAAAGGGTGACTCACCTACTTGGTGGGGCAAAGCTATAAATTTCCTCAGGCTGCTATGAATAGTACATAACTTAAAACTTAGGAATTGCTTATTTCTGGAATTTTCCACTTAATATTTTTGGGTGGTGGTTGATCCTGAGTAACGGAAATTATAAAAAGTAAACTATGGATAAGGGGTCCACCAAAGTATCTCAAAGGAATGTGTGCTATATGCAGAGGGAAGCGAAGCTGAGAAAGGGCGCAGGCAGAGCACAAGTGGAAGCTCTGGTGCCTTCTCCCTAGGGCAGTCAGGGAAGGGCTTGGTGAGCAACATTTGAACAAATACTTGACAAAGTGAGTGAGCAGCATGTCCTGACACCTAGGTGGAAAGCACTTCAGGAAGATGGGCAGCAAGGGCGGAGGCACCAAGGCAGGAGCATGACTGCTAGGTTCGTGAGGCAGGGGAGCAAGGAGATTTGGAGACAAGGCTTGAAAGGGGATGAGAGATCGGACTTCTGAGGACTTTGACTTTGTCTCTGAGAAAGCTGGGACCATCACAGGATTCTAAGCAGGAGAGACCCCAGTTGTTCTATTTACATTTTAGTAGGATTGCTCTGGGTTGAGTGTGTTTAGTGGAGCAGCTCAGGTGGAAGCAGGAAGCCATTTCAGAGACCTGGCTGGCCACGATGGATCACAGTGGTAGTGTGGAGAAAGTGTGATGAGTTGGAGCTTTATCCAACTTTTGGGAGTAGAGACAAAAAGACTCCTGCATGGCTTGCATAGGTGCTGTGAGAGAAAGGACTATATCACGGATCTCTAAAGGCTTTCACTTGAGCAAATGGAAGGCTGAAGTAGTTGTTAACTGAGATGGGGAAGAATATGTGAGGATCACGGTTAAGGTGAAAGCAGGAATTTGTTCTTGGACATGTGAATCTCAGTTTTATATTTTACATCTAATAATAACATGTTAAATAGATAATTGGAGATGCATATGAAATAGAGAAGATATGCTAGCAAGAGATACATAAGCAGGAGTTATCCCTGTATAGATGTTTGATAACACCTTGAGAGTGAGGATAAAGAAAAAGAAGAGGAGATCTGAGAACTGAGCCCTGGGGCTTTCCTCAGGGTGAAGGTCTTGGGATGCACCAGCAAAGAAGGAGGAGCAACCAGGGAAGAAGGTGGGAGGGAAGTAAGGGGTAGCAGTGACTTGCAAGCCAGGCAGAGTGACAAGCTGTGTCATGACTGCCAAGAGAGGTTAGGAGATGGAAGTGTGGAGGGCCAGAGCAGCCTCAGTGATGTGGTGGGTTAAGTAAGAGGCAGGTGAAAGGATTTTGGTGACAGTAGAAGATAATTATTTTAAGAAGTTTATATAGATAATGAGAAATTTGGTGTGGTAGTACAAGCTTGTAATCTTGCCACTCAGGAGGACAAGGCAGGAGGATTGCTATGAGTTTGAGGCTAGCCTGGGCTACAGTAGCAAGACCTTGTCTCAAAACCCATCCATCTCCCAAATAAAGAAAAAAAATGGCAGGAAGTAAGAAAGATGAAGAGAGAGAGAGAGACAGTGACAGAGACAGACAGAGAAAGGGACAGGCAGAGGCACAAAAGAGCTTTTTCTTAAGATTGGAAATAAGAGACCTTTTTGTATGTTGACTGGAACAATTCAATAAAGAAGGGGAAAGTGGTGATGCAAGACAGGGGTGAAAATTGCCAAACCAATGTCACTGGGTAGACAAGAAGGGATGGCTTCTGTTGTACACGTGGAGAGATGGAATATTCACAGGAACATGAGGGATGTTGTGGAGAACTGAGGAAGTTGGGGGCTATATGCATGTGTCATTTGTCTGCATTTGTAGTTTGAGAGTCAGGAGGGTGTCAGATCAGACCTGTGAGAAATGTCAATGGTATGCTTTGCTGTTAGTTTTTTCACCCATTGTGTAGTATATAGCAATAAAATCTAGTGTTCTAGCTTACATGAAGACAGTGTGACCCAACATCTAATACTTGAACATCTAGAAGGTAAATATTGACTGTGTGTTGAACTAAACTGGACCGTAAGTATATAGTGGTTTCAGTTTTGAAGCAGAGCATTAAAAATCCTAATGTATTTTCAAATTTATTTGTTAAATTTTTTATTGAACCTAGGGTCTCAGGCTAGGCAACCACTCTACCACTGAGTTACATCTCTGATTTTCATCTCTAGTGACTTTATAGTTCTATAGTGCTAATTTTAATTGAGTAAGTTTATTGTAATATAGCAGTCACACTATGAGTTAATAGACTATAATTTTAAGTACAAAATTAATCTCAACATGTTAGTTATGAGAAATTATACTGGCTTAATTAATTAGTGGATTTAGTTTAATAATTTTTTTTTGAGTTAGGGTCTCACTATAGCCCAGTCTGACGTGGAATGCACTATGTAGTCTCAGGCTGTCCTCAAACTCACAGCAATCCTCTTACCTCTGCCTCCCAAATGTTAATAATATCTTGTAATTCAAAAAACCTACATTAATGAAGTTGGTCAATTGTCTTGGTATTTTAGTCCATATTTTTATTTATTTGCAAAGAGACAGAATGAGAATGAATACGGGCATGCCAATGCATTTTGCCACTGTAAACAAACTCCAGATACATGTGCCACATTGTGCATCTGGTTTTACATGGGTACTGGAGAACTGAATGTGAGCCAGCAGGCTTTGCAAGAAAGTGCCTTTAACCATTGAGCCATATCCATAATCCTGTCTTCACATTTAAAATGTTAGCCAATGTGGGGAAATTTTGGACATTAAAAATGGTAATTTCTGTGGAGAATTTACATCAGCAAGTGGAAGCACATATCTTAATTAATTTAGGTCTCTGCATTTCCATTGCACATTGATTTCAGCTATCAACACAATAATTTTAATATGTAATTTGGTGAGTAATTTTGCTTTTGCTCCAAATACTTGAAGTTAAAACATTAATTTAATTAAAAAGAAGCAAAGCTATTCATTATTTTGTCTGATTTCTAAAAATAGTTATTTCCCTTCTTATATAATCAGAAGGTACAAAGATTTAACGAGCTCTTTCCCTGTTTATTTGTTTCAGCCAGGATAGGTTAGTATATTTAACTGGGTCATCTTCCCATCAACCCCAATATTAAAAATGTGTTGCCCTTGTCAGTCTTCTAAACAAGCACTACTTTACCTTGAAGAACCTGGCACTGGATGTAGCTGAGGCTGATGCTGACCTCTGTGCATTATTTTAACTCAAAAAAGGGAGCCTTAATGTGACATGACTAGAAAATGTTCACATGAAGGTAGAGGCCCTGTTTTGCTTATTTGAAGTATATCTTTATTAACAAAGAGTTTTTGAGAAGGCCTTTCTGCAGTAAATGATAATGAAAAGAGATAGTTTTCTTCTGTGTTTGTGAGGCTTTCTTTATAAGAAGACCTCCTTAATTAAGCCTAATCATAATAAAAAACTGAATACTATTCAGTTATGTTTTCATGGCATTTTAAGTTAAACTGCTGCATCTAACTTGCAGTGAATATCATGGTAATATCACAGCTGATAATTCTGGCTTTTATTGTACTTGATATTTTTGTGATTTCTTTTTCCTTGGTGAGTCAGCATGAAGCTTGAGGAACATACTGCTTAGCACATTATTGATGCAAGAAGACATGGAATATATCAGAAATACCTCTGCCTTCAACCATATTGTTCATCTGTTGGCCCTGCTGGAATCTGATTCCTCGTGTTGAGGAATGCTTCAGGAATTAAGGCATTGTTGTATGGTCTGCCCAAATCCTAGGAAAAGGCACATTACCTGCCAAAGCTGTGAAGGTTTCAAAGCAGGGTCCAGAGGGAACAGACTGCAGGGGAGAGGCAAGTTTAATTGAGTCTGACTCAGTAATGGAACTGAACAAGACTCTTGAGTTTAAGGAGATGCAGGGTCACTGAGGCAGGTAGAGGAGCACACCATGGGTCCATCTTGTGCCAAGGCTCTGTGTCAGGTATAGGGACTCAGAGATGAGGACGAGCTGCTCCCTTCCTTGGAGAATTTAACATCTACTAGGGAAAGTAGATGCAGAGGAGGCTGAAATGGCAAAACCTGGAGCTCCAGGTTTTGGGGACACAGAGGGTAGCTGTCACCCCCTCAAGAGGGCCTCTTGTTTACATACTGACTTCAGGTTTATGAGACAGAAAGGGCTCCCACTCAGATGTCAAGCAGAAGGGGTGGCGTGTGTCATGTGACCATGCTTCTGTCAGGTTTCTTCCCTGGGTGTTGAGTATAACTACTACTTCTGAGCAGCTAACCCTAGCATCATTTTTATTCATTCTTGGCCTTGCATGCATTTATTTAATTTCATTAGCCTTTATTTTCTTATACTTTCAGTGTACAGAATTATTACCAGTCCAACCATCAGGTAGTCAGTAGAATAAGGCATGTTAGCATACTTGGTACACAAAAGCTGGTCCAGGGCTCCACTCCACTCTAGCCCTAACCTGACGTGACCCAGTGCAACTGGTTGAGGATACTTTTCTGGACACTTGCCTAGTCAAAGGCTCTGATGACAGGAAGGGAAGTGGAAAGATTTAGCTCTTGTGTATGTGAAAGACTATGCATTGGACTATGTATTCATCCCTCTGGATTTGTATCTTATTCACTGCATGACTCTTTTGATTTGATATCTAGAGAATTTAGGTCCCATACTTTGGATGATAGCATAGTTTGGATCATATTAACCAGGCTATATTATTCTTATTCTCAGCAGCAGCATGACTTCACTTTGAGACTGGCAAATGTAAAAGGACAGTTCACTGAGCAGCAACATTAATAGGGAGCTTCGTGTTTATGTCGGGCTTTGTGTGCTGTACAGAATGCATGGGGTAATTAGATGCTTCAGATACATGTCTAGACAGGGTAGAGCTATGGGAGCACTTGCTCAACCCTGGGAAATATTGCGGGTCACTTGTTGGTGACCAGAAACAGCCTTACTTGATCACCATATTAAGAGTTCGATCCATGGTGCAAGGCTTCTACCCATCAGAAAAATCAGATCTGATGAGATCTGACAGGACTGATGGCTTGTCAAACTAGACTAGGACTAACTCCAACCAGTATGGTTTGATTTGAGGTGCTGAAAGAGATGGATGTCTTTCAAATATCTTTCTGCCATCTGACTGTGGGGCCTGGAGTCCCTTCCTAGAATCACAGCTTTAGGTTACATCATTCTGATTTGGCTTCTGTGAATGTGAATTCATTCCTCGAGAGAGTTTCACAGTGACTGAAATTGTAGTCTCAGGAGAGCAATTAGGAAGCACTTTGGTGTGTGTGTGTGTTGGGGGAGGTACAGTTTGATGTGAGGGCTACAGGAAATGTTTGAATGTTTAGGATCCACTGTACTTCTTGTGGAAGGTAGGTTCAGATGGAGTGGGGAGGGTCAGCAGGAAGTCTTCTGGTTATGCCCTGGGGACTGGACCAGGGAAAGGAGAGGAACACACCCCTGTTGCCTACAGTCCTGTGCATCCCAGTACTCCCGTGGGATGCTCACACTGATGCTTTCAAACATTGCTATCTGGACACCAGCCCTTTTCTGGTTACTTTCAGGTACTGAAGATTTATGCTACCCTGAAGTGACACGGCAGAGATTCCCAATCTAACTTTGTCCTTGTGTTGGCTCTTTCCCAACATCTGAAGGGTTAATAGCCTTCCCTGAAAAATAGAGGGAACTAAAGAGTAACCTTAAGATTAGAAGGCCATAAAGAACAGTGTCTTGACAGGTCCAACAACTCCCTTGGTTGATAATCTTCCCTTAGCTCCGAAACCACCTGGTGGGATATCCTCCTTAGACAATTTTGCTTGAAAAACAAAATCCTGTTCCGAGCAAGGACACAAATAACTTTGATTCCTTATGTACTTCCCTTGGACCTGAAACTGATTCAGTCTGTCTTAGGATACTCCTTATAAGTTTGAACCCCAGCCTGACTCAGTGCTTTAGACTTCATCCCGTGGGAAGGCTGCTGCCCCTCACTGTTTCTCTCAATAAACTGTCTGTAGAGATCAAGTCCAGTGTTTTTTTTTCTGCTTTTCCCTTATGTTTTCCTTATAGCATCAGGTAGCCTCTTTAGTCCCCACTCCTCATATTCACTAGAAAGCATTTGACAATCTATGTGTTACAAGATATCATGAGATTACCCAAAGACATTCTTTCCTGGTCCTCCAGAGAGACCCTAAAAGCTAAGGGCCAGTTGAACTTAAAAGTGCAAACTTGCCTATTACTTCCTGAGAAAACTCCCCTACAACTGTCACCACCAGCTGTAGGAGAAGCCTTGTGTTGATATCCTGGCACTGGCTGGAGTTCCAGCTGCTCTGCACCAGACTTTGATCTAGCAGCATCATACATGTATGTCTTGCGCTATACAAATTGTTAGTTGATAGGGTTTCTAACAATTAGTTGCTAGGATTCAGCTGGTTGCTAGCATTTGTACTTAATCACCTATAAGTTTAAGGCTCTGAGAGCTTATGTAATTTGCCTGATATTAAATAGCTGAGGAGGTAGAAGGCTGGGATTTAAACTTAGAAATATGCTGCTACTAATGGCATTTCATGTTCCTCTGTAGCAGAAACAAGAGTGGTTAAAAAGATAAGGTGCAAGCCTAAGGAACATTTCACTTGGGTTACTTTCTTATATGGCCATGGGTAAACAATAAATAGAGAGGATACTGGAGACACATGGAGATGTGGAAGAACCTGGCTTGCCTAGTCTCATTTTGGCTCTCCAGTGGCTGTCAGGGTCTACTTCTGCTGAACTTCCTGTCTTTTCAGTGGACATTGCCTTTGTGGCAGAACATGATGGGACCTCTTACATCTCATGCTAGTCTTTCCTTTTCTATTCATTTTGACATTCCAACCTAAGTAATGATTTTTGTGTTCTTTCTCTAGCTCTAGTTCATATTCTCATCTAGCTATTCTGCTTCTGGCTGCTCTGCTCTGTGCCATATTCTCCCAGGTCACCAAAGGATTTTCTCCTTGAACCATGTTCTGACCCTCAGGTCTCAGCAGTGACAGTAGGAGTCAGCTATTAAGTCATGAACCTCCAAGGACTCTGAGGCACCACTTTGCCCATAGTACTTTTGATGCTACTGGCAGTGGCTCTTTGGTCCTTGCACCCACCTGTACTGCCTTGCAGATCTTGTTGACCAAATTTGCTCAGGCAGGATGGAGTTAAACTGGTCCTGTGCTTCCAGGCCTTTCCTTTACAGCTGCCACCTTTAGAGTCCTATCAGGATTGGAAGCTACTGTTATTGTGATTGTCTTAGTCAGGAACAACAGAGCTCGAGGCTAAAGCTTATATGTTCACCATTTACTGATTGAATCAACAGTGGAGAAACAGAAGTGGGGCAAAGAAAAGGGGCAGGCAACTGTGAGAGTTCTAGCATCAGTCTGCTCAGTGCTAGCTAGTGTGTGTCTAGTTGCTACTATAGACATCTTAGGTGCTTGCTATAGGAGTGACTGTATTTTTACAGTAGTCCTTCTGTAAAGGAAGGGTAAAGGATTTATTTTGCCTTCCCTCTCTTTTGGTCACACTTGGCCTTCAGGGCATAAATTCTCCCGTGTTGGTTCTCACATGTCTGGAAGTGGCCAGCTGACCATCTCATACCATTTTCACAATGTACACTCTAGTAGCAACAAACAAGTCCTGGGTGGAAGCATGGGGAGCGTGCTGGGCTTGTGGGTGACATGAGGGTCCATGAAGCCACAGCAGAGGCCATGCTAGGTTTGTGCATGGTGCTGCAAAGAAACTTACTGGTCATACAAAGAAATACTCAGTTTCTTTTTGCAGTTTCTAGGCTTGAGTGTTGATCTCTGGGGTCTCTTGTGAGGATGGGGTTCAGCTGAGCATCCTTTGACTGGGAATGAGACAGCCAGATAAATCATCTCACAAGAGGAGCCTGTAGTACCATCCTTGCAGCTTCTGTTGAATATGACACAGGCAACGTATTGAGGCCCATGGCTATGGGTAGTGCAAGTACCTGTGGTTACAACTCAAGGCCTTGTGCAATCTACTGCCAGGCTGAATGAGGCCAGGCACCAGCTTTTAGGTTGGGCCTTGTTCCACTTTGTTGTGGTAGCAATAAATGCTCTACCAGCATGGATGCCCTGGACAGGATTTGCTTGTCTAATTTCTGTTGGGTGTCACTCCTGACCTGGTCTTGAGTGAGTTCCTCTTCATGAGGATCCTGCCCTGAACACGACTCCACCAGATGATTCTGTACTGTACACAGCTCCAGCATCTTGAGGCCAGCCAGCCCAGAAACCATTGTTGAAGATCCTTAGCCAGTGTTCTAATGATACTTTCCCTTCAGCTACACACCTTGCATGGTGCCATGCAGAGGGGTTAAGGATGAGGCAGCTGCTGTGAGCATACAGTTCATGAGGGTTCAAAGACACTGAACATCTTCAACTTGACTCACCTTGTAGCTGCTTTCTAGGTCGGGTTAGACATGGTTTGGACTCCAGCTAAGGTTTATGCGTTTAACTAGTTAATGGCCTTCTTCAGCCCCCATCATGACCTCCCTTGACCTAACTTGTCTCTACATAATAACATAGACATCATCAACTGCATGTATGGAAGGCCTTCTCTTATGCAAATTAATTCAGAGCTAGCACTAGCCAGCAAATCAACAATCTTGGTGAGTAGTGGAAGGTAGTGACACACTGGACATACTTTTCTGGAATGAGATATGGGGAAGGGTGGCTAGACCACTGTGAGCTTATCAACTGCTCTCACTGGAACACTCCTTTCTAGCCTTTTTTTTTTTTTTTTTTTTTGTTGCTTTGAGTTAGCTCAGGCTGACCTTGAATTAACTATGAGTCTCAGGGTAGCCTTGAACTCATGGCTATCCTCCTACCTCTGCCTCCCAAGTGCTCAGATTAAAGGCATGTGCCACCAAGCCAGGCCCCTTTCTAGCCTTTTAATGCAAATTTGCATGTCTCATGTGCCAGCCGAGCTTGTTTTTCTGGGAATATGGGGCAAGGCCCAGATTCCCTCCACTGCAGAGCTGGAACCCCAGCTTCATTTCTGGAAAGGAATTGGTAGAAATGTAATAAAAGCCATTCCAATGTCTTGCTCAGATCTGAGGGGATCTGGTTCAAGTGGCATTACTGTGTCTGCTACTAGAACACAGAAAAACCTCAAATGGCAATTGCCCAATTTTTTTTTTTAACCAGTTACCTAGCCAGAAATCAAAGTAGTAAAGTTGGTCTACCTCTAACAGAGATTACTATGTTCGTAGCCAAAGCCAAGTTCCTGACCCTAGTCATAATCGAACCTCTTGCTTCTAACACCTCCCATCCTTATCATATCCACTGAGGTCCTGCCCTTCTCATCCTAGTAGACAGAAATAGAAAACATGGATCCCCTGTGCCATGGACCATCCTGGTGTCTAGGCCACAGTGTGTTCAGACAACTGTGGTCTCTCACAAGGCAAACCCATCAGGCAAATCCTTCTCCACCCAGCTATTCACTAAGGATAGAATGATACCCAGGCAAAGGTGGCATCTTGTTATGGAGAGTCACTTTGACACACCAGAGGCATGCAAGTAGGCTTCCAACACCACCACAACCTTTGCTGCCTCCCTGCAGAATGGTTTCCCTTGACCAGCTTCCCAGTCAGTGCCTCCTCCCCTCATATCCTTGCAGCTTCTGACCTGGGACTGACTCACTTTCCTGTTTATAGCTCTGCTTCATCCCTCACTCCCAGTGTTTTTCATCATTTCTCTGGCAATGACACTTGCTTTCCTTATGACTACAGTTCAGGTTCTCTTCTGGCCAGACAGCTACTGACTGTTTTGGTTAAAAAATATGATAGATCTTTCCTGTCCTAGAAGACCCTTTGTCCCTGATGTGACCTCTTAGGAGCAGTGTGTTTGCTTTCACATGCTTTTCAATCAACTTTCATATGGTTGGGGTAGCCTTAGTGTAAGAGGAAGGCGAGCAAGAAGAGTGGATGTAATAGGTAGGGAAGGACCCTGATCAAGGGAGAAATAGCCTTTTTGCTCTAGGAATCCTTAGTGCAACTGCTGCAGATGTTCAAGTGAGCACTACTTTGTTTTACACAGATGCTTTAAAATTTTTATAAGATTTTTATTTATTGATTTTCAAGCAGAGACAGACTTTGTAGGCAAGTGCCTTAACCACTGAGCAATCTCTCCAGCTGTAAAATTTTATTTAATCTAAAAGAAGCCAGGGAAGTGATATGAGCCCCTTGAGTCATTTCATTGGGGACATTTTTTTACTTCATATTGCAGCTCTGTAGCCCAACTGAAATGCCATTATTATTTTATTCATAAGGGAATATTTTCCTTCCTTTCTCTTTCCCTCATTTCTCTTCCTCTCTTTCTTCCTGTCTCCCTCCTTCTTTTCCATTTTATGATGTGGCCTAAGCTGGCCTAGAACTCATAATCATCCTGCCTCAGCCTTTTGAGTGCTGGGATTACACACATGCATTACCACCTTCAGCCATTAGTCAATATTTTTGTCAAGTAATTCTTTTTTATATCTTAGTCAACTATTCAGTGAGTACTGAAATTTAATGAGACTGATGAAGTTTGGAAACACCTTGATTAATCATCCTTTAATTGAATATAGAACTTCACTAAGTAGCAATTTCTTACTGATGTTATGTTTTTCATAGTAATTGTATTTTTAACAATATGGTAGGTTTGGGGAGTGGTTCCTGTCCTATTCATGACTTGTTCTTGGGAAATCCCTCCAATCTATAACCCTACTAGAAGACTAGCCTTGGGTAGCCAAATTTATGCTATGTAATCCTTACCATGTATGTTTGGATTACAGGTGACACTTGAACTTGATATAGTAGGTCCATTAACTTATCAGGACTAATAAAGTCACTTTGTTAAAAATTTGAGCTAAAAATCACAGTGTCCATAGTCAGTCACTGGCAGGTGCTAGACTCTTAAGGTTCATACTACATAGATAAGTAGAAGTTATGAGAACAGAGCTGTAGTAAGCTGAGAGGGCAGTTTTGTAAAGGAGGATACATTGGGAAGTAATGAGATAACAGATTATAGAGAGCTAGAAAGAATGGCGAACACAGGACTTTAGGCTCTGGCAGCTTCTCAGTTCTAGACTCCAAGAAGCATGTCAATACTTTATTTTCTGCTTTTTGAAATGACCTTTTAGATTCTACAACTCTTACCCCTACCATCTCCTTTTTTTTTTTAAAAAAAAATTGAGATAAGGGTTTCCTGTTCCTTATAGCTAGAAAACCTTGACCAAAATAAACAACTACTTAGGTTATTGCCAGAAGCAGTTAGAACTACTGTTGTAAACTTGTATCTTGATCATTAAGCCATGGGTGAATGTTTTCTGGTGGCTGGTTTCAAAGTTGAAGAAGGTGTCATTGAAAATCATTTACATTATTTGTGTGCTCTCACAGTTAATCATTTAGGACAAGCTGCTTTTCCACCCTTTTATATCTTGTGATAACCCTACTGGTTTTTATAGCTGGTCTTTAGAAACTACATAGGTTAAAAAAAAAAAAAAAAGGCCTGACAACATAAGTTTACATCAAAGACCAAGATCGCTTCTGCTGGCTTGTGATGTGAACCTTCAGATTGTTGTAGTACACACATAATTTTTATTGCCTTGTCAACAAATCTATTGCCCAAATAACTGGATATTTTTATGTCTGGGAAGCTCTAGATATATAGCACAAAAAGGGATGACCATGTGGTAATCCACACAAGCCCTGCTCTATCTCCAGCAGTTACACGTTGCTCTCCTCATCAGATTTAGCTCCTCCACCAAACCTGCATTTATCTGGGTGGAGAAGTGTAAAGTGGGCGCACTGGAAATGGAACTGTGGTTGTAGTTTGCTTTTTTTTTTTTTTTTAAGAGCTGAAAGAGCGGCTACAAAATTTGCCTAAAACATAAAGTTAGTTGAAAAAGTTAGGGCGAAAAAGTTGAGAATTATGCTCTGAAGGAAGAGTTGTTTCTCTTGAGAGAACAGATGGAAAAGAGAACAGCAGTTGGGGAAAAGACACTTGAAGACTAGCAGAGGGAGAACTCATTTACAGTAAGAGTGGATATATATCCTACTAGGTATATACTACTGACATATAGCATACAAGCTTTGGGCCCTGACTGTTCAAAACCCAAGTCTACCCCTTGGTAGCTATATGCTTGGCAATTTACTTAGAGCCTCATTTTCTTCATTTATAAAATGAGAACAATAATAGTACCTATCTCTTAAGTCCACTGTGAAGGTTAATCAATGCATGTAATACACATAGAGCAATGTCTGGTCTAGAGTAAGTACTTAATAAATCCTTGTGGCTATTATCCCCATATCAAAAGGTTGCCAATAGCGGGCCAGGTGTGGTTGTGCACGCCTTTAATCTCAGCACTCGGGAGGCAGAGATAGGAGGATCACCATGAGTTCAAGGCCATCCTGAGACTAATTCCAGGTCAGCCTGAGCTAGAGTGAGACCCTACCTCAAAAAAACCAAAAAAAAAAAAAAAAAAAAGAAGGTTGCCAATAAGACTAGCAAGATGCCTGAGATATAACACTCCAAGTGTACTATATTCTCTTTCCTGCTTTAAAAAAAAAACAAACCTCAGTACATTTACTTTATTGTCTGTGTGCATATTGGCTAGCACAAGAAATAAGATTCATAAAAGGGATGTTTAAATGAACATGGGAAGGGAGAAAATGGATTTGGGCTTTGATTTAGAGAGTGAAGACTGAGACATACTATGTTAAACTTTATAGACAGGAATAGTAAGAATAACATGTTTATGACATTTTTGGAAATTAGAGCTGGCATAGAAGGTGAATACTTTGAGGGAAATGCTTAAACAGATGGTGGCTTGACTGCTTCCACAGTGAGTGCTCAGTACAGAGCTCCTTAGTTTAGTAAGGTCATGAGTAGTCCCAGTGAAGGTCTGGGTTATGGTCCTTTAGCTATTGTCAGTGGCTAGAGAAGTTTGTGATAGAGCTCTGGCTTAGTCTAGCTCAGCTCCTATAATTAGTTTATATTGATAAGATACACTACAAAATATTTTAAGCACCCTTAGCTCATTTGATTTTTAAGGTAGTCACTTTTTGACCTTTTTTTTAAAATTTAATTTATTAGTTTTCTTTTCAGTAAATACAGGCAGTTTGGTACCATTATTTAGGCTTATCTGTGATCTACCCCCTTCCATTAGACCCTCCTTGTTAATGAAAATGGGTCGTGCATTGTGGAGTTAGCCCCCAGTTATTGGTATGATAAATGTCTCTGCAAATCATGACCCAACATGTGACTCTGACATTCTTTCCGCCCCCTCTTCCGCAAAATTTCCCTGAGCCATGTTGGGTTCATTTTTGGTCTGCTTCAGTGCTGAGGTGTTGGGGGCCTCTGAGGCTCTGGCTCTCTGATTTGGTAGGAGTTGATTTTTCTCTGCGTTGATCTCCTTCCCCTTTGTGCTGGTATCCGGTTCACAGGAAAACATCACCCTTGCTTATTTCGCCAGTTGTCCTTAGTTTCAGTTGGGCCCCTTTTGAGGTATGTTGGGGCAGCTCTCTTCTTAGGATCTGCATCTATCTGGAAAAAAAAAAGCAGATTCTCCAGCGGAGAGTAAGTTAGCGCCCGGAAAATTGAGATAACACTTACTTTTTTGATAGACAGTATGATAGGTTTAGGCCCTCTTATACCCCGTGATTGATGGTAGCTTGATATTGTAGAGTGGGCTTATGTTTGGGTATGGTTCTGACTTGTTTCCCAGCTCCAGCTATGGGTCTAGTACCACTGAGTGGATCAGTTAGCCAAATCAAGAGCAATTGATTCCTCACCATGGCTGTGTACCGCTATTGCACTTGTGTGGGCATCACATCCAGTTATTTGTTGCTAATTAGGTTGAACAATGTGTTGCTTGGACAGATCTTGGTCATTTCCCCCAGTCGCCTATGTAGCGCCTTCTGGCACTAGACACGCTGACTGTCTGGGGACTGACTCTCTCCTAGCTTCCAGCCATGTCATTCCATTTTACGCGTCAGCTGCGTATGGAGTCTTCAGCAATAGGGCCTTACCACTGGCCTTTGGTGGGTCATCAAGTACTCTGACAGAAGTCTGTCATTGTTTTGGGAAACCTTGTAGGTTTCTCTGATCAAAAGCTCATTGTGGATGGTAGGCCCAAGCTGGAAGTGGGGGTTACAGGTCAGTGTCCACTAAGAAATTGAGGAAAAAGATAACTAATATACAAGAGTTAGAGAGGAGAGAGATAGAGGGGAGAGGGGGAGAGGGAGGGAGGGATGATGTAGGAGATTTAGGTCAGTCTTGATCCTACCCTCTCCAGTGTCTTGTGGTTCAGGTGTTTCCTGTAAAGGTCTAGTGAAGGTTCAGCCATTTGGTCTGTCTTTTAGGAAGTAGTATTTTATGGTACCATTGCCGTTTGGGTTCAGATTACTGTTTTCCACCCTTTGATTCCCTCCCCGCCCTCCCATCCATCTTATTGTCTTTTAAAAACATTTTTATATATTTATTTTCAAGCAGACACATATAACAGCAATAGAATGTTTCTCCCTTGGACCTATGTATGACCTCTCTAGCTTTGGGCTTTTGACCAGAGTTTGAGTGCCAGGCATATATTCCTTCCTGGGGAGCAGGCTTCAAATCCAATGGGAAGGTTGTTGATTACTCCCATAAAAATCATGGTACTTCAGCCCCCAAGATCCCATTGCATCTCTGAGGCATCCCTTCCCTTCTTTCCACCCCCCTTCTCTTCAAGAGAAAAGTCCCCAAGGAAGATATAATATCCAAAGCTGGGCGTGGTGGCGAATGCCTTTAATCTCAGCACTCGGGAGGCAGAGGTAGGAGGGTCACTATGAGTTCAAGGCCACCCTGAGTCTACATAGAGAATTCCAGGTCAGCCTGAACTGGAGTGAAACCTACCTCAAAAAAAAGTAATATCCAGAGTACTTATTTTCAGTCATATATTTGCTTTTATTCACATGATAAATATTTATGTATCATATTTATTTTAATATATAAAATATGATTTTATATATTAAAATACTTTACATGTATATATTTTAGGGATTCTACTCCACTCTTTTCCTCCCCTCTCAGGAGAGGGAGATGGAAGAATTTTTTTCCCCCAACTCCAAATCATCTATATGTTGACTATCCATACTCATCTGTCTTGAAGGAAAAATACATTGCTTATTTGTTTTTATTTTTATTTTTATTTTATTTATTTATTTATTGCTTTTTGAGGTAGGGTCTCACTCTAGGTCCAGGTTGACCTGGAATTCATTACGTAGTCTCAGGGTGGCCTTGAACTCACAGTGACCCTCCTACCTCTGCCTCCAGAGTGCTGGGGTTAAAGGCGTGCACCATCATGCCTGGCCCATTTGCTTTTAAATAGCTGCACAAAAAGAGTGAAAAGCCAAGCGAATTTAATATGGGAGAACTAAATGCTGCATTTGCCATTAACCTAGCACTCTAACATAAAATGGATAAAAAAGGAGGAAGGAAGGAAAAGGTGATTTAGGAACAGGTATCATGTCAGAGCAGCCTAAAACTGCCTCCTTCATGGAGAGCTGCAAACTGATGCAGCAGCCATCAGTTCTTGGCAGTTGAAAGTTAGCAGAGATAAGGATGACAGAAAGGTGACCACAGCAGTGGAAACTGGACAGGGTCCAGAAAGGCCACAAGAAATCACTATACAGACACTAAAGTGACTGGAAATGGATCATTTGGTGTGGTATATCAAGCTAAACTTTGTGATTCAGGAGAACTTGTTGCCATCAAGAAAAATTATTTATGGAGCGCTTCTGTTTATGAGAAAGCTAGGTCACTGTAACATAGTTTAATTGTGTTATTTCCTCTACTGAAGTGGTGAGAAGAATGATGAAGTCTTCCTTAATCTGGTGCTGGACTATATTCTGGAAATAGTATATGGAGTTACCAGGCACTGTAGTTAAGCCAAATAGACAGACATTCCCTGTGATCTGTGTCAAGTTGTATATGTATCAGCTGTTTAGATGTTTAGTCTACATCCATTCCTTTGGAATCTGCCATCGAGATAGTAAACCAGAGAACTTCTTCCTGGGTCCTGATATAGCTATTTTAAAACTCCAAGTCTTTGGAAGCACAAAGCAGCTAGTCTGAGGAGAACCCCATGTTTCATATATCTGTTCTTGGTATTGCAAGGCACCGGAGTTGATCTTTGGAGCCACTGATTGGAGCCAAACTCTACTATAGATGTAGAGTCCACAGGTTGTGTGTTGTCTGGGCTGTTGTTAGTCTAGCCAATATTTCTAGGAGACAGTGGTGTGGACCAGTTGGTGGAAATAATCAAGGTCCTGGGAATACCAACAGGTAGAGCAAATTAGAAAAATAAACCCCAACTACACAGAATTCAAATTCTGTCAAGTTACGGCACATCCTTGGACAAGGTTCTTCTGATCCCATACTCCACCAGAGACAGTTGCACTGTGTAGCCATCCACTATAGCAAACACCAGCTGCCCAACTGCATTAGCTTCCAACTCCACCTGGACGGTCAGGAGGAGAAAGCTGCACAGGAAAAAATACCAGCTACTTGAATGCCACTTAGTAATGCTTATCACCTTTGCAAAGAAAATTAAAATGAGAAAAAAACCTGTTTGTTTTAGTTTTCTTTTTTTGTTATTGTTCCTATTTAACCTTGTAGAATAGCTATCAATACAAACCAATTTCATTTAAAAAAAATCATGGCACTATTGCATCAGTGGGCATATTTTGTCTGACAGATCAGTTGTAGCACACAGGGTCCACTCTGGGCAAGACTGTTGATGATGAGCAGCTTACAT
Source organism: Jaculus jaculus (assembly GCF_020740685.1). Taxonomy (NCBI): domain Eukaryota; kingdom Metazoa; phylum Chordata; class Mammalia; order Rodentia; family Dipodidae; genus Jaculus; species Jaculus jaculus. Next base: position 40,366,110 of record NC_059109.1, on the reverse strand, counting down.
AGCACCCTCTAGCAGTGTTGTCAAAGCTAGCCAGTAAGAAGGAAACTTCTAGCTCAGTTTCAGCTTTATTTTTCTATGTCCTACAACCTAGGTATGTGCTGTACTCAGTAAGAACTTATCTGTTTTTGGCAGGTCACCACAAGCAATAGCAATAGCCAATATTGTTTTGTGGGCCTATGTAGCCTCCTTGAAAAAGAACTTGTAGGGAGATATTTCACATTTCCCACAGCAGTTTTTGTCTGATATCTTATGGCTTCCAGAGGCAGCACTATCTATCCATGTAGGGTAACTTCTTTCAAACACTTTCATTTTTCCATATATATGTATATATGTGTGCATGTGTGTGTGTGTGTGTGTGTGTGTGTGTGTGTGTGTGTTTTATTTTATTTTATTTTTCAAGGTAGGGTCTCAGTCTAGCCCAGGCTGACCTGGAATTCACTGTGTATTTTCAGGGTGGCCTCGAACTCCCAGTGATTCTCCTACCTCTGCCTCCTGAGTGCTGGTATTAAAGGCATGTGCCACCACACCTGGCTCTACTTATATTTTAATTAGCTTAAAATGTTGAAGGTTTCTGTATAGCATTTTCATTGATTTTCAGTTTTGGTTGGTTCCCTGCTGCTTTTCTCTCTTCCCCCACTCCATCCCAGCTCACACATTTTCCCTACTATTCTCCCCCTCTACTTTCATACACATGTGTTCTACTATTCCTCCCTTAAGACCTCTTTCCATGCCTCCCCTCCATTTCCCCTTTCTAGCTTCTTGGTCTCTATCAACACTCCCACTTAAACACACAAATCTAACGTTTGAAACTAGGATCAGTATGTGAGAGAGAACATGTGACATTTATCTTTCTGGGCCTAGGTTATCACACTTAGTATATTTTCTAGTTCTATAATTTCCTGCCATTTTCATAGATTCACTTTCCTTTACAGCTGAATAAAATTCCATTGTGTAGCACATTTTTATTAGCCATTAAACAACTGATGGACATCTAGGCAGGTTCCATTTCCTAACTATTGTGAATGAAGCAATGAACATAGATATGCAAGTATCTCTGTAGTAGGATATAGAATCCTTTGAATATATGCCCAGGAGTGCCAGAATGCTGTAACTAGGTCATATGGGAGTTCTTTTTCTGGCCTTTTGAGAAACCTCCATACCAAATCCATAGATGCTGCACCAGTCACCCTCCAACATTGAATTGTCATTCTTCCTTTCCACATCCTCCCCAGAATTTGTGTCATTAGTTCTCTTGATGGAAGCTCTTCTGACTGGGATGAGATGAAATCTCAAAGTAGTTTTAATTTGCATTTTCCAGGTGACTAAGGATGTTGAACACATTAAAATATGCATTTTAGGGCTGGAGAGATGACTTAGTGGTTAAGCGCTTGCCTGTGAAGCCTAAGGACCCTGGTTCGAGGCTTGACTCCCCAGGACCCATGTTAGCCAGATGCACAAGTGGGTGCACACGTCTGGAGTTCATTTGCAGTGGCTGGAGGCTCTGGAGCACCCATTCTCTCTTTATCTGCCTCTTGCTCTCTCTGTCTGTCACTCTCAAATAAATAAATAAGTAATTTTAAAAATATGCATTTTAGCCATTTATAGTTCTTCTCTTGAGAACTCTGTTCACTTCTATAGCCAGTATTTTTATAGAGTTTTTAAAGTTTTTTTCTTATGTTTAGTTTTTAATTATTTTTATATCTGGATATTAATCCTTTGTCAGATGGATAGCTAGCAAAGATTTTTCTCCATTATGTAGGCTGATGCTTCACACAATTGACAGTTTTCTTTATTGTTCATAAGCTTTTTTACTTCATAAGGTCCCATTTGTCATTGTTGACTTTATATTCTGAGAGTCCTTATGTACATACATATATGTACACATACACCCCTCCATATATCTTGAGGTGTGCTCTATGTTTTCCTCTAACAGTTACAGTGTCAGATTTCATTTTGAGATTGTTGGTCTATTTGGAGTTGAATTTTATGCAAAGTGATAGATAAAGATCTAGTTTCATTCTTCTACATGTGGATAACCAATTTTCTCAGCTAAGGGTTTGTCAGTCTCTTCCTTCCTTCCTTCCTTCCTTCCTTCCTTCCTTCCTTCCTTCCTTCCTTCCTTTCTTTCTTTCTTTCTTTCTTTCTTTTTTTTAAGAAACAGATTTTGGGTTGAAGAGATTGCTCAGTGGTTAAAAGTGCTTAATTGCAAAGCCTGGTGGTCTCAGTTCAATTCCCTAGTACCCATGTAAAGCCTGATGTACAAAATGGCCCATGCAACTGAAGTTCATTTGCAGTGCCAGGAGACCCTAATGTACACATACTCATTCTTCCTCAGTCTCTTTCTCTTTGTCTTAAGTGAATGATTGATTGGATGAATGAAGCAATAAGACCACTGATTCTCTGTTTTATTTACTTATATAGAATTATGGAAAATATTCTGTGTGCCTTTTGTATGGAATTTTCCACCTTTAATGTCCATAACTCTCAGATTTTGTCTTTTCATAGTGTCCCAAAGACCTTGCATGATCTATCCAATGATAAAAAAGTTATTGTCTTTGACTGAATGATCCAGGTCTTCAACTTTGTCTTCAAGCTCTAGCATTCTGTCTCTCACATGATCCACTGAGCTTTTTATTTAACTTACTGAAATTTTCATTTCGGTTTCATTTTTCTTTAGGATTTCTATCTCATCATTGAATTCTACCTTCACATCCTGAATTGATGTCCTAATTTTCTTTGGTAATTGTCTGTGCTCTCTTAGAATTGATTCAGGAGTTTATTCATGTCATTTTTTAATTCATTCAGGAGATTATTGGAGTCTTCTTTGAATATAACTGTTCTTTTTAATTCTTTGGAATTTCTTCTATGCTTCTTGGAGATAATTACTATGAGATTGGTCATTTTTAGAGGAGACTTGTGGTCTTTATTTTTCATGTGGTGGTTTTTGTTGGGATGTGTATATCTGGAGTTCTTTTTTTAAAATTCTAGTTACCTTTCTTTTTTCAGAAGTGGGGTTTCCACTGCTTAGGAGGTTTTCAGGACACTAGACTCTATCTCTAGTGTTGCCCTGAGAGTTAAGTACTATCTGCAACAATAGTCACTTTCTAGTGGCAAAACCACTATGAAAATAATGTAGTATTTGACTACAGATCAGTAAAGGACACATACTACTGTTCAGAAATTTTAGTTATTGTGGTATGAGTACAGATAAAAAGAGGGAAAAAGGCCATGAGACTAGTGACTATTTTAGGTTAATGGATAGAAGTTGAAGGAAATATAAGTAGAAGGTGGAGCTGTAGAGGCAGGAAACATCTGGTGAGATGTAGGAGTTTTGTTTCAAGGTAAACTAAGAATATAAGTGTGAGGATAATGCAATCAGATAAGCAAAATTGTCTCCTCTCTCCGGTTTAGTCACAGAGAACCTGCATGCCCAGCTAGCCTGTGATTTTCCAGGAGCAAAAAGGAAAAGAAAGTTACATGGAGAAAAGAAAAGGAGAGAGAAAGCGAGCAAGCGAGCAAGAGAGAACATAAGGCAAACTAGTTGGGGACTAGAATGACCTTCTAAATTGTTTTTGGGTATTATATAAAGAAATGATAGGTATGTGGGGGATTGGAGTGGGTAGAGAAACAGGATTTTAAGAATAACTGGCTTAGACTGGAGAGATGGCTTAGCTGTTAAGGCACTTGCCTGCAAAGCCTAGCTGCCCAGGTTCGAATCCCCAGGACCCATGTAAGCCAGATGCACAAGGGGGTACATGAATCTGGAGTAAACAAAAATAATTTAAGGGGCTGGAGAGATGGCTTAGTGGTTAAGCACTTGCCTGTGAAGCCTAAGGATCCCGGTTCGAGGCTCGGTTCCCCAGGTCCCACGTTAGCCAGATGCACAAGAGGGCGCACGCGTCTGGAGTTCGTTTGCAGAGGCTGGAGGCCCTGGCGCGCCCATTCTCTCTCTCTCCCTCTATCTGTCTTTCTCTCTGTGTCTATCGCTCTCAAATAAATAAATAATATAAAAATTAAAAAAAAAATAATTTAAAAAAACGGACTGACTTGACTTATTTCTTATTGTTCCTAGGAATTTCTTTGCATTCCTTTCACCTCTCTGTACTATACTCTGTATTTTTATCAGTTAACTCTTTCCCTTGTTGGTTCCCAGAGCCACACTTGTGTGATGATCATTCATGGAGAAAATTGACTGTCCTAGAAGCTGGGAGTGGCCAAGATCATCTCTGCCCAGCCACCTTTGCTGTGGTTAGTTTGGGTAGGCAGCTGTTTTTCTCTGGTGGCTACAGCACTGTTAAGAGCTTGTGCACTTTCCAGTTCCCATTTGGTGTACTGAACACAGTTCCAGGGTGGCAGTAACCAGGGCAGGGGAGGTCCTTCCACAAGACCCCAAGTGAGGAGGCTTCTGTGGGGAATTCCTGGAAGCAGTAATTATGACAGCCAGGGGAGGGTGCATGCAGGGGAGGGTGCAGGCAGGGGTGGGTGCAGGCAGGGGAGGGTGCAGGCTGGGGTGGGTGCAGGCTGGGAGGGTGCAGGCTGGGGAGGGTGCAGGCTGGGGAGGGTGCAGGCTGGGGAGGGTGCAGGCTGGGGTGGGTGCAGGCTGGGGTGGGTGCAGGCAGGGGAGGGTGCAGGCTGGGAAGGTGCAGGCTGGGGAGGGTGCAGGCAGGGGAGGGTGCAGGCAGGGGAGGGTGCAGGCAGGGGAGGGTTCACACTGAGGAGGGTGCAGGCAGGGGTGGGTGCAGGCAGGGGAGGGTGCAGGCTAGGGTGGGTGCAGGCTGGGGTGGGTGCAGGCAGGGGAGGATGCAGGCTGGGAAGGTGCAGGCTGGGGAGGGTGCAGGCTGGGAAGGTGCAGGCAGGGGTGGGTACAGGCTGGGGAGGGTTCAGGCAGGGGAGGGTGCAGGCAGGGGAGGGTGCAGGCAGGGGAGGGTGCAGGCTAGGGTGGGTGCAGGCTGGGGTGGGTGCAGGCAGGGGAGGGTGCAGGCTGGGAAGGTGCAGGCTGGGGAGGGTGCAGGCTGGGAAGGTGCAGGCAGGGGTGGGTACAGGCTGGGGAGGGTTCAGGCAGGGGAGGGTGCAGGCAGGGGAGGGTGCAGGCAGGGGAGGGTGCAGGCTGGGGAGGGTGCAGGCTGGGGAGGGTTCAGGCAGGGGAGGGTGCAGGCTGGGGAGGGTTCAGGCAGGGGAGGGTGCAGGCAGGGGTGGGTGCAGGCAGGGGAGGGTGCAGGCAGGGGAGGGTGCAGGCTGGGGAGGTGCAGGCTGGGGAGGGTGCAGGCAGTGGAGGGTGCAGGCTGGGGAGGTGCAGGCAGGGGTGGGTGCAGGCTGGGGTGGGTGCAGGCAGGGGAGGGTGCAGGCTGGGAAGGTGCAGGCTGGGGAGGGTGCAGGCTGGGAAGGTGCAGGCTGGGGAGGGTGCAGGCTGGGAAGGTGCAGGCAGGGTTGGGTGCAGGCTGGGGAGGGTTCAGGCAGGGGAGGGTTCAGGCTGGGGAGGGTGCAGGCAGGGGAGGGTGCAGGCAGGGGAGGGTGCAGGCAGGGGAGGGTGCAGGCTGGGGAGGGTGCAGGCAGGGGAGGGTGCAGGCAGGGGAGGGTGCAGGCAGGGGAGGGTTCAGGCAGGGGAGGGTGCAGGCAGGGGAGGGTGCAGGCAGGGGTGGGTTCAGGCTGGGGAGGGTGCAGGCAGGGGAGGGTGCAGGCAGGGGAGGGTTCAGGCAGGGGAGGGTTCAGGCTGGGGAGGGTGCAGGCAGGGCAGGGTGCAGGCACGGGAGGGTTCAGGCAGGGGAGGGTTCAGGGAGGGGAGGGTGCAGGCAGGGGAGGGTGCAGGCAGGGGTGGGTGTAGGCAGGGCAGGGTTCAGGCTGGGGAGGGTTCAGGCTGGGGAGGGTGCAGGCTGGGGAGGGTGCAGGCTGGGAAGGTGCAGGCTGGGGTGGGTGCAGGCTGGGGAGGGTGCAGGCAGGGGTGGGTGCAGGCTGGAGAGGGTGCAGGCTGGGGAGGGTGCAGGCAGGGGAGGGTGCAGGCAGGAGTGGGTGCAGGCTGGGGAGGGTGCATGCTGGGGAGGTGCATGCTGGGGAGGGTGCAGGCAGGGGAGGGTGCAGGCAGGGGAGGGTTCAGGCAGGGGAGGGTGCAGGCAGGGGAGGGTTCAGGCTGGGGAGGGTGCAGGCAGGGGAGGGTGCAGGCAGGGGAGGGTGCAGGCTGCGGAGGTGCAGGCAGGGGTGGGTGCAGGCTGGGGAGCGTGCAGTCTGGGGAGGTGCAGGCTGGGGAGGGTGCAAGCAGGGGAGGGTGCAGGCTGGGGAGGGTGCAGGCTGGGGAGGTGCAGGCTGGGGAGGGTTCAGGCAGGGGAGGGTGCAGGCAGGGGAGGGTGCAGGCAGGGGAGGGTGCAGGCAGGGGAGGGTTCAGGCTGGGGAGGGTGCAGGCAGGGGAGGGTGCAGGCAGGGGAGGGTGCAGGCAGTGGAGGGTTCAGGCAGGGGAGGGTGCAGGCAGGGGAGGGTGCAGGCAGGGGTGGGTTCAGGCTGGGGAGGGTGCAGACTGGGGAGGGTGCAGGCAGGGGAGGGTGCAGGCTGGGGAGGGTGCCGGCAGGGGCGGGTGCAGGCAGGGGAGGGTGCAGGCTGGGGTGGGTGCAGGCAGGGGAGGGTGCAGGCAGGGGAGGGTTCAGGCTGGGGAGGGTGCAGGCAGGGGAGGATTCAGGCAGGGGAGGGTGCAGGCAGGGGAGGGTGCAGGCAGGGGTGGGTTCAGGCTGGGGAGGGTGCAGGCAGGGGAGGGTGCAGGCAGGGGAGGGTTCAGGCTGGGGAGGGTGCAGGCAGGGGAGGATTCAGGCAGGGGAGGGTGCAGGCAGGGCAGGGTTCAGGCTGGGGAGGGTGCAGCCTGGGGAGGGTGCAGGCTGGGGAGGGTGCAGGCTGGGGTGGGTGCAGGCTGGGGAGGGTGCAGGCTGGGAAGGTGCTGGCTGGGAAGGTGCAGGCTGGGGAGGGTGCAGGCTGGGAAGGTGCAGGCAGGGTTGGGTGCAGGCTGGGGAGGGTTCAGGCAGGGGAGGGTGCAGGCAGGGGAGGGTGCAGGCAGGGGAGGGTGCAGGCAGGGGAGGGTGCAGGCTGGGGAGGGTTCAGGCAGGGGAGGGTGCAGGCAGGGGAGGGTTCAGGCAGGGGAGGGTGCAGGCAGGGGAGGGTGCAGGCAGGGGAGGGTTCAGGCAGGGGAGGGTGCAGGCTGGGGAGTGTGCAGGCAGGGGTGGGTTCAGGCTGGGGAGGGTGCAGGCTGGGGAGGGTGCAGGCAGGGGAGGGTGCAGGCAGTGGAGGGTGCAGGCAGGGGAGGGTTCAGGCAGGGGAGGGTGCAGGCAGGGGAGGGTGCAGGCGGGAAGGGTTCAGGCAGGGGAGGGTTCAGGCAGGGGAGGGTGCAGGCAGGGGAGGGTGCAGGCAGGGGAGGGTGCAGGCTGGGGGGGTGCAGGCAGGGGAGGGTGCAGGCAGGGGAGGGTTCAGGCAGGGGAGGGTGCAGGCAGGGGAGGGTGCAGGCAGGGGAGGGTTCAGGCAGGGGAGGGTGCAGGCAGGGGAGGGTGCAGGCAGGGGAGGGTTCAGGCAGGGGAGGGTGCAGGCAGGGTTGGGTTCAGGCTGGGGAGGGTGCAGGCAGAGGAAGTGTGCAGGCAGGGGTGGGTGTAGGCAGGGCAGGGTTCAGGCTGGGGAGGGTGCAGGCTGGGGAGGGTGCAGGCTGGGAAGGTGCAGGCTGGGGAGGGTGCAGGCTGGGGAGGATGCAGGCAGTTGTGGGTGCAGGTTGGGGAGAGTGCAGGCTGGGGAGGTGCAGGCAGGGTAGGGTGCAGGCAGGGGTGGGTGCAGTCAGGGGAGGGTGCAGGCTGGGGAGGGTGCAGGCTGGGGAGGTGCAGGCAGGGGAGGGTGCAGGCAGGGGTGGGTGCAGGCTGGGGAGGGTGCAGGCAGGGGAGGGTGCAGGCTGGGGAGGGTGCCGGCTGGGGAGGTGCAGGCTGGGGAGGGTGCAGGCAGGGGTGTGTGCAGCAGGACTGGTTGTAGGAGTGGCAGGACAAGCAATTGGATCTTGGAGGCAGGAGGAACACGTAGCCAAGTGGTACATATTCTTACTTTCTAAGTAGATTTTTTTGGACATTTTTTTGCATGTGTGCATGTGTATCATATGTGTATGTGTCCATATGGAAATGGGGTATATGCGTGTGCAGGTGAATTTGCATGTTTGTGCACATGCATGTGGAGGCCGGAGGTTATCCACAGGTGTCGTTCTAGATCATTCTCCATGTTCCTTACCAGAGCTTGCGGATTTAGTTAACCAGCTTGTCCTGGAGGTGCCCGCCTCCACCTCTTGAGTGCTGGGATTCTAGGAGGGCTGCCATGCTAGCCAACATTTATGTGGGGGCTGAGGGTCTGAACTCTGGTCCTCATGCTGCATGGCACATTTTGTAACTATTCTCGAGGACTACCTTCATTTTCTAGTTAACTAGGTTCATATAGTAAGTAGGATGAGAGAAATGTTCTGATTCTATGAAAAGTACCACATCTGGATTCTTTTTTGAAAAATGTATTTTATTTATTTATTTGACAGAGAGAGAGAGAGAGGGAGAGAGAGAGAGAGGGAAAGAGGGGGAGAGGGAGGGAGGAGGGGAAGAGAGAGAGAGGGAGAGAAAGAGGCAGGTAGAGGAAAAGAGAGAATGGGCATGCCAGAGCTGCTAGCCAGTGAAAAGGAACTCCAGATACATGCTCCCCACTTGTGCCTGTGGCTTACATGGGTCCTGAGAAATCGGACTGGAGTTCTTAGGCTTTACAGGCAAATGCCATAACTGCTAAGCCATTTCCCCAGCCCCCACATCTGGATTCTTGAAATTTTTAATAAAAGTAGGATTTGCTATTGTAGAATTCAGCTCCATATTTCTTCCCATGTATTCACCCTCAGGCTGAGTTGCCCAAATTGCATATTCTAGATAATTGCTAAGAAGAAATTCTCAGATAATTTCTTATTTTTCTTTTTTAAATTAATGACTTATTTATTGTTTAACTTCTTTTAATTTTTTAAAATTTATTTTTATTATTAATTATGGACATATTTTGTATGTAAACATCACATGTTGGTACCATTCTTTCCTTCCTCCCTGCCCCTTTTCTGAAAAGGCCTTCCTCATTGGGGATGCAGGTCAGCCCCATGGGGATTATAAGTCATGTATTTCAGGGGGACTCTGTGCAAAATATCCCAAATTGTGGCTCTAACAATCTTTCTGGCTCCTCTTCTGCAAAATTCCCTGTGCCATGCTGGGAGCATTTTAAGTCTACTTCAGTGATGGGCACTTAGGAGCCTCTGTATCTCTGGGTTGGTAGGTGTTGAGTGTCCTCAGTAACTTTCTCCATCACCCTTGTGTTGATATCAGCTTAACTAAGATAGCATCATTCTTGCTCATTTCCCAAATTCCTCTGTGGTTTCAGATGGGGCCAGGGCTGAGTGTGCTGGGTTGTGTATCTCCTCAGATCCAGTTCTCATCTGAAAAAGAGAAGCAGATTCTCCAACAGAGAGTGAAATCAGTGCCAGTTAAATGGGATAACCATTATAAATTTAGAGAGAATTAAAAGGGTTTAGACATTCTTATAGTCTAAGGTTAGTGGGAGCTTGACAATGGAAAGCAGAATCATTATCTGGATATGATTCTGACTTGCTTCCCAATTCCAGATATGCTTTTTTTTTTTTTCCAGACTGGATCTGTTAGCCAATCCAAGAGTAGTTGGTTACCCACCATGGCTGTGTGCCACTATTGCACTTGTGTGAACATCACACCAGGTTGTTTGCTTCTGAGTCACTTAAACTTTGATTTTCTTGGACAGATGTTGGCCACTTTCCCCTGGTAGCTCATGTAGAACCTTCCAGCACTAGATGGAATAATTGCCTAGGGACTGGCTCTCCTCTGGATTCCAACCAGGTTTCTCCATGGTCTATGCCAACAGTGTTTGGTGTCTTTAGCAGTAGGGTCTTACCATTAATCTCTGGTGAGTAATCAGATGCTCTGACAGAGGTCCGTCTTCTCTAATCAACAGCTCATTGTGGATATAGACCACATCCAAGTACAGGGAATTACAGGCCAGTACCAAGGGAAAAGAAGAAAGAAAAGACCAGAGAAGAAAGAGAAACAGGAGAAATTTGAGGTTAGGTTTTGTCTTACACTCTCCAGTGCTCTTTGATTCAGGCTCCCCCTAAGGTCCTCTTGAGGGTTCCACCTTTACGTCTGACTTCCAGGATATAGGATTCTATGGTACCAGTTCAATTTGGGTTCAGTTTTGTGTCCCTCCACCTTTCCCCTTCCTCCAAGCCCTACCCTCCCTATTGTCCAAATAGATTAAAGACCTCAATATAAGACCTGAACTTCTTCAACTACTGGAAAAAAAAAAAAAAAAAAGAAACACTCTCCACAGTATAAGACTGGGAAAAGACTTCCTTAACAAAACCCCAGTAGCCAAGGAAATTAAACAAGCACTCAACCAATGGAATCTCATAAAGCTAAAAAGCTTTTGCACAGACAAACATACCATAAGCAGAGCCAATAGATTATCAACTCAAATAGGAGAAAATCTTCACCAGCTATACCACTGACAGAATCTACAAAGAACTAAAAAACTAAACAACAAAAAAATCAACCGACTCCAAAAGTGGGGCAGAGAACTATAAGGGAGTTCTCAGAGGAAGAATTACAAATGGCTAACACACTTAATAAAATGTTCAACATCCATAACCAATGGGAATAAAACAACTATGAGATTCTACCTTACCCCAGTAAGGATAGCAAACATTAAAAAATCAAATGAAAACAAATGTTGGTAAGGCTGTGGCGAAATAAGAACACTCATTCACTGTTGATGGGAATGTAAGCTAGCACAACCACTGTGGAAATCAATTTGGAGACTCCTGAAAAGGATAAATATAGAGTTACCTACTGGGCATTTATCCTAAAAGCTCCACTTCTCAGTTCAGAAATATTTGCTTAATCATATTTATAGCTGCTCAATTCATAATAGCTAAAAACTGGAATCAACCCAGTTACCCTTCATTGGCCGAATGGATAACCAAGATGTGGTATATCTACATGATGGAATTTTACTCAGCAGTAAGAAAAAATGACATATTGAAATTTGTAGAAAAATGGTCAAACTTGGAACAGATCATTCTAAGTGAACTCACACAATCACAGAAAGACAACTGTCTTATGATCTTACTCATCTACAGTTCCTAACCTGGATCAACCCAAGTTGCTGACTTTTTATTTTTATTTTATTTTATTTTAGTTTTTTGGATTTTCGAGGTAGAGTCTCATTCTAGTCCAGGCTGACCTGGAACTCACTGTGTATTCTCAGGGTGGCCTCGAACTCATGGCGATCCACCTACCTCTGCCTCCTGAGTGCTGGGATTAAAGGTGTGTGCCACCATGCCCGGCATTGACTTTTTATTTTTAAGTTGAGAACTTTAATATCTGAACATACTCTGATTGGATAGCATTTTCATCCTGTTATCTTCTTTTGTCCCTTCCCCTGTCCCTATTCCACTGAGGACCCTTCTCTTTCTAGGTAGTCCTTTCTCTGTTTTGTCTAATTCCTTTTGTTCTCCATGTCTTTCATGCCAAAATGTTGATGGGCTCAGAACAGTGTAGATCTTGTGGGGAATTAACAACCACTATGTGGTCATGAAGGCACCAGGTGGTTCATGTTGAAAGGACAGTGCCATGAAGTACTCCTTCCCAGCCTGTGGCTCTTACAGTCTTTCAGCCCCTCTTCTACAGTGTTCCCTGAGCCTTAGAGGGTGTGATTGAGATGTCTCATTTAGTGTCAAACTCAAGACTGCCTCTTATTTTCATCTTTGATGACTTTTGAGTGTTCTTAGTGCCTACCACCATTTCCATAGAGAAACTTCTTTGGCTAGAAGCAAGAGCAGCACTCATATTCTTTATGTCATTTCCTGTACAATGTTCCCCAAGCCCCAAGCAGATATGACAGAGATGACTCATCTAGTGCTAAACATGATGTTTTCTCTTCTTGGCATCTTGATGAGTCTTGGGTCTCACTGGTATTTTCCATCATATGTAAAAAGAAGCTTCTCTATTCTAAAAATTAGAATAACATTAAACAAAGGGCAGAAATATATTTAGAAAGATTTTTAAAATAGTTTTAACATCTCCATTTAGCCAAAGAAGAGTGGAAGCTTCCCTCTAGGGTCTATGACTTTTCAAGCTATAGGCTTTTGACTCAGTTCTCAGTACCAGGTATGAATTTTCTTCCACTGAGAAGCCTAATATCCAATCAGAGAGCAGTTGGTTACCCCCATAACTTGTGTGGCACTATTGCATCTATGGGTACATCTTGCCTGGATGGGTGATTTTGTAGCTTGCAGGATTTATTGCTTGTTCAGGCTGTAGATGGCTTTTTCTCCCCCAGAAGCTTGCATAGTGTCCTCCAGCACTGTGGTAGCTATGCTATCTGGCAGCAAGATGGCTTCAATCTCAGTTCTAGCTTGATTTTCCCAATGTCCTATGCTGTCTTTAACAATAGGGTCTTACCATCCCATTTTGGTAGATACTAAGTGCTTTGGCAATGATCTGTATTATTTTGGGGGGCCTCATGGACCTCCCTGACCAATAGCTCATTGTGTGTGTGTGTGGCGGGGGGTGACCCATCTTCTGTACTAAGATTTATATACAGCCACCTATATCTCAGGGTTTTTTCCACTCCCAACTTGGTATTTTTGTTCAAACTCTCCCTGTCTCTCTCTGTGTGACACACACACACACACACACATACACACACACACACACTTGTGCTTAACGTACTTGTCTCCAAAGCTAAAAGACCTGGGTTTGATTCCCCAATACCCACATAAAGCTAGATACATGAAGTGGTACATGTGTCTAGAGTTCATTTGCAATGACTAGAGGCCCTAGTGTGCCTGTTCCCTCCCCATCAAATAAATTAAAAATATTTTTAAAAAAATTGTATCTTTTAGCCACATGTGGTGAAGCATGTCTGTCTCCCCCTATGTTCTATCCATAGGATTTCCTATCTACTATTATCTCTCCTCATTTCTCCTCTCTCCAAGCCTCCTAGCTTCCAGGCCACTACTACTGACTCTGATTACAACTGACAGACAAATCTACTGTTCCAAGCTTGGATCCACATATGAGAGAGAACAGCCAATGTTTGTCTTCCTGAACCTATTACCTCACTTAGAATAATTGTTTTCCAGATCAATCCATTTTCCTGAGAATTTTATATTGCTTTACAGCTGAATATAACTTCACTGTGTCTACACACCACATCTTCATAATCCATTCATTAGTTGTTGGGCATCTGGGTTGATTTTTCCTAGCTATTATGAATAGAGTAGCAATAAACATGGCTGAGTAAGTATCTCCATTGTAAAGTGTATTCTTTGGGGCATATGCCCAGAAGTGGTATAGCTTGATCATATGGTACACCTATTTTTAGATTTTTGGCGAAACCTCTATCTGTACTAATTTCCATAATGGTTACACTAGTTTACACTACCACTGACAGTAAATAAAGGTTCTTCTTTCCCCACACCTTTGCCAGTATTTGTTGTCATTTGATTTTTTGATGATTGCCATTTTGACCAGCGTGAGATGGAATCTCAATGTAATTTTAATTTTAATTTTCCTGATGGCTAAAGATGTTGAAAAAATATTTTTAATGTTCATTGTAAATTTGCATTCTTCCTTTGAGAACTCTCTATTTAGTTCCCTGCCCTATTTTTGACTGGGTTGAATGCTTTTCTTACAGACTTTTGAGTTTTTTATATAAATTCTAGATAGTAAGCCTCTGTCAGATGTATAATTGGTGAGTTTTCTCCCATTCTGCATGTTGTCTGTTGACTCAGTTAATGGTTTCTTCAGCTATAAAATAGCTTTAGTTTATGAGATCCCATTGGTTGGATGTTTCTCAGACAATTTCTTTTTTTATTCTTTTTTAATGCCCAATTTTTTAATTGACACCTTCTGCTGACAGACAATAAACCATGATAATTCTCTCCCCTATTCCACTTTCCCTTTCACAACTCCACTCTCTATCATATCCTCTCCCTCTCTCCATTAGTCTCTCTTTTATTTTGATGTCATTGTCTTTTTCTCCTATTATGAGGGTCTTGTGATGGTTTTTCTAGGCACTGCGATCAGACAACTTATTGTTGTCAACCTCACAGTGCCACTTTCAACTTAATTTTAATACAGGTAAATTAAATATAATTCTAAAATACATGATATATGTGTTAGGAAGATGTCTCACCAGATAAAAGTACATTGCTGTACAAGCATGATGGCCAGAGACCTTCTGAGTTTGATTCCCCAGCACCATGTAAATAACTGTGCATGGCCATGTGTGCCTATATCTCTAGTCCTGTGGGGAGCAGAGATAAGATAATTTATAGGACTCATGAGATGAGACTCTGTCTGAAGGAAATACATGAATGAGCAATGTGGGGAGCACCCAGCATTTTTCTCTGGCCTCCTCATGGAGTGTAGGTATCTGCATACTTATTTTCATTTAACACACGAACCACACCATGGATAGTCCACACACATACACATCCCCCACATGATATATTTCAAAACATCATGTAAATTTTCCCCACAATTTTTACTTCCTGCCTTAGAAACATTACATTAGGGAATTAGATATACTTGTTCTAATTATAGCTCCCCACTCAGTATTTTGCATATACAGAATATTTAGGGTTGTTTTTGCTGTGTGTTTTTTTAATGGTACTTGTGATTGAACCCAGGTCTTTACACCTGCATGCTCTCTACACATTCAGGCTCTTTACAGCTTAGCTACATCCCTAGCCCTTTGTACTGGGTATTTTCAAGGTAGGTCAATAACATCATTTTACTGTATTGAAGTTGAAGTTATGGGCATTACTATTATCAACTATGCTTTCATACAAAGATTTATCATTCTTAGATAATCCATCCCTCTTTATAAAGTGTTAGTGTTTTCTTAGATAATCTACTATAAAAATAAAGGAATGTACTGATTTATTAGAGAAGGACATTTTTATCAATGTATTTTAATATATTTTAATTCCATTTCTTTTTGAATTTGTTATAATTTGCACTGTTTGCCTGAATTCTTGCAGAACGTGGCCCTATGCTTTCGTGTAATTCATTTTTACTTATTTCCTCAGAACATCACTGGAAGAAAATTTTGTTTTTAAATTCTTAAGGTCTCATTTGAAACATTCAGCCTGGAGAATCTTTACACATAGAAATTAAGTATGCAAGATCAAATTCTCCTCCCAGAATGCTCTGCTCCTGGCCTCTGCCTAGATACTTAGCTTTGAAGCACCTAAGCATCGATGAAGGTGGGGGGCGGGCAGGCTTTCACCCTTCCTTTTCTGTCTAGCAGTTTTGTGTACAGAACTTTGTGAACAGACACGCATATGGTGAATTCCTGGAACAGGTGTCGTCTTCCCTGTGCCAGAGAGTTTTTTCTTCTTCTGAGTTACAGAATTTGCAGGTGGTATGGTTCACATTGAGGAATGGGCTAGAGACTGAGGAATGCAGAATGTGAATTGTGATAGTATTCCTGACTATCAAAGAGGTGACTTCCCATTTCTCTGCTTTGTGACCCAATATTTAAAGATGAAGATGCTTTTGCACCATCTTTATATTCAGCTCAAGTTACCTCTCTGTGTTGAGGGTCTTCATGTTAACCTGGCACAGTGACTCTTATTATCAGTGTAGCATGATCCTCCTCTCAAGAGCAGTGTGCACAATTGTTTCAAAACTCATCCTCTAGGGCTACTGTACATTCCGTTTGTAGTTTTGGACATGCCAAAATGGTCTGTTTTCCTACTTTTTTGTACAAGGGTTTTCCTGGCATTTGCATTTGTATTATATTACTGAAAGCTTATAAAAAATAAATATGCTTACTCAACCAATTGACCAAAACTTGGTTTGTTTCTTCAGTTCGATTCCACACCGCTTCTTACTGAGGAACAGCTCCAGTGTCTCCTGGAGGAATGCACATTCAGACAAAAATCCATCACTGCGCTTTCTTCTGAAAGAGAAAACAAAGGCATCGAGGACATAGTACCTGAGATCCCCCAGCTTTCCAGACCCATTCTCCGTAAATTACCTAAAGAGTCGGAAGTGGAGGTCCAGAAAATCCAAGAAGAAGATGCAGATGTTCTTGAGACTTCAGAAGGCGAAGTTTCCACAGGGTACTATCTTGCCAAAGCCTTGACTGGGCACTGCCTGCCAGAAGCTGTTGTCTTGGAAGCAGAGAATATGAAATGCCTCCAGTTCTCCAAGGAGGAGGGTTTCAGTGATGTGGAAAACTACTTTATGTCAAAGACCGTTGGTCTTGGGAGACTGCAAAGGCCTTCCTTCTTGGATGATCCATTCTATGATATCAACAGGAGCTTCTTCTCTGATGACCAACAGCTGCAACTCAGCCTTCCACAGAAATCCACAACAGGTGAGGCTTAGAAAAATGTGTTTTGTGACTAATTCCTAGGGAAGCTCCTCAATGTAAAGATACTTTGAATAGAAGCAGAGTAGGATAGGAAGATCTATCGTAGGCCACAGGTGGTGCCAGTAAGAGCATGCAGACCTAAAACAACATATATCAATGTTCTTAGGAGATCAATGTTGAGCTTAACATTCTTACGAAATATGCCATTCTTTGTAATATATAATTTTGTCATCTAGAGAGCATTGTTGTCTTCAGAGGAAAAGAGAAAGTAGTCTGAATGTGGATAAGTATTTTAAATAGGTTTGCCTATTATTCCAATTTCCAAACTTTAGTGATAAAAATTTTAGGGAATGAATTTATAATATACCATACTCATTGCAGTTTTCTTAGTTTCCATCTATAGACATACTTTCCATCTTATTCCTATAGTCTTAGATATGGTCCGGTCTTATATTTCGCAATAATACAGTGATGCAGAATTCAAACAGTTTGAGAAGTTTTTGACATAACAACTGTTCATTTGTTTATCTGTATTAGAACTCTAAAGTCCCAATTTGGGAGCCTATTTAAACAGCTTAAAGTTTAACCTCTAACATAGATTATAAAGCAAATTTTCTATTTAATCCCTAGTTATCAATCTGTTTCCTTTTGTATCTTTAACCTATTGATTGTGAAACCACACCTCACTGTCTGCTGGGCAACTTGACAACCTCCCACTAATTTCTTCATCTTTCCCTTACAACTTAAACATTGCTTTGGAGTTCTGCTTCTTGTTTTTAATTTTTTTTTGGTTTATTTTTATTTATTTGAGAGTGACAGACAGAGAGAGAAAGAGGCAGAGAGAGAGAGAGAGAGAGAGAGAGAGAGAGAGAGGGAGGGAGAGGGAGAGGGAGAGGGAGAGGGAGAGGGGAGGGAGAGGGAGAGGGAGAGGGAGAGAGAGAGAGAGAGAGAGAGAGAGAGGGAGAGAGAGAGAGAGAGAGAGGGAGAGAGAGAGAGAGAGAATGGACACTCTAGGGCCTCCAGCCACTGCAAATGAACTCCAGATGCATACACCACCTTGTTCATCTGGTTTACGTGGGTCCTGGGGAATCGAGCCTCAAACCAGGGTCCTTAGATTTCACAGGCAAGCGATTAACCACTAAGCCATCTCTCCAGCCCTGGAGATCTGTTTCATAAACTAGGATCAAAATCTGTTGCCTTGACAAATCGTCCTTCTTCCTTACTTCCTACCTTTATTTTATTTTATTTTACTTTATTTTTTCAGGGTTCAGCTTCACTCTAGCCCAGGCTGACCTAGAGTTCACTATGTAGTCTCATGTTAGCCTTGAACTAACAGCAATCCTACCTCTGCCTCCTGAGTGCTGGAATTAAAGGCATGTACCACCGTGCCCAGCTCACTTTCCACTTTTAATTTCTCCTGGCTCTTCACTTGGAATCTTCAAGGATTTTTTCCACCCAAAGTGTCTCTCATGGCCATTCCTCTTTTTCTCTCCTGTTACTTGGTATATTAGTTACTTTCTCATTGCATTGAACAAATACCTGAGAAGAAGCAATTTGAGGAAGGAAAGGTTTATTTCATTTTATAGTTCCAGGTTCCAGATCATCATGGCAGTTGGTCATATTCAGTCTACAGTGAAGAAACAGAGTGGTGAATGCTGCTGCTCAGCTCTCTCCTTTTTATAGAATCCAGTACCCCAGCCTAAGGAGTGGTGCCACCTACAGTTAGGGTAGGTCCTTCCATCCCAATTAGCCTAATCAAGAAAACCCCTTACAAATACTCACAGAGATTGATTTCTATGATGATCCCAAAGCCTGTCAAGTTGACATCCCAAGATTAACCATCACATCTCCCTCTCCCCACATTGTTGACAGCTACTATTTTCCTTCTAGTACCCTTTTGATAACAAGATTTCCCATGAGACTCCATAGCATGTCACTACCTGTTAAATTAAATCTGAATTCTTTCACTTGCTGTTTAAGTCTTCTGCAGCCTCATCTGACATTCTCTGGCTCCTCATCAAAATGCTATTCACACTCCACTTAATCTAGACTTGGGATTTCCAGTGCTCCCGTATGCTGCTGTTGCTCAGGCCCGTTCTTCTCAGAAATGTGCAGGTGTTCTTTCAGCGGTAGCTAAATTCCAACCCCACCCTCTCTGAATCATCCCTAATGTTTTCCATCTCTAAATGTCCAAGCACATTGGTTCTCTATTGGATCATTTTACATACTGTCCTGTTATGTATGTACTCACCACTCAGTTCTTAAAATCAGGGGGTCTTAAAGAACAGAATACTGTGAATGCAATGAACACAGAAGTGTAGATGTCCATCTTTGGATATATGCCCAAAGGGGATATCTGGATTGTATGGTAGTCCAATTTTTACTTCAACAGCTTTTTGTAAGGAATGTACTGATTTACGTTCTAAGACTAAGTGTATGAGATTTTCTTAGGTGCCTCATTAGTGCAGTAGGTAGTGTCAGTCTCATAAACTTCTCTTTTCTCCATGGTGTCACCAATATGTGTTATATTTCATTTTAAAAACATTTTATTTATTTAAGAGTGAGAAAGAGAGAGAGAAAGAGAGAGAGAAAGAGAGAGAGAAAGAGAGAGAGAGAGAGAGAGAGAGAGAGAGAGAGAGAGAGAGAGGCAGAGGAGAGAGAAAATGGGCACACCAAGGCCTCTAGTCACTGCAAACAAACTCCAGACATGCATGCCATCTTGTGCATCTGGCTTATGTGGGTGCTAGGGAATCAAACCTAGGTCGTTAGGCTTTGCAGGCAAGTGCCTTAACTGCTGAATCATCTCTATAGCCCCTCATCTTTGTAATAATAGCTATTCTGAAAAAAGTGGCATTTCATTTTAGCTTTGATTTGCATTTTCTTAGTGGTTAGTGATGCTGAATTTTTTTTCATTTTGTTCCCATTTATATATATTCTTCTGAGCACTAACTTGGTGCGCTGCCCATTTTAAATAGCAGATTGTTTGTTTCTTTGCTATTCAGTTGCTTGGGTTCCATATATATTTTGAATATTAACCTCTTCTCAGATGCCTGGTTTCAGATATTTTCTGTTGTTCTCTAGTTCACTGTTCATTGTTTCCTCTGTTCTGCAGAAAGTTTTTGTCTGGTGTAACCCCATTTTGTCTATTTTATACTTTTGTTGCCTGTTCTTTTGGGATCATAATCTAAAAAAAATTCATTGCCCAGATCATTGTCATGGAGTAGTTCTCTTATATTTTCTTCTAGTAATTTTATGGTTTTGGATATTGTATTTAAATGTTTAATCCATTTTGAATTAAGTTTTGTACATAGTATGAAATAAGGACCAAATTTCATTCTTCTGCATGTAGATAACTAGTTTCTCTAACACAATTTATTGCATAATTTACCCTTCTCCTGTTGTATATTCTTGGAGCCTTTCTCAAAATTCAGTCAATAGTTAATACATGGGTTTTATGTCCTGAGATTTCTATCCTGTCTGTTGATGGACCTGTATGTTTTTATGCTGATTCCATGTATTGGATTGTATATAATCAAACAACTTTGATTACAGATGTTTTATTATTATTTATTTATTTATTTGAGAACGACAGACATAGAGAGAAAGACAGATAGAGGGAGAGAGAGAGAATGGGCACGCCAGGGCTTCCAGCCTCTGCAAATGAACTCCAGACGCTTGTGCTCCCTAGTGCATCTGGCTAACATGGGACCTGGGGAACCGAGCCTCAAACCAGGGTCCTTAGGCTTCACAGGCAAGCGCTTAACTACTAAGCCATCTCTCCAGCCCACAGATGTTTTATATACTGGGAGATTTGAGAAGTGTGGTATTTCTAGCTTTGTTCTTTCCTCAAGGATGTTTTCAGGGTCTTTTGTATTTAAGGATTATTGTGAAAATGACATTGGAATTTTGATGGCAATTGCATTGAATCTTTATATAACTTTGTATATTATGGAGATCAAACAATTTCAGTATTTTTTTGGTTTGTTTGTCATGAGACAGGGTCTCACATTATAGCCAAGACTGGTTTGGAGCTCACTATGTAACCCAGACTGGCCTCAAATATATGGTGATTCCCCTGCCTCAGCCTTCAGAGTGCCAGGATTGTAGACATGCACCACAACATCTGGACTATAAAATATTTTTAATTCACAAATATGAAATATATTGATTTATTTTTATTTTCTTTCTTTCTTTCTTTTCTTTTTTTTTTTTTTTTCGAGGTAGGGTCTCACTCTGGTCTAGGCTGACCTGGAATTAACTCTGTCATTTCAGGGTGGCCTTGAACTCATGTCAGTCCTCCTACCTCTGCCTCCCAAGTGCTGGGATTAAAGGCTTCTTTATTTTTTAATCAATGTTTCCTAGTTTTGAGTATACAGGTCTAACATCCTTCTGATTAAATTTATTTCTATTTTTGTTGTTATTATAAATGATATTGCTTTCTTTTATGAGATTGCCTTCTTAAATTCATTTTGTATAGCTTATTATTAGTGTTTAGAAGTGTTACTGATTTTTATGTTGATTTTTAGAACAAATTGTTAATGGAGTCATGTGTCAGTTATAACTTTTTCTCTCTGATGGAGTTTTTAGAGTTCTTGATTGCAGAAGATCATGTCAGCAGAGACAGTTTTACTTCTTTTTTTTTTTTTTTTTTTTCCAATTTGGAAGGTTCTTATTTCCTTCTCTTTCTTAATTGTTCTGGTTAGCACTTGCAGCTAGAGTGAGTACCCTTGTCTTCTCCCTGATCTTAAAGGGAAAGTGTTCAACTTTTCATGATTTGTTCTATATAGCCATTATTGTGTAAGGTAAATTCTCTCTATATTTAACCTGCTCTGAGTTTTTTTATTTGTTTGTTTTTTTGTTGTTTTTGTTTTTCGAGGTAGGGTCTCACTCTGGTCCAGGATGACCTGGAATTAACTATATAGTCTCAGGGTGGCCTCAAACTCTCTGCGATCCTCCTACTTCTGCCTCCCAAGTGCTCAAATTAAAGGCATGCGCCACCACGCCCAGCCCTACTCTGAGTTTTTAATCATGAGAAGGTACTGAATTTTGTCCAGTGTTTTTTTTTTTCTAGCCTCTAGAGATGATCATATGACTTTTATCCTTCATTTTGAATAGTGTAGCATATCATACTTATTGGTTTACATAGGCTAGGCCACACTTGTATACCAGGTATAAAAACCACTGATTGTTGTGAATGATTCTTCTAATGTACTATTAAACTTGGTTTGTTAATTCCTTTACTTTTAAGGTAACTAATCTTCAAATTTTTGCTACTGCCACTTAGTAGTTTGCTTCCCAGCTGTTTTGTAGATTTTTTGTTTCTTCCTCTTTAAGGTTTTCCTCTATGGATCAAATATATCATCACTGAAGCAGACCAAAAATGAACCCAACATGGCTCAGGGAAATTTTGTGGAAGAGGGGGCGGAAAGAATGTCAGAGCCACATGTTGGGTCTTGATATGCAGAGGCATTTATCGTACCAATAACTGGGGGCTAACTCCACAATGCACAACCCATATACATCAACAAGGAGGGGCCAATGGGGAGGTGGCAGGCCACAGATGAGCCTAATAATGGTACCAAACTGCCTGTATTTGCTGAATAGAAAACTAATTAAAAAATAAATAAATAATAAATAAATAAAGGGCTATGCCACCAAAAAAAAAAAAAAAGAAATTTTAGACAAAACATAATTTGGGAAGTAAGGTGGGGAGCAGAGAGGGGATGACACAAAGTGGCTGATTTCCAGATTACATGTAATCATTCAAATCAATCCACTTCCTTAAAACAAATATTTTTGAAAAGGAAAAAAATGTAAATCTTAAAAGCTTCCTATGTTTTCAATTATATGTAATGTATATGTATATAATAAATATATATTTCTATAGATTTAAAAAAGATATTTCTAGAGTGGTCTTCATTGAGCCCTTTTATATTTTGTGGAAGTACTATAATCTTTTACTTTATGTTTGCCTTCAGACTTACATAAAACAAGCTTATAGCAACTTAAACACATTAAAAACTCTACCCTTTGTTCTCTTATTCCCATATTTTTAGGCATATCCTTTAATAATTCATTGTAACTATGTTTTTTTTAATAGCCTTGTTTTTAATTCTTATAGTAGATAAGAAATTGCCCTAAAGACTACCCCCATGCATTAGAATATGTGAATATCATTAGGAGTTATACTATGTTTTTGCTTTCATATGTATTTTCTTATTTATTAGAAGCCTTCTATGTCACCATAAAGAACTCCTTTTACAATTTCTGTAAAGCAGCCCAAATTGTGATGGACTCTTGTAACTTTTTTTTATCTTCCAAAAGTTTTGTTTTTCTCTGTGTTCTGGGAGACACTTTTGCTGGACAACATTCTCTTGGTTGGCAGGTTTAGCACTTTGACGATATAATCCAACGGCCTTGGACTACCATAAGATAATACAATAAATTCCCTTTTTAAAATAATTCATTCTAGCAGTTCTGTTCCTCTAGAGAACCCTGACTAATACAGTAAGTTATTTTAATATTTATAAATGTGGAGGTCAATATAACAGCTCCAACTTTGGATATTCTAGTATGCAAAAATAAAGCAAGACCTATCCTTTAGAGTTTATTTAATAATAAGCAGATGGCTGGAGAGATGACTTAGTGGTTAAGGCACTTGCCTGCGCAGCCGAAAGACCTATATGTTTGACTCTCCAGGTCCCACATAAGCCAGATGCACAAGGTGATGCCAGCATGCAAGGTTGCACATGAGCACAAGGTGGCATACATGTCTGGAGTTTGATTACAGTGGTTGAAGCACCTAGTATGCCAATTCTCTCTCTCTCATAAATATTACCAAAAATAGGGCTGGACAGATGGCTTAGCGGTTAAGGAGCTTGCCTGCAAAGCCAAAGAACCGAGGTTCAATTCTCCAGGACCCATATAAGCCAGATGAACAAGATGGTGCATGCATCTGGAGTTTATTTGCGGTGTCTGGGGGCCCTGGCATGCCAGTTCTCTCCCTTTCTCTCTTTTACTTTCTCTCTTTCTTACTAATTAATTTTATTCTGAAATACAAAATTCCACATTATGTGCTTTCTGAAAAAATTGACACAAAGACTGAACCTGTGCACATTTTCTTGGCACAAGTGCATTAGCCACACCTCTGTGGTGAGGTGCTATGTGATTGCTATTGCTGTGCCGACTCCTTCTAAGGATACGAATATATCAGTGTGGTTCAGATTAGATTTATAAAGGCACACTAGAAGGAAATAAAAAGACATTTATCATTCTCTCTTCTTAACAAATATTTAATTAATTTTTTTTGCAAGCAGAGAAAGAAAGAGAGAGAGAGAAATGAGCATACCAGGGCCTCCAGCCACTGCAAATGAATTTCAGATGTATGTGTGCCTCATGTATCCGGCTTTATGTGGGTACTGGGAAGTTGAACCTGGGTCATTGGGCTTTGCGGTCAAGCACCCTACTCACTGAACAATCTCCCCAACCTCTCATTCTCTCTTTTAATAGCACATAATATTGACAAAGAGGTTCTTATTTTTCCTTGATAAGTCAAAATCTGCTCCAAGTATTTAATTTCTGCTTCTAAAAGGCAGCCAGATGAAGCATCAAATAATTTATGATATGGAAAATAAGGATTTGTTTTATAGTTGTTGTATCAGTTACTTTTCTTGTTGCCATCCCCAAAATACCTGATAAAGAAACAACTCAAGGAGAGAAGGTTTCATTTGGCTCACAGTTTGAGGAGGTAAACCCCATAATGGTGGGGAAGGCATGGCAGCGTGATGGCAGGAGCCTGAGCTAGCTTAGTCGCATTGTGTCATGGTGAGGAAGCACAGGGAGGTGTGTGCTCGTGCTCAGCTTGCTTTCTCCTCTTGATTCACTGAAGTTCAGGCTCCCAGCCCATGGAATGGCACTGCCATGTTTAGGGTGTGTGTTTCACCTCAACCCAACAGGCTTATCTCTGAGAGAACTGACACTGCAGAGCAATCATCCAGGTCATCAAACAAAGCCTATGGATGTACAGTAGTTACTTTTCCACAGAACCACTTTACTTAGTTACCAGCAGAGATTGATATAAAAAAGAGGAAAATATGGAAAACAAGTAACAAAGTAGATAAGTCAATGAAGGACACAAACTCAGTTGTATGGTAAGGTAGAGGACCAGAATTCCACTAATTACTTAAGAAAAACAAAGAGGAATTTTTCCTGGTACCTATTTAGTAAACAACACTCTTAGAAGCATTTAATAATAGGTATAATGGTGAGTCCTATAAGGCTTTTGTTGTGATTATTGTTTAAAAATAACACACTGGGCATGGGAGATGGCTCAGCAGTTAAAAACACTTGTTTTCAAAGCCTGCCAGCCTGGATTTGCTTCTCTAGTATCAATGTAAAGCCAGATACACAGTATGTCATATACATCTGGAGTTTATTTGCAGTGACAAAAGATCCTGGTATGCCCATTATCATTCTCTCTCTTCCTCTCAAATAAATAAATGAAATATATTCAAAAACTTTATTTAAAAATAATACAAAAAAATAAAAATAACACCCTAAATGAAAACTAGGGCAACAAGCTCTCTTGCTTGGGAACATCTTGGTCTTACATCTAAATGTTTAATGTCCTGGGATGCCTGACCAGTTTAAATGGAAGCTGAGAATATAGCACCAAAAAGCAAATCAGTTGCTCATAATAAAATGAGTAGAGTTCAGGTGAGCAACAGGGTCAGAAACTTGGGTCCAAACTCTCAGAGGGAGGCTGGGTGCTCCCTACTAGGGTGGTGTGGCCTGCAATTGGACATAGGCTTGGGAAGGATGGATCTGGCTTTGAGTCCTTGTGTAGCTCCTGGATGGTGATCTTAGAGGAGTTACTTATCTTTTCTTTTATCTCTACCTTGGTTTCTTCATCTGTAATATTAAATGTGCTATAATTTGAGTGTTGAATGTCTTTCTAATGCCCACGTGTTAAATTCTTGATCCCAATGTGGCTCTACTGAAATGTGGTGTAGCATTTAGGAGGTGAGACTTGGGTCCTTGTATCAATGAGGGTGTGCCCTTGTTGTATGGAAAATTTGCTCCACATTGAAAGGTGTAAACAACTGTTACCAGCTTTATCAAAAGCAGCTGGGCCAACTCACAACAGAAGGTGTGAGGAGGGTCATGAGACCCTCACCTGAGAGTCAGGCCCTCTGTGCCAGCTGTATACAATAATGCACACGATCTCATGACCTCAGGGGGGATAGAGAGGATAGAGAGAGGAAAAGAACAATGAGCTCCACTGAGGTGGGGTCTCTGGCGTCTTCATGTTCTGTTAAGAAAGCTTTCATCCCCAGGCTGAGGGAGGAGCATCCATGGGGATAATCTTGACATAGTGAGCCCAGTTGAAGTGTTGCTTTGGGGTCTCATGCTCTCTAAGCCCTCACCCCCAGGCTGAGGGAGGAGCATCTGAGGAATAATTTTGACACAGGAATCTCCATCATAGTGGCTGTGTTGGGGGCCCCACGTTTTTGTATGCTCTAAGTGACTCCCCACCCCAATAAACTCATTGGCTCATTGAACTGGTATTGATGTAATTGTACTTTGGTCTGCCATCTGAGCCCTGTTTAGGATGAAGACGTGTGTCTGCATCTTCCCAGGGGAAAAGTTTCCTGTGACAGCCCTCAAAGGAGCTTATAGGTTCATTTCTCCTCCTCTACTTCCTGGCTTATGGAGTGAGGTTTTGGATTGAAACCTGCAGGATCATCAGCAAAATTGTTTCCCATGTTTCTCTAAGTTGGTAGCCTCTAAATATTCTTGCATTATAGCAAGAAGAAGTTGACTGACACAGGTGGCCTTAGTTTCCTACACAATTGCAGTAAGGATCAGATGAGAAAACTCACATGTGACAGTTAGTTCAGTGATTGGACTTGGTTGACCTAGATGGAATTTAATATTAAATCAAAATATTCACTGTAAAAGTATAGCTTTCTGGCATTTTTGATAAGGCAGCAAACCCGAATTAGTGCTCCCTTTAGAAGGGGCAGGCCCTCTCCCTGTGAACATGGCCACCTCCTGGATCTACTTTCTGGGCTTAGAGACATCTCAATTTCCAACCCATAATATGAAAGTTTATTGTGCTTTAAATGACTGCTTCAGAGTTCCAGCTGATTTCCTTCAGTGGATTTATTTGTCATCCACCTGACATCCATCCATCTACCCACCCAACCACCCATATTCATTCTGTCATCCACATATCTGCACACAAACATTTAATGAGCTTCGACTATGTTTTGCATGTTTTTCTGTTTTCTAGAACATGAGACTTCACCCTTAGCATTGCTGACATTTAGAGCTGGACATTTTGTTGTTATGGGGGCTGTCCTGTGGATTATGGGATACTTAAGAGTACCTGGCCTCTATTCAGTAGATGACAGTCATGACCAGCAAAATGTCTTCAGACATTGCCAAACCTTCACTGAGGAGAAAACTTTCTCCTGGTTGAGGACCACTGGCCTAGGATGTCAAGTGAGTAGGTTTCAGTCACCCTGCTGAAGTATTTCACAGTCTATGGATGAAAATAAGCACTCATGATCACAGTAGGGTGTGACAAGTGCAATAGCTTCTGGACAAAGTTCACAGGTGACATTAGAGAGGCAATGTTGGACACTGAGGAGATGGGAGATCACATATATGGATGAATGGTCATGTACCGAGTGGCAAATAGAGCATTCTACAAAGGGTGAATTATATCTACCAAGGCATGGGGCTCTGACACCCCATTCCTCATCACATTGATATGATATTGTGGTCTATTTCTCATCTGTCCCAGCCTACCCTACATCTTGTTCAGTCTTTATTTTCTATGTTTGGACAATAACACTACATTTCTATAGTTTCTGTTGTCTAGTTTTAATATTTACTGTAAGTGGACTCATAGCATACACAGCTTCTTGCGACTAAATTTCTTTGCATATAACAATGTTTTTAAGATTTTCAGTGGTACATGTGTCAGTACTCCATTTTTTTGTTGAATAATCTTCTTTTTTATTTTTGGTTTTTCAAGGTAGGCTCTCTCTCTAGTCTAGACTGAGCTGGAATTCATTATGTATTCTCAGGCTGACCTCGAACTCACAGTGATCCTCCTACCTCTGCCTCCTGAGTGCAGAGATTAAAGGCATGCACCACCATGCCTAGCTTATTATTCTCTTATACAAAGTAGCACATCTTATTTATCTGTATCATTTGATGAGCATTTGGGCCTTTTCTACTTTTTAGCTATGACATATATTACTGATTTTTTTGGATACAAATTTTGTAGGGAGCTATGTTTTTATTTGTTTGGGGCATATACCTAGGAGTGCAATTTCCAGGCCTAGTAATCTTTCAGGGAACTGGCAGACTATTTTCCCAGAGACACTGTACCATTTTACATTCCACATGTTTCTCCTTTTTAAAACTGGTTTCTTTTTATTTGATTCACTTGTCAGTTCTTCCTTTTCTGCTAATCTTCTCTCTAAAGGTAGAAAAAATATTTCTATTAGTGCTACAATCTCTGTTTTTTTTTTTTTTAAGAGACAAGAGCAATCAGCTGTCATCTACTTTACATGTAATATTCCTTTTGGTTTCAGGCTATTCCTCAGAAACTTAGTAGAATATCAACAAGTAAGTTTAATATCATACATAAATCTATAATCCTTTAACCTCTCAAAACCTCAGACATCTCTCTGGACTGTCACCTTCTTCAGTGAAGACATATGCTTTAACTTTCTTGTAAACCTTGTAGTCAATAAATATTAAGTAAAGATGTGATTATTGTATTATGTGTAAGAGGATTTGATGTTTAATAGGCCAATTTATTTTTCTTAACTGCATGCACATTTATGATTGTATAATAACTGTGGTTATTTTCTGTGCAGATGAACAGGAGACTGAAGATGTAACACAAGAATGTAAAGACTCTAACGCAAGGACTTGTTAGGGTGTGCTCTTAAAGTTAAAAATTCATCTGAATTACATTTGGGTTTTAAATTCATTGTATTCAGTAAATATCTTTCACTCTTTCAAATAATGATATTAACATTCTAATTCTCTTCTTGTTGATTAATTTCTTTGATGTTGTTGGAACTTGGGGTATAAATGTTCAATGATTTTTGTTTATTGAAATTCCTGGGAAATTTAGAAATGCCTATCAGGCTAGTTTATAAAAATCAACATTGTAGCACATTGTTCTCTATTTGCTTTTATGTGTTTGAACTTTATTATAATTTAGACAGAATGTGGTCACTCTGGCTTGCTTTTCCTTCTTTGTACCTATCAAGTGTTTGTTAATATGAAGTCTGTTTTCTTGTGAGTGATAGTACTTTTCTTAAGTTAGAGCTTGATGATTTATTACTTTCAGTTTGTTCTGTTCCATCAGAGTTTGGACCTTTTAGCATGCATGAAATCTTCATTTGAAACACACTAAAAGAAAATGGAGCTGGGAGGATGGCTTCCTGGTTAAAAGAGCTTGCTGTGCAAGCCAGATGACCAGAGTAAATGCATTTGGGTGGTAACAATCAGAAGGCAGAGGTAATATGGGTGGGAATTTGGAGTGGGATGAAGTGGAGCCATTATTAACCTTTCAGAGGGCCCTAAGCTGTCTACATCAATGCTGTAGTCATCAGTGAGGTATGACTATGAAAGTGGGAGGAAGGGAGAGATAGATACACAAATAAGGGAGAGGATAGGGACAAGGAAAAGTGACAGATGTGGCTTGTGACTCTACACTGTGCTTCTGCAAATTGTCTTTGGGGCATGGTGAACCTTTCTGCTAAAGAATTTAGATAAGTAAAAGGAAGAAAATGATTGTCAACAATGAATTTTTTTTAACTAAAAAAGATTACATCATTCCATAGAATTTCAACTGAAAGGGCTGATAGACCGAGTTTTCAATGTAATTTAACATGAAGTCTCCATATTAAAATCAAACCACCCAGATCAAGCTAGACCAGACCAAACTAGATCAGATTAGCAGATCAAACCAACTATACCAGACCAGACCAAGCCAAACTATAAACTGCTCTGGCTTAGAAAGAAGGTAGTCTTATTAAACCATTTTTTAAGGCTCCCTCTAAGCTACAGTGTACTCAACACAAAAAGTATTAAAGAGCAAGCAAGAGCTTATTCACCTTAGGGATGAATTTAGGGCTTAGAATGTAGCCTTTCTACACAGGACTCTTTTAAGAATAAACTACCAGCACCACCTTAGCTGTAAATTCTCACAGGACCCATTTATTGCCCTTCAATCCAACTGTCCCAAAACACATGACAATAAACTCCTGTAGGAGGAGAAAGCTATCATCTTGATGATGTGATTTTAATTTTTAACAAGGCTTTTATTCCAGTACCACCCATTGATTTGAAGGTCACAGTCCCTTGGTGAAGTGAAACATGCCTGGGTTGAAAGTGCTTGTTCTCAGCCAACTTTACTGTCTCATCTTTTTATTCTCCATGAGTTTTTCACAGTTTTGCTAAAAAATAATTATAATTCTTACCCAAAGAGAATTTACATGTTGAAATACTCTTAAAGGGAATGATGGCATGTTTTAAGTAATTACTTTCAGCACTACTTAGTTCTTGTACCTTCATTTTGGTCTATAAAGTGATTTGGCAATTACTAGCTGTATGTCACCGTGTTACCCAGTGAAATGATTTTAGAATAAAAACTCAACAAGGGAGACAGATTCTATCTCAGCTAGTTCTTTCTAGTGTTTTATAGACTGCAAAGCCAGACCCTTGACTTACTGACAGGATTTCTTCTTTGATCTGTTTATTAAAACTGGAAATTAACTATATTTCATGTTCATGATCAACCCATCCAGCACCCAGATTCTGCTTATTATAACATGGTCTTCACAGAATTATTTCACACACACAAATTTAAGCATGCCTTTCAAATTTCACATTTATCTGTTTTTAAACAACAGCCATTGTTCATTCTTCAAGAGGTAGTATCTTTAGGGTATGACTCAACTTCTCCAAGAAAACTCATCCCTCACACACTTTCTTTGTGGGCTGCTCCTCATTGCCTGGATGATGAAGTTGCCTGTCACTCAGGTCACAGAACAGAGCTGCAGTTACATGTGCTGCACAGCTGTCCTTGCCTTTGTTACTATTATTTTTAAGAAACAAATGGGGTTGAGAAGAATTTGGAGCATGAAACTCCATATTAATAAAATATTAAGTTGTGGGGATAAAGAGGTAGCTTAGTGGCTAAGGTATTCATTTGCCTGTGAAGCTTAAGGACCCAGGTTCCATTCCCCAGTAGCTACATATGCCAGATGCACTAGGTGGTGCTGGAGTTTATTTGCAGTGGCTGAAGGCCCTGGTACACCCATTCTCTTATTCTCCCTCTCACTGCCTTTTTCTCACACTCTCAAATAAGGTAAAATAATTTTTTTTAAATTGTGCTCTTTTGAGACTCATGACTTAGGGAGCTTTTCTATTTTATGTTTTTAATATAGTAGACTTTTAAAAATTAGTCCACAAATCTAGCAAGTGTACAGTCCAAGCCCAGCCTTGAGCAACTCAGCTTTTGTAAATATAGCAACTGTGAATATTATTTGCTGTAATTCTGTTTCATGTAAGTTATGTTGGTGTAAACTGATGTCTCATAATATCAAGTCAATAGAGAACAAAATAAACATAAGTGCAGTAAGTATAAATATAAATTTTATATGGTTTATTGTTGTTCCTTGTACATAAGAAACAGTAATATACAAGTTACACTGCTTTAGAATGTAAAATGGATAAAAATGTGTACAAAAAAGCACATTTCTAGAAAAGGGTATTGGCAAATAGTAAAAACTGGGGAGTAAAAAGCAATAACACAAGTCAAAACAAGAAAAACCAACATTTCTTCAATTCAGTGTGCAAACATATAAAAATAGAAATACTAACTCTACAGGCAGTATTTCCTGATAAATTATTTAAATAGCATATCTACATAATCTGAGATATCTATTCCAATGGCAATGAGAAAATAATTTATAAAAATAAAGCCATGGTATACAAGATGAAAGAACAAACAACTTTCAGAAGCGGTATTTAACATTTAAATGCTATTTCCTTTTTGGGAATACTTTCTTCAAAGAATTTTTATACTATGTACAACATTGACTTTTTAGGTACTACAGTAGCATTAAGGTTGTTAGAAACTTAAACTCCTTCTACTTGATCCACAAATTCTTTACTCAGTCACACAACAAATGAGGTAATATCTGTATATAAGTTTCACCTTTGTCATTCTTTTTCTCTTTTGGAAAAATGAAAATAAAAAATAGGTGTATATGCTTTTCTGCTCCCTGGAACTAGGCACAAGGAGTGGGGTAAAATAGCATTAGAGGTCTAATGATTTTCTTTGCAATGGGTAACACTTGCAAATGCACATCCAACTAATTCAACTTAAAAAGAAAAAACAAAACAAAGGAACAACAAAAACAACAACAACAACAGTAAAA
The DNA here is from genome assembly GCF_020740685.1 of Jaculus jaculus. NCBI lineage: Eukaryota > Metazoa > Chordata > Mammalia > Rodentia > Dipodidae > Jaculus > Jaculus jaculus. The sequence goes on along the minus strand of NC_059109.1, from coordinate 40,334,194 downwards.
GCCAAATAATTCCAAATCATTCATTCTAAGCACAAAGGGGAAAGCAGCTGGTTCACTGGCTTTCCATGCCCTGGCGTTGAAGAGATTTTGCTGACCATTCTCAGCTACCTGCTCACAAACGTTTTCCATATGCAATCTAATTCCAGGTAGAACAGAGTTAATAAATAATCTGTATTTACAATCTTACAGTCATGAAGACTCATAACAAAGATGATGGATAGTCTTACGCTTCCTCCTGGGTCCATGAACAATCCTTCAGACAGATCCACCAGAATAGGTAAAAAATAAATATTTTACATAATTAAAGTGTTTGTCAAACAAACAAACAGAAGAATTGGAGAACTCCATGATAATTGAAGAAAAAAGAAAAGGAATGTTTTTGTTAGGTTGACAGTAAATTTTTGTGCCTTTCTAACCATAAAAATAGAAGCATGGCTGCCCCTGCTGAGGGAGGTAGCCAGAGCTCACTGAGATGGTAGGTTTCCCTACTTTCCTGCTACATCTGCACAAGGTATGTGATGAATAAATCAACAATTCCAATGTGACCAGGAGGCAAGGGCAACCAGCACAGTTTCCCACATCTGACCCCTATTCTGGCCAATGCAGGTGATATGTGAGGGGCAGAGGCAGACCGGAAGCCAGGCTCTCCCTGCCTTCTCTGTTTACTTAAGTGTCTGTTACTGTGGGTTAATCAGCTAACACTGGTCAGCATCATGAAATCCAGCAAGAGTCTTTGAGTCCCCTGAAAATGATTTAGTATGGAATAAGTAACAGCTCCTCCATATTTTCTTCATACAATTGTCTCTTGGGTATGCATCCTTCCTAGTGCTCTGGCCGTGGCTCCTATTCTTGAGGGCCCATGTCAGGGGTGCTTTGCTTGCTAACTCTAGTGAGTCCTCCCTTCTCTGACATGCCTGAAAATGTTTCCGAGTCCACTGCTCAGAGATGACCTCCCGAGAGCACTCTGCTCTCTGAGGAAAGCAGGGAGAATGGGCACCTTTCCAATGGAAAGCAAATCGATACTTTTGCAAAAGCAAAAGTAAACCAAAGTAAATTGTTTATATTCTTGAAAGACGCTTTCTCATTCATTAGAGACTGAAGGCTGAGTCTGTGTTGGGAAACTTCATTTTCTTGAGGCAGGTCAAGTGCTCTAGTCCACACAGATGCAAGCAGAGAAGAAAGGCAGGTGAGGAGAGGTGATCTGGGAGGGTTCTCAAGCCCTTGGTTCCAGAAGGTGCAATCACTGGTTATGATCAGTACTCTGATTAACGGCTGAAGATTAGGAATCTGTTCAACAAACAAACAAATATATAAACAAAACGAATGACACAGTCATCTAATCTTAACAGATTAACAACTCAGTGATTGCTCTGCTTTGACAGGGGCAAAGGCATGACGTAAGGTTGTTCAAGCTTCCTAATAGTCTATTTTCTTAGCTGACACTGACGCTGGGAGATGGACATAAGACTCAAGTTATATCTCCCAAGGTCATTAGTGTTAAAGTTTAGGGAGTTTCCTTTTTAAAATTCAGATTAAACATGCCACAAGTAATAGCCACTTCTTTCTTTCTGCCTGATGGCTTTGATCTTTGGTCTTATAGGCATCAGATCTTGGCTCAGCATTTATATAGCACATATTTTGTGGTAGGTCCAATGCTGGACCCAGAAAGAACAGAAGTAAATAGTGAGTGGAAAAATGGAGGTGAAAATCTCAAGTTAATAGTGAAAAATTCCACTTTCCCTTTCTGTGTATTGGGATTCTGAAAGACAGCTTGTACTGTGATGGCATGAATAAAATCCTAAGTGGAATGTAAAAGCTAAACATATAAGACTATAACTCAAAGGACTAACAAGGTCTACCCTGCAACAGCCATTTATTTACAGTTTGCCTTTTCCGTGATAGTCCACAGACTTCTAAGTAAGTGAATACTGTTGGTAATGTTGGGAAGGACTTAGGATTTCATTAGCCCCAGCTCACGGACACTGTTTAATTTTTACCATTGTATCTTCAAAAGCTAAATGTAAATAACCATCTCTTTAAGACAGTCTTTAGACCAGACTCCCCCATAACTGGCATTCTTGGTATTATTCTGAATTAGGCATATAACTGTACATTCACTGCAGTATTGCCCATACCTCGACATTCGTACTTCAGGTCAGAGAAGAACACCATCTCTTGAGAGAAGACAAACAGTCCCAGCCTACCACCAGCATAGGTTTTGTCATAGATGGGTCCTGAGTCAGCCATGATTTTCTTCCCTTCATACATCACGACTCTGCAGAGGGGAAAAAATTCATTTGCGATACTGCTTCTCTTCGGTTTTGTTTTTTTATTCTGTCCATATGACTGGTAGTGAAATTTAGTTATTAATCTTACCTAATGAAACCTGTCTTTGGTCTGTGGCTAAGACGCCATCTGTAGGCAGTAAAATCTTTCCAGCCTATGTGTCGGGGGTCATGCCACAGGGTCCGCACCTGAAGTTAAGAGGACAGGAACAGGTTAACACAGCCTGACTGGGGGGCCTATGTTTTGTTCCACAAGCTGACTTAGAGTTGGAGAGAGCAGCATAGTGCTTTTCTCAGTGCTTCCCTTATTTGCCATCTATACATCATTCCATGAACACAAAGCAGAGAGCGACAGAGACAGAGAGACAGGGAGGTTTTGTCTGAAGAGGCTGAAGATGCCTTTGGACTTAGAGTAACTCATGCACAGAGTGAACTTGACTTGCCAGCACATCATTTTAGGATTTTGCAAAGCAGAACTGAATGGCATGTCTGGGGATGCTGGGAAAGTTAGAGCCAAGACTCCCTATTAAAAAGCACTGTGTCGCAGTGCTCACCAAGTGCATATCAACTCTCTTCTACAGGGTGTGGCTTCGTACCTGGCCAGGGGTGTTTCCTGTGTGCCACAGGGCATTCCTCAGGTGCTCGCCAGGCCCTGTGGTGGAGTTCACAACTTTCACAGAGAGTCCTGAGTATCCTTGAGCCCTGGTGGGGTTGGTGTCCCAGTAGGACTGGGTGACTTGCTTCCACATAACAACGTAGAAGCGGCTGCTGGACTGGTAGCCAAACACAAATCCAGCATAGTCATCATCCCTCTCGGTGTTGATGAAGAAAGTTCCACTGAAGTCCACAGCATTAAACTCATCATAACCTGGAAGACAAGGCCCAAGGCACATTAGAAACTAGTTTTCACAGGGCTGTTATACTCCTAGACACCCTCAGTGATCACAGCCACAGGCTCAACTGAAAGATTTTATATTTGCTTCTTTCCCATGTATACTTTTGTCTCTCGGTCTGAGAACGCTCTACTCACCTACAGCAAGTCCAGGATCACAGTTGACCGTCTGGACAAGTTCTTTACCCTGATGGCGTACAACCCAGTTAGGGTCATTTTGAGATGTCCCTTTGGGATCTAGAGGAATCATCTGGAATCGGCGGAAATCAGTCTCACTGATGTCAACATTCTCAGGACAGATGTCATCAATGTCTGGTACATTGTCATGGTCAAAGTCATCTTTGCAGGCATCACCTCGGCCATCACCTAAAGTCAGAAGGGCAAGAGTTCAATGCAAATCAGAAATGCTGTTGTGACTGGGTGAGAAACTCACTCTCCTGTCAAAATTGATATTTCTTCATTCTGTCCTATTTGTTTCTATTTCCTCCATTTGGATGGCCATGGTCAGTTAGTTAAAAAGTGGCCTCACTGACTCACCATCAGAGTCCTTCTGGTCAGGATTTGGCACCAGCCTGCAATTGTCTCTGTCATCAGGAATGCCATCATTGTCATCATCATGATCACAGGCATCTCCTTTGCCATCTTTGTCATGGTCTGCCTGGTTGGCATTGGGCACATAGGGACAGTTGTCCAGGTTGTTTTGGTGACCATCTTCATCAATGTCCTGATTGTTGTCACAGGTATCTCCTATGCGGTCTGAGTCAGAGTCAAGCTGGAAGAAAGGTACAAGTGAAGAGTAAATCAAAGCAGAACTCACTAATGTTAAAGATAATATTAGCACTGATGTTAAAGATGATATTAGTGTCCCCATAGCAGGGAAAATTCTCCTGTTTGATATGGCCAGTGAGATTCATGTTTATTTCTATACTACAAAAAGATACTCATATTAGCAATCAAAACCTTAAAAGGCTTTTTTTCCTGATCCTTGTTTTTATATTAGCTGCTTATTTATTAATGTCAAGTGAAATCCTTTGAGGTACATTTGTAGTTTTCCACTGAAGTTTGAGTTGCAAAATGGCAGACATATCAGCTTCTCCTCTAGGTCATGAAATTGTGGAAATAGGGTATCACTTTTTGTGCACACTGTCTGGGCATGTGCATGAGAAATGAGTTTTTTTTTTTTTTTTTTGGTTTTGCGAGATAGGGTCTCACTTTGGTTCAGGCTGACCTGGAATTCACTATGTAGTCTCAGGGTGGCCTCCTACCTCTGCCTCCCAAGTGCTGGAATTAAAGGCATGCGCCACCATGCCTGGCTTGAGATATGAGTTAAAACAGATTTTCCCCAAGAATTTACTGTATAACATATGCAAGTTGCTTAGGGACTTTTATAAAAAGTAGAATTCTTTTTTTTTTTTTCTTTTTTTTTTTGAGGTAGGGTCTTACTCTGGCTCAGGCTGACCTGGAATTAACTATGTAGAACTCACGGTGATTTGCCTACCTCTGCCTCCTAAGTGCTGCTGGGATTAAAGGCATGTGCCACCACACCCGGCTTACCAGTATTTATGCTCTTTGCCCAAGACTTTTAGATGATGCCTGAATGTGGTTATAAAATTAAAGTGATATGATGTTGAAATGTTTAACTTCTGGTTCACCCAGTCTCAAAATAGACAATTCTCAATGTCACTTGATCCCTGGCCAGTGAACCATTTCTCATAATGGCCTCAAAGCCATTTTCCTTGTTGCTTTTTGCTCGACACAGGTTTATAAAATCAAATATTAGGGAGAAGCCAGGTTTCTCATTTCTGTACTATTTTAAATGTTTTCATTTAAAAGTTAATTTCTAAACATTCAGAACAATCATTTTTTAAAAAAAACATTTAACTTTCATCCACAGAAAATAATAATGGGCAATGACACAAAAGAAACATGCTTTCAGACAGGAGAACGTGTATTAACGTCCTTTGTGGCATCCCCTAACATGGGTCAGTGAGGATGTTTATGACGCTGGGTACTTCTGGAGGGTGTAAAAACAGGACTTTCTCTAGATTTTGTAAATATTTTAGTCTGATGACTTCTCAGTAGCTAGATTATATTACTAACCATGAGAATAGGTGTTTATTTTGCTTCTGGATGTTGTTTTCCTCAGTTTTACATACGATTGTTAGTGCAGGGCTGTCAGTCATAGGTCATTGTTCTATGTATTGTATGTTGACAATGGTAGTAAATAGATTGAAGACAAGATACAAGTTATAAGACCTTCACACTGAAGTCTATGGACTCCTTGCAAAGGGCTCATTTCATGCAAACTATCCACACAAGAACATGAGCATGGGTTCTGAGAACACCAAGTGCTGTGGTCATGCAAGAGTCTGAAGTGTGCTAAACTTTTTGTTTTAAAGGCCCAGTAAAGGCGACAACAGAACCCTTCCAACAGCTTCTGAAAGGAGTCCCCCTACCTGGTCCGGGTTGTGTTCCAGGGGGCAGTTGTCACACTGATCTCCAACCCCATCCATGTCAGTATCCCTCTGGTCCACATTGTACACGTACTGGCAATTGTCTCGTTCATTGAGGATTCCTGCAGAGAGCATGGGGGCAGAAAGCAGCTGAAGTCTCCAGCCATAAGTTTGTCACCTGACTTACACACTAACAGCCAATGAAGAAAGAGGAAGCCATGCATGTGTTGGGGAGCCCTTACCATCTCCGTCGATGTCTGCAGCACAGGCGTCTCCCTCCCCGTTGTTGTCTGTGTCTGCCTGGTCTGGGTTGTGGTTGTAGGGACAATTGTCACAGCGGTCTCCCACATCATCTCTGTCATAGTCATACTGGGCTGGGTTGTAATGGAATGGACAGTTGTCCTGCAAAGAAGAGAAATGGAGCACTTTACAGTGTTGCCCAAGAAATGAGGTGAAGCCCCAAACCATATGCACAGTATGCATAAATCCTCAAATAGCTGTGATATTGTATACTTAGTGGATATGCCAATTGAGTAATCTGTATGTAGAATCAAAAGGCAGGACATAATGATGGAAAATGGATTCCTCCTGGCCACAAGTGAGACACACAATGCACCCTCATTGTCTCAGTTCTCAGTATACCCTAAGTAAACTTCACTGTAATTTAGATATGACATCTGAGCATCTGGGGAACAGGATGTCATTTCTGTATATATTACAGTTTCTATCTCAAAATGGGAAGGATCATGATGAAAAAATAAACTTTCATGTAAGACATTCTCTTGACAACATCTATATCCTCAAACTACTGAGGCACAGTGAACAATTTCTAATTACCACACATATCAATTTGGTATATATTTTGCTATCATATCATAACATTCTTGAATCCTAAAGTGTTTCAAGCTATTGTTGAATCACGAAAGTTAAGGAGGAATAGAGAGGACTTTGTTTTTACCCTATCATCTGGAATTTTGTCATTGTCATCGTCATCATCACAGGCATCACCAATTCCATCCTTGTCGTAGTCTTCCTGCCCGGAGTTGGGAAGGTTGGGGCAGTTGTCCTAGGAAAAACCACACGACAAGTATAGTCAGCATTCCCTTGCAGCACGCAACAAAGGGTTGCACCAGAACATTCCAAACAGCCAAGGGTCGCTGCTCTGTAATAATATCTATGTTTTACGGTAAGGCAAACTAACGAAGCATTTTCTTGATTATATGTTCAGAATTTTATACAAATGCTTAGGGTGTGCAGGTCCTGTGTATACAAGTCATATATTACCCTGCTGGGACTTGGCAGAACAGTGGGCAATTTTTTTGAACAACAACAACAAAAAAAATCAACAATGAGACAATTGCCCAAAGAGTCTGCCCTGTGTGTAATCTTGGTACCAAGTGTTTTCACACTAATGAGAATTAATGCTCTTCTGCCTCTGCAAGATTTAATCTTGCAGTTGCACTTATTCAAACTTTCCTCATTGAAAATCCCTTGGCTTGTTTCTGAAGGGGAGGCACGCGGAGGAAGCTGGCCGTACCTTTTTGCAGTGGTAAGTGGCGTTGGCCACACACACCAGGTTCTCGTTGGGCCAGCCGTCAAGGTCTGTGTCCTCCCCACAGATGATGCCGTTGCCAGCATAGCCGGGCTTGCACTCGCAGCGGTACATGGGGTCGCTGTAATGGCCCAGGTAGTTGCACTTCGCGTTCTTGTTGCAGTCATGCGTCCCATCTGTGCAGGGGTTGCGGGGCTTGCACACCTGAAGGTACGACATCCCAGTGTGAACACAGAGCCTTTGAGAGGAATCAGATGCCATGGGCACGGAAAAGTCCAGGTCCCTAGCATCTCCAAGTAGACACAGGCCCACTCTGAAGGCAGATGGGTTTCTATTGTCCCTTCTCGTTATCTCTGAGGATCTAGGTTATTGGCAAATGCTGCTTTCCATTTAGTTTTCTTGAAAGTGCTTAGCACATACAAGATGGCATGCACAAGCCTGTCTGCTTACAGTTTCTTTTGGGGTGGCATTTTCAAATGTGGTGGCAATTTAGTCACGCTTCTAAAGTGCATTCACTGCCTTCCTTGTTTGCTCAGTTGTTTGGACAGCCCTCTAGTTCCACTCTTCCAATCCACTGTACCTGTTTGTTGGCCATGGCGTGTTCGATACCCCGGCCAAAGGGCTGTGTGCCAGTGAAGCGTGGTGGGCAGGGCAGGCAGTTGTAGCCAGGGTCAGTGTTCTTACACCTGTGCTCTCCGTTGTGGTTGAAGCAGGCGTCCGGAACTTCTTGGCACTACAGGAGAAATCAATCATGTCTGGTAAATGCAGCTTTCAGAGTTGAGGACAGGAGCTGGGCGCGGTGGTGCACGCCTTTAATCCCAGCAGTTGGGAGGCAGAGGTAGGAGGATCACTATGAGTTTGAGGCCACCCTGAGACTCCATAGTGAATTCCAGGTCAGCCTAAGCTAGAGTGAGACCCTACCTCAAAAAAACAAAAAACAAAAAACAAAAAAAAAAGAGTTGGGGATGGGGCTTTTCTAGATCTTATAACTCAGAGCCACTAGTTGCTTACCTCATTGACATCTTTGCACTGGATGCCATCTCCACTGTAACCAGGTGGGCAAGCACCACATTTCCAGCTGCCATCAGGATAGCTAGTACACTTGGCCCCGGCAAAGCAAGGATTGGACAGGCATCCATCTGATACAAGGTGAGAGAAAGGTAAGTGGTTGATCTAAGCTGCTGATGTTGCAAGTGTTACTTAAAAATGATACTATTCTCTCTCTCTCCCTCTATCTGTCTTTCTCTCTGTCTGTCACTCTCAAATAAATTAATAAAAAATGAACAAAAAATTAAAAAAAAATGGGTTGGAGAGATGGCTTAGCGGTTAAGCGCTGTGAAGCCTAAGGACCCCGGTTCGAGGCTTGGTTCCCCAGGTCCCATGTTAGCCAGATGCACAAGGGGGCGCACGCATCTGGAGTTCGTTTGCAGTGGCTGGAAGCCCTGGCTCGCCCATTCTCTCTCTCTCCCTCTATCTGTCTTTCTCTCTCTCTGTCACTCTCAAATAAATAAATAAATAAATAAATGACAAAAATTAAAAAAACATGACACTAAAGGGGTGGGGTGGTGGCTTAGCAGTTAAGGTGCTTGCCAAAGAAGCCTAAGGACCCAGGTTCTATTCCCAAGTACATACATATGCCAGATACACAAGTTAGTGCATGTATCTGAAGTTCATTTTCAGTGGTGCATCCATTTTCACTCTCTTTATCTGCCTCTCTTTTTCTCAATTGAACAAATAACTTTTTAAAAAATGACACCAAATAAGACAATGTGGGGTCTCTGTTACCAATAACTGTCTACCCGTACCCTTACACTAGTCAAGCCATTAGGACCAATCATAATGAATCCCCCAGCCCACCTGCAAATTCTGATTTTATCTCTGGCTGTGTGACTCACCAATTGGACAGTCTTGCTTGTTGCATATTTGGTTTTCCGTCACATCACCAAAGCAGTCTTTGCCTCCAAACTGAGGCGTGGGGTTGTTGCATAGCCGGCTACGTTTCTGCACTCCTCCTCCACATGTGACAGAACAGATGTCCCATGGTGACCAGGGTCCCCAGCCTCCATTGACTGTAAGAAAATGAATCACATGTAAAAATTCAGATCAGTTTTCAAATGCCTTGGCTGTCACAGAAGTTTGTCCTAAGCCCGTTAAAAATGTCTGCTGCCCTGGTCCATGTTTGGGAAGAGGGCAAGTTGGTGTTCCTTCTGTTTTTCATTAAAAGAACCTGCTGAACAACAGGACTATTTGTTTGTTTCTCTGATAAATAAACCTCCCTGCTCTGACCCACTGGACTGGAGGTTGCAGATACCAGGCAGCCAGCAGGGCACAGTAGCCTCCCCCATACAGCCCTATGGTCAGACTCTCACTTACTGGGGCAGGCATCTTTCTTGCAGGCCTTGGTCTCCCGAGCTTCTCCTTCACATGGCTTCCCATTCATCTGGGGGCTGGGGGAGTTGCACAGCCGGATCCTTGTGATCACACCATCACCACATGTCACGGAACAAGAAGACCATGGGGACCAGTGGCTCCAGCCACCATCCTGTTTAACTGAAGTACAAAGCTGAAGGTCAAAAATAGTGCTGGCCTGAAGGTGGTCACCTAGAAACCCTCCCAAGGAACAGACAGAAGTAATTCTAGCACATGGTCAATTGCAGCTAAGCCCAGTGTGTGGTAGGAACTGGCTGTTACCACATGCTCCAATGAAAACAGAGAATCTTTTTTATCACAGGAAAGATAATATTTAGCTGTCTTTGTAGGCTTCTATCAATAGCCCAACATATCAGGGTGCTTAGCATGAGCCCAGTTCTCTGCTGTTTTATGTGCATTATCTAAATAAAATGCCTAAAATGACCTCATCAAGAATGGTTACTGTCCCCAAGTTGCAGATGAGGAGCCGCCTTGGGAAAGGTCACACTCAAGGGTGCAGAGGTCAGGGGTGCAACTGTGACTCAGATCCAGAAGTTCAGGGACTCAGTGTCCCTCCCTGCTGTGGAGCTGCTCTTTGAGAGGACAGTGAGAGGGCAAGGCTCCCCACCCCAAGTGGCCAAGATGCTCACATCTTTTGTCACACTCCTGAATGTGGCAGGTCCGTGTCTGCACTGAGGAGCCTTCACATCGATTGTTGAGGCTGTCACAGGAGCGGCCACGCTGCTGAATCCCATTGCCACATGTCGCAGAGCAAGAGGTCCATTCAGACCAGGGGGACCAGCCATCATCCGCAGAGTCGCTGGCTACAGGAGAATGAGGTCAGTTAGTCCCTGCCAACTAAGAGGAGCTGTCCTTTAAGAGTCTCTCTTCAGGGCCCTCAACTTGCTATAAAGCAATATATTTCTTTTTCTTCCTAGCTTTATTGAGGTATGATTAATGAGAATTGTTAGCGTACACATCTGACACTCGGGCACACGTGAATACTGTGAAATGATTGGGAGGGGGGAGCTAATCAACTATCACAACTCACACAGTTACATTCACTGATGGTGACTTAAGATCTACTCTCTCAGCAAATTTTTAGTATAGAACTCAGTATTACTACCTATGAACATAAGAGTATAACCCACAAGAACCCTCCACCGCCTAATATCCAAGGGTACAAAGTTTCAACGGTGCCACATGAAGGCGGGGGTTATCCCAGGTTATGATGGGTACAGCTCTGAAGTAACTGAAGGTATTCCTGGTCAGTTCAGCTCAGCCTTCTTGTTTACTGGGTCTTTTCTCCTCTTTGAACTTTTCAAACAAGTTCCACTTTACTGACTTATAATATTTTGGTAGGCATTTCCAGGCTTAGCCTTCCAAGAATGCTGGCATTTTAGGCGGCTGGTAGGTATCATTTCTGTCAGGGAAAGCCCAAGTGGTTAAAGGCAGCTTGGCTGCTGTTGGCTGTGGCTCCAAATAGGCCATGAGGTCAATTTGTTCCTCTCTCCCTGGCATGTGGGGCCTTCTCTGTAGTTATTTTCACAAGAGGAGAATGTGTGTGTTTACTATCTGCCCAGGCACCATGACTACAACAACCATGTGTCTATCAGAAGACAGAGCTGGGTGTGGTGGTGCACGCCTTTAATCCCAGCACTTGGGAGGCAAAGGTAGGAGGATCGCCATGAGTTCAAGGCCACCCTGAGAATACAGAGTGAGTTCCAAGTCAGCCTAGACTACAGTGAAACCCTATCTCAAAAAAAACCCAAAAATAAATAATAATAATAAAAAAATAAAAATAAAGAAGACAGAGAAGTTGTTTGCTTTTGCCATCAGTTGGAAATTTTCCTAGCAATCCTTAGTTCAAGTACAAAACTCCCCTTGTCTTCATCAGCAAGCTTTGTTCCCTGTAACTCACATAACAGGTGGAGACTGGACAGAAACAGATACACAAAAACACTATTCCAGTGCCAGCACTGCTACCACAGGATTGATTACTGTGTGCCATGGCCAAGTGTGTAGAGGGTGTGTGTGTGTGTGTGTGTGTGTGTGTGTGTGTGTGTGTGTAGGGCAATGCTACTTTCATGATTTCTTCCTTATTTTAGTATGACAAATCCCTTTTATGACTTGTGCCTACTACATGAAATATTGTCAACAAAGTGATTATACTGGTAACAAAAGCTACAGCTTGAGTGCCACCCAACAATATAGTGTCTAATTCCTTTTACTGCCATGAAACTCAAACTGGTGGTGTTCTCTTAGGTTTCCTATCACTGGTGATAAAACATGTGGGATTTATAGGTTTCAGTCCAAGGCCTGCACCAATTTTGATCCAATTTTTGAAGCAATTTTTCTTGACTGCTAAAATCAAGTTCTAAAAGCAGTCAATTTAAACCTATTGCTGCTACTTATCCATCTCCTCCTCAATGCATAGCATCAGATTTGATAAGTTCCACCAAGATCCTTATTGCCTATGCCATTCTTAATCACCCATCTAGATTATGGCATTATAGATGGGTGATTAAGATTTAGTCACAGTGGAGTTTTTGGCTGTACACTGCAGACAAACTATTAGTAAAACGAGGTGCTGCAGCAAAAAAACTGAGCGGAAGCATGATGGAGCCAGGTGTGGGGCTGGGCTCCAGTGTGCCCAGCTGCCACTGGAACTGAGCTAGCCACCAAAGAATGGTTATACCATTTTAGGAACTTACGCCAACACCGTGGGCAGCATTCTCCATCAGGAACTGTGGCATTGGAGCAGGGCATAATGGGGCAGGATACCTTTTTGCAGATGGTAACTGAGTTCTGCAAGGCAAGAGAGTAAGAAGATACAAGTTACTAAGCATATTGCAAAGCAAAGCTTACATCCCATGATACTTCCATTCCAAGCTACCACAGTCAGGCCCATAAATACTCTAGGGTTATGATTTTAATAGAAAAGCTGTTCTCTATTGCATTTGCAATTCCTGAAATCATATAGTTCCAAGGCTACTTATTATTGTTCTTTGAAGGCGTGGAAGTTATACACAAATATTTTATGTAAGTGAAATCAACAAACATTGAGGGACAAATCTACATCTGAAATGGAACTCACTTTAAACTCTGTATCTCTTTGTTTTTGTTGTTAGTTTGCTTTATGTTTTGAGAGAGGGTCTCACTTTTACCTAGGCTGACCTGGAACTCACTCTGTAGCCCAATCTGGCCATGAATTTAGAGATCCCCCACCTCAACCTCCCAAGTGTTGAGATTAAAGGCATGAGCCAGTATGGCCAGCTTCAGTCAGTTCTTTTAAGTTTTTATGTTTTATTCTTATGGGGAAAAGAAGACAGCTTTAGAGTATATTGGAGAAGAATGGAGATTTAATGTGTTTGGCTCTCAAACTCTGGTTTATTAAGCTTTATCTTGCTTGATGAACCTTAAACTCACCTGCCCCTGGCCTGGTGGAAACCTACTAGCAGACAGGGCTGTCAGAGCTCAGTACACAGACCCATCTTAACAGTGTGGGACTAGAGATTTGAACAACAGTCAGTACAGGATCATAAGCACCTCCCTACCAGAACTGAATACAAATCAGTCTTGGGAAAAATGAAAAAGAAGTCTAAGCAGGTTTTATTTACCTGACATTCAACACTTGTTCTTTGAACTAAAGTAGATGTATTATTCAGATGTCTAAGAAGATTTGTTGTCTTAGATACTTAGCCCCAGGTATAATTAAGACTTTGATAAACCTCTGAGAGTTTAAAGAGGAATTTGTATATGGCATAATTGCATGTTAAAGAAAAAACCCACTTTGGTAGCAGGCCAAGGCACATAATAAAAACGTGTGTGGTCATTTGGATATTTCCCAAGAAATGCTGGCTTCAAATACATGCCAACAATCCTCACTTTAGCTGGTGATAGCCTCTTACCTGACAGTGACATTCAGTGCAACTATCCACAGTCCATTCCTCATTGTTCCTGTACTGAATTCCATTGTGATAGCAGAGGGGAGGCCTCCTTAGCTCACTAGCCAATACTTGGTTCTCTTCCGTCTAAAAGAGGAGAATAAACATTAGAGTCTGGCCTCATGTGGGGCCATCTGGTGAACCTTCAAGCGCTAGCAGGTGGAAGGAAGCAGTGGCCACTAACCACTTTGCGGATGCTGTCCTGCAGTGTGGTCACGATGGTGCGCAGGCCCCTGAGTTCCAGGACCATGCTAGACAGCTCATCACAGGAGATGCCACAGATGGCTTGCAGGTCTTTTGTCTTGTGGCCAATGTAGTTAGTGCGGATGGCAGGGCTGGAACCATTCACCACATTGTTGTCAAGGGTGAGAAGGACATTGGTAGCAGCTAAGAAACAAAGCACAATGGCAAGGCTTCAACAGATGACCTTGCCAGGCAGCCCCTTGAAAAACAATATATTCAATCTGGGATGACGGGTACAAGTAGAGGGGAAGTGTTTGTGTAGGATAGCCTTTAAGGTTACTTTGGCATACCTCAGCTGTGCTATTTGGGATGTTACACATAATCACTATTGCTTAAATTTCTTTGTGTGTTTCTGGTGGACTATTTAGGATTCTCCATGTCATAAAAATAGAGGGATACTCACAGCTGGAGCAGCCTTTGTTCCTGAGGATGTCTTCTGGCGTGGTGCCAAAGACAAACCTCACATTCTGCAGCACCCCCTGTGGGCAGAGGACACACATTACTTGTAGAATGTTGGTAGTGGGGCAGGGCTGGGGGGGATGCATCCTGTATGCTAGGAAAAGCACATGAGAGGTGTGCCAGAAGTTTAAAAGAGCCATTTTAAGGTCATTGAGTCAAAATAACACACCAACATAAAGTTGTCAAACAACGTCAAAATGTTAATTGTGCCTTCTGCCAAGTTCTCAGCACTTCACAAAGGACTCAGCTATTGGACTGTTTGGGCACAAAGGAAATGCAATCTGATACTAAGTCTGCAGGACATGATACTCTCCAGTGTGCAAAAATTGATGTGGGAGTTCAAAGCCATGGTTACAAAGATTCTAGAAGGCAGCAGATGACCAGTATTTCAACCCCAGAGACTGGGAACATCTATTAAAATCAGGGGGTGCATTTGAAAGGAGTCGTTTTCTTAAGTGCGTAAGGATTGTCTAATGCTTACACAAGGCTGAGTGTTAGTGGGAAATCATTTCTTGTTTCCCTGAGTAGTTTTGAAAGTACTTCTCCCAGGCTCCCAGCATCACCACCTGCTCCTTGTTAGACATGTCAGTTCTCAAGCCCTTCCTCCACCCACTGAATCTGAAACCCGGCAAGGGGGAGGGGGGGAGCAGCAGTATAGTATTTAACAAGCCCCACCCCCCAGGGATGCTGCCTGTCAAACTTCTGAAGTTTGGGAACCGCTACTTGGCTTCTAGCCATTACCTCCATGTAGCCTGTGTGATAGGTTAGTTGGTCAGCAAAACACCCCACGGACTAGGGCTCCAAGAAGAGGACTTACCTGAAAATTGTCATTGACGCCTCCCTTTGCGATGCGGAGCCTGGCAACATTGGCCAGGTCCCTGGTAAAGATGCTCTGGATGGGGACGTCCAGCTCGGCATTCTCCATCTTGTCACAGTCTATGTAGAGCTGGGCCCTGTCTTCCTGCACGAACAGCGTGATGCTCTTCCACTGGCCCGTGGCCAGGAGAGCTTCCTCCACGGACACCACTTGTTGTTTGCCCTGCACACTCAGGCTCAGGTCCAGGGTGCCCGCCTTGCCGTTAGAGACCACGCTGAAGACCTGACCGGAGTGGTCTTTCTTCTCCACGGCCAGCAGCGTGCCCCGGGTCTTCTTCATCTGCCTCATGGAGGCCAGGAGGACAAAGCCTTTGTCCGCTCGTACAGCGTCCACCAGGTCTTGGAACTTGTCATCCGGCACAGGGGGTATCAGGTTGGCATTCTCGATCCGGAAAGCAGGGCTGGACGGGTCAAGGCCCTTCACCAGTCGTCTCCCAGAGCCCTTGCGAGCAGCCCCGGTAAGTTCGAAGATGTCAAACACGCTGTTGTCTCCCCCGGACTCTGTGAGGCAGGGTAAGACACAGTGGGTTTTCTTGGTTGGGTTATTAGTGGTAGGGGGGACAGGCTCTGGGAGAAACTCAGCCACGAGAGGAGAACTCCAGAAGGGAGGTAGAGTCTTCCACTAAGATCTATACTCACCTGGAATGCGGTTGCCACTGCACACATGCAGCAGGAACAGGACGCCTAGTTTCCAGGCCAGCCCCATGGTGGAGCGGTTTGTGCCAGGCAGGGAGCCTGCAGCAAGAACAGAAGGCTGGGGTCAGAGATGGGGAAACAGGATGGGAGGCAAAGGTGTGTGTTGGGGGAAGGGGCATCTCTCTTTGGCCCCACAAGCGCTGGAGTAAAGAGTCTGGAGGCAGGCGATGGTGCTGCATGAGGGGCACAAAGGCCAGGGGCCAGGGGCTTTTCCTTGGAGGCTCCAGGGAATAGCAAACGTACAGTTTGCGGATCAAGAGGGCAAAGGGAATAAGAGACCTAGGGGATGTGAAAGTCTTGGAGTGTCTCGACCAACTAACTGTTCAAGATCTCCCGGGGCTGGAGAGATTGACTGTGGACACCTTCCTATGGAAAGATCTCCACTATGGTCAGGGTTAGAAGGGAGAGAATAAGAGACAAGATAATACAAGCAATGCGGGGGGGGGGGGGGAGTAGGAGATGCCGAGCTGGGGTTTAGAGGTGGCCGACCAGGGCCTTCCCGGTGCCCGGCGGCGGCTGGGAGGTTGACTTACCTGTGTGGATGAGGCGCAGAGGTCGGCAGCGGTGACGACGGTGGCACGGAGGACGCCGAGTTCCCGGCCGAGGACAGGAGCTGGGGGAAGGCGGCGGGCCTCGGGAGGCTGAGCCGAGAGAGCTCGCTGGAGCCCCGGAGCGCTGGCTGGCTCGGGAGCTGTGGCTGGCCGGGCCGGGGAGCCGCGCGCCTTTAAAGGGGCGCTCACATTCCTGGGGATGCCGCTGGCCAATGGGCGGCGGCCGGGCAGGAAGCGGGGAGGGGGCCGTCTGGGTTCCTCCCCTCCCCCCTGGCGCGCACCGTTCCAGCCGAAAGCGAGCGCCGCCGGGGTCTCGGGGCAAGGCGAGCCCGCCCACGCCGCCTGGGCTCCAGCGTACCCCCGCGCCCCACCCCCAGCGCGTGCGCGTCCCCAGCCGCCACCAGCCCTTGGCGACCACCAGACACCCCTGGGGAAGCGCATTCAGACCAGCGGGTCTCTTTGGAGGTCTAACTCAGGCTGGGACACTTTGAGATGGAGATCGTTTTGTTTAAAAAGAAAAGAGGAGGGGTTTCCTCTTGGCCTCTTGACTCCCCCCCCCCATCCATCCATCCATCCTGGCGGAGTGAGAGGACCCCGCGCCCTCGGCACTCCGAGGTCCTGGTCCTTCCCCGCATCCCGGTCCCCCAGGGAGGCGGAGCGGTGCCCACCGGGC
This sequence comes from Jaculus jaculus, assembly GCF_020740685.1. Lineage (NCBI taxonomy): Eukaryota > Metazoa > Chordata > Mammalia > Rodentia > Dipodidae > Jaculus > Jaculus jaculus. The sequence goes on along the minus strand of NC_059109.1, from coordinate 40,317,158 downwards.
GGTGTAGCGAGCCGGCTCGCTCGCTCGCTCGCTCTCCCCGGCCAAGGCGCTTTGCAAGCGCCGCTGCGCTTCCTCCGCCTGACGCTAGGGGGTGGTGTGCGTATTCTTTTGGAGGGGACTCCCTTTGCGCCAGCTTTCTAAGCTGTGCAGTTTTTAAGGAAACTCAACTCCCGTCCAGTTACCCCGAGTCAAAATTGAAATTGTGTCTTGAAAAACAGTTTCTGTGCCCACTCGTGCTTCTTAACGTGACTCCTGCTTGGAGAACGTGCAGAACCATCTGGCCCCAGGGTCTTAAAACTCTTTACTGAACAGACCCCGTGGAGTAATAAATTACTCGCTGCCTCTGATTTTATTCCCCACTTTCCCCTCCCTAAATGTTCTTTTCATTTTTTTTTTCGGCTCCCGAAAGCAAGGCGTGGATTACATTTCTTTGTGGGTACACAGATGGCCACGAGCAGCGCTGTGCCCGATGGATGCTTCTGTCACTGGAGTGTGGTCTCCAAGCCACTGTCCCTAGCCAGCATGACTCCGGCTTCCTGGAATTCCATTCATCTCTCTGGGAAGGGACGTCAGCAACCTCCGCATCCCTGGCTGGGGTTGTGTGCTGTCAGGCTGGCCCCGAGTGGGGGACTCAGGTAGAAGGATCACCAAATAAGGACCTCAGCGCAGGCGGGGTGGGCTGCGGCCTGGCGGGGGGGAGGGGGGGGAAGAGTGAGGGAGGCGAGCTCTGGGGATGCCCTCCCTTCTTAGCAGTTATGCCTGGCAGGACCGTGCCTTCTTGGAAGCACCTACGAGTAGATGTTCACTGAAGAGCAGTTTCACTCTCCCTGTGCGGGAGTGTTATGTGACAAGGTGTGTGGGTGGCGTGGGCGGGCGCGGGGAGAGTGTTTTGCAGTTACTCAGTACACACACCAAAGCGCCTCCAGCAGATAAGTGTGTTCCTAAGACACGTGTTTGTTTGTTGCATTTCAGATGTTCTGAGGCAGGAGTAAAAGTTTCTACCGGACAATTAGTCAAATCAGATTCCTGTCCTGGAAGTCATAGGCGCTGACTCACTCACACAATCGGAGGAAGATTTCCTTCGCTTGGGGTTCCTTCCCCCGCCAGGTCCAGTTTGCTCTGAAAAGGTGATTTGTTTTTAATTTCTCGCTTGGCACTCATTCTTCCTGATCTTGGGCTCTTAGGAACCGTGTTGCTGGAGGGAGGATCTGCCATGGCCCCTGGGGCTCCTCGTTCTCTTTTGATGAATCTGTAAGGCTCAAGTGAGGGCAAGAGACACATGGAGGCTTCTCTCCTTGTCTAAAAACATCAGCCAGCTCCCCTAGGCTCAGCCACAGTGTAGGAGCAAGAATGTGCTACCCCCAAACAACACTCACAGCTTTATTGTTAGAGAAAGCTGACAGCTGCCCAGGAGCTAGCTTATCACAAGCACAGAGCCCTTCACTGTCCTGGTGAGACAATGGTTACAGAGGAAGGGGTTCTGGGCAGCTATTAGGGGCTTACCCATATCCCTCCTGGTCACCTTGTGCTGTGACCAGTCTACACTAAAAGCCTGGCACAGTCCTGGGAAGTAGAGGAGAAAGAGGATGGGAAGAGGGAAAACTTTTCAGCACCTGGGATGGGGGTCCATCAGCATGGGTGCCTGGGCCTATAGACAGATTTACTAGGGTTCCAGACCAGTGAGCTGACATGGACTCAAGTGATGGGCCATGCAGTCAGAGGGTTCAGCTTTTTCTCTGCTGAGTTGTCATCCTTGAGAATTATTTTCTTTCTTAAAATAAAATTGGAAGGCAGGTGGCGTTTTGCGGCAGGATTTTCATTTTTCAAGTTGGCGGTGGGATTGACTGGAAAGTAAATAGGAAGGGAAGACTATGTTTAAAAATCACATGTGATCAAGGAGAGCAAGATAATTGAGAAAATATTTTGCTATTTAGCAACAAAGAGCAAAATGGGCTATAATTTTAGGTAGATGTTTATGAAATAAGCACTGGAAAATTTCTTCAATGTGTGCAGCAACCAAATGTTGCTGAATTCTAGAACCGTTCAAGATCTTTGTATATTGCAAATCAAGACATCAGTTTTCCCTCTGTATATTCTTCTACATATGATATATACATATACATATACATATACATACATACATACATATATATATATACATACATACATATATATATATATATATATATATATATATATATATATATTTTTTTTTTTTTTTTTTTTTTTTTTTTTTTCCAAGGTAGGATCTTACTCTAGCCCAGGCTGACCTGGAATTCACTATGTAGTCTCAGGCTGGCCTCGAACTCATGGTGATCCTCCTACCTCTGCCTTCCAAATGCAGAGATTAAACTCAGCTGCGTCAATGGTCAGAGTCTGAGGGAAGTGACCAACACATTTTTCTTATTCATCCATTAACTAGGAATCCAAGTTCCCTCCTCCAATGGACATTCTCCCGAGGCCTTATGTTGCTTTGTCCCTTCTTCCTAAGGAAATTCAGAACACGCATGATCATCTTTACCATGTAACTCATCACCAACGCTCTATGATCTAGTTTTTAAACTAAGGAAGGTAACCCCATGCTCAGAAGGACAAAAAATTGTGCGTTCTTGCTCATATAACTTTTCATGTTTGTATATATGTAAATATGGCAATGTAAAAAACAGATATTGCCCATGAAACTAGATAGGAATAAGAAGTGTTGAGAAAGTGAAGGACATCAAAAGTACATGTGAGCAGTGTTGTGTTTTAATGTAAATGTCTCACATAGCTTTAAGTGTTTGTGATTAAGCTTCCTACTCTAGCTGCCTAAGCCTTTGGAGGTGGAGCCTTGCTGAGTCACTAGAGGAAGACTTTGAGGTTGATTGTTTCAACCTGCCAGGTATTCAGAACTAGCTTCCTCTTGCATCTCTCTCCCTCTCCCTGCCTTCAGTCTTTCTTTCTATCTTCTTTCCTCCTTTACCTCTTCTCTGTTGCAGATAAGTGACATTGTGAGCCAGTTGCTTTTCTTTTTCATATTGAAACTTCCCTTTGAAAATGAAAGCTTGAAATAAGCCCTTTCCTCCTATAAGCTTCTTCTGGTCTCCTGATTTGTCCTAGCAAGGAGGAGCTAAGTGCTGCAGGAGGCTGTGGTGGTTCAAATGTATGGCCCCATATACACAGGCATTTTCTTCTTCATCATCATCATTATTATTATTAAGATTGAGCTGGAAACCTGAGTCTCCAGTAGGCAGAGCCCTGCTGGGAAAGGTGTGTCACTGGGGGTGGATCTAGGTCCAGCACTAAGGTGTGTTCAGAGCAATTTGAGCTCTGGTTGGTTGAGTTTGCTGACTGTTGGTACTTGCTGCTTTGTTTCTCTCTGCTATGATCTATGATCACACGAAGTGAGCCAGCTTCTTCCACCATTGATGATGCTTTGTTCTGTAAGCCTAAAATAAACCCTTTCCTCCTATAAGCTGCTTCTGGTCAGGTGTTTGTTCAGCAATGAGAAAATAAGTGCAACAGAGGCAATGGTGGGGGCTAGACACAGGGGGAGGGGAGGAAGAGAGGGGAAGGAAGGGGGGGGAAACAGCAAAAAAAAAAATTATTTACAAAATGCCATAACAAAACCTAGTTATAGGCACGAGAAATGGCTTAGTAGTTAAGGTGCCTGTGAAGCCTAAGGATCTATATTTGACTCTCAGATCCCCCATAAGCCAGATGTACAAGGTGACACAAGCAAGCAAGGTGGCGCGTGTGTCTGGAGTTAGATTATAGTGGCTGGAGGCCTGGCGTACCAATTCTCTCTCTCTCATAAAAATCCTCGTTCATTGTATGCTAATAAAAATAAATTTAGAAAAGTTAAGTTTTTTAAATGTAAGGACCAGAGTTTAAGTAAGTACTCAAAGGCTTGGACAGTGTTTGTATGTGTGAATTTCCAAATCTCTTTATGCTCAAGTCAGTTTAGAAGACAGAGGAACAGGAGCCCTTGCTTTTCCCTAACCAGTGGTACCTATTCACACAGTTAGCCCTTAGCTACCTGGGGTACGTGGGCATGACTCTCAAATACTGCACACCTTCCTACAGATGGGAAGCTACACTCAGGGAGAAAATTCTTCTTGGCATGTTAGTTTAAATCAGTTACTTCTTCCTTCTTTCAGCTTCCTAGCCAATCACTGGTTGATCCAGTTTGGACCAATGAGAAGTTTGCTAAAAAGAAATGATCTCTTTTGGATGCCAGCAACAATGCTCTTCCATGCTGTTTTGGTGCTGCTGGCCAAATGTAGCATGAAGCCCATAGGGGGAAGGAAGAGCAGAGAGGTGGTAAAATCTTGTATATCAAAGCACATCTGCTTTTTAGTGATACAGAGCATTATAGTTTTTTTGTACTTACACCGCCCAATTACCTTTCCCTTTCTCTCTCCTGGACATCACTGGTTCACTTCTGCTTAAAGATGGGCAGGAAGAAGAGGGTATATTCATGTCACATATATTTCATTATGCTTTCTTTCCCCCCTTTACATAGTGTCTTCTCCTCTCCTACTCTCCTTTCTTTCATGTCATACACATGCATACACGTATACATAAATTTAAATATAGATTCTATGTAGGAGGAAACATACAATATTTGCCTTTCTGTGTCTGACTTATTTCACTTAACTTGAGGTTCTCCAGCTTCATCCATTTTCTTGAGAATGTTGTAGCTTCATTGTTCACAGCTAAAAAAATTTTGTTACGTAAAGGTAAACTCACTTTCTTCTTCTATGCATTTGCTGATGGACTGCTAGCCTGGCTCCATTATCTTGGCTATTGAAGAGCACATTTTTAAGCTGCTAAATCTACCAGCCCCACAGTTCATGAAAACCTGGATATCTTTGGATATGGGTTTATTATCTAAGCTACTTTGATGTTGTTTTCTGTTACTTAGAACCACAATGTTATATCCTGTAGCAAGTTCTCCTCCTTTGCTACTTTTCTCTCCAGAACATCTTCTTATTTTGTAAGATAAAATAACAGTGGAAGGCCATGGATGAAACTTTTTACTGCCTTTTTCTCCCACATTATTTAATGCTTCCTTGAAGAGTTACACTATTTTCTTTCCTCCTGCTGGTGTTAGACAGCCTTTCTCTGTCCCGTCAGCCTAGTCCCAAACACTATTTGCTACTGTCTGTTAAAAGTGAATACTATTTCTGACTCAACTGTGTCTTTGTGTCCCTGTTTGGGAGATCTCTGGGATATAGTGAAGTAGACTTACATAAGAGAAAATATTTGAGATGAGCTGATCCAGAGAGAAGGGCTTTCTAGGATATACAGAGTAGAGGGCAAGAAGACAGGACAAGGAGATGGTAAACTCCTTGCTTGACCTAAGTGGGGAAAGTTCCAAGAAAGGAAAGTGAGGGTTCAAGAGCAGCCGGATCCCATGGCCTTCTGGCACACTCTCAAGTGTTATCTTTGGTTACAAAAAGACCCTTTAGTACTCTGGCTGATGGGTCCAGGCTACTCAAGCCTCTGACTCCCCCTCTCAGCCTTTATTCTTTCATCTTGGTAAAGACTGCCACATTCTGAGACATCACTATGTCTGGGTTGGATTGAGTTTCACTGTGGAATCTCTTCAGGTGTTTGCCAACTCATAAGAAGATCACACATACAAAGGCTCCTTAATAACATTGCTTGCAGTGGCTGGAGGCCCTAGTGTGCCCATTCTCTCTCTCTGTCTCTATTTGCCTCTTCCTCTCCCCCACTCAAATAAATAAATCAAAAATAATAAAAAGAAAGATAGCTGGGCATGGTGATACACGCCTTTAATCCTAGCACTCAGGAGGCCAAGGTAGGCGGATCCCCGTGAGTTCAAGGTTACCCTGATACTACATAGTGAATTCCAGGTCAGCCTGGACTAGAGTAAGACCCTACCTCAAAAAATTAAAAAGAAAAGGGAGGGTAGAAGATATGGAGGAATGTGCTCAGTATACAATAGATACCTGTGTGAACATATCTTTATGTAACACACAGCGCCACACACAGTGAATATGTATAATGAAGATTCAAAAGTATAGACATGAGAAAAGTGTACCTGGATTCTGTACCTTGGTAAAGGTTTGCATTTCATCTTTTTACAAGGACATGAAGCAACAGTGGTATCTTTGGAGATAATCAGGAATTTTTTTTTTAAAGTGAAGATGATAGGACATGAAATGCCACCAAGATAGGTTGTAAAATACTTTCACAACAATAATATGGGATAGGCTGGATGAGGTCCCACCTGGTGACTTGGAGATTCATTGAAGTGACTTTTAGAAGTCTCTGAAAATAAGGAAGTTTATGAATCTGCAAATCTATGAAACAAAGTGCTCAGAACTTCCATAATGGCATTTTGCCTGTGTGTGTGTGTGTGTGTGTGTGTGTGTGTGTGTGTGTGCATGTGTGCATGCACTGTGGATGTCAGAGGTCAACATGAGGTATCTTCTCAAAATTGCTTCCTAACAGGGTATCTCACTGAACCTTGAGCTCACTCATTTGGTTCATCTGGCTAGTCAGTGAGCCCCAGAGTCTCCTGTCACCTCAGTGCTATACCTGACATCTTACATAGGCACTGAGGACCCAAATTCAGGTACACACTTTATCCACTGAGCCATTCCCTAGCCTAGAGTTTTGCTCCTGGAGCTGATTAAATATTTTCTCCATAAAGAATTTAACTGTTTTAAGGTTTGACATGTTCCTTTATGCCACTTATTAGTTTTCTAAAATTTATGAAATCTTTAAATGTATACTTCAGATTAAAGTGATATTTCCAAGTTTTCTGTTTGTTTTTTCTTGGAAAAAAAATTATGAGTGTCAGTTAAAATACCAAAACAAGCAAACATAAAGAAAAATTTTGACCATTGTTGGGAAGTGCTGGGATTGTGTAAAAATTTTGCAGGCATTATGACATGGAGTTTGGCCTCTGATTGATGTCTGGCGAAGAACTCCTCTGCTGCTGGGCAGTGTGGGGAATGGCCAGGAGGCTAGGTTATTGGGCATTTGTTTGCAAGTATCTCAATCTCTCAGGAAGGGATTCTCCTCCCTTTTTCCTTTTTATGTAGTAAAATCATGACAACCTGGACTTTGGAGAACTGGGTCAAAAGAATTGACACTAATTTAAGAGGATGTCTGTATAGTCTAAAAAAAAATGATAAGTTTTATTATGACAGTGGTGGTAAACATGGCTGCTTCCGAAGGAGACACGGGGAAACAGCTCTTGCTGCCTCATCCCATCTTTTTTTCTGTATTCTTTTCTCTTTCTTACTTTTTTTTTTTGAGGCAAGCCCAACAGACTGCTTTAAAAATGTTTTTAAATATTTTATTTTTGTTTATTTATTTGACAGAGAGGGAGGAAGGGAGAGAGAGAATGGGTGTGCCAGGGCCTCCAGCCACTGCAAATGAACTCCAGACGCGTGCGCCCCCTTGTGCATCTGGCTAACGTGGGTCCTGAGGGATAGAACCAGGATCCTTTGGCTTTGCTGGCAAACGCCTTAACTGCTAAGGCATCCCTCCAGCCCCATACTGCCTTTTTTTAAAAGTGAGAGTGAGGGTCAGAGAAAGAGAATGAGAGAGATAATTGGCACATAAGGACCTCCAACCACTGCAATCAAATTCCAGATGTGTGCACCCCCTTGTGAACATGTGCAACCTTGCATTTGCGTCAGCTTGTGCATCTGGCCTGTGTGGGATCTGGAGAGGACTTGGAGAGTCGAACATCAGTCTTTAGGCTTCTCAAGGTAAGCGCCTTAACTGGCAAGCTATCTCTCCAGCCCTTTCCTTCTGTATTCATTTTCTTCCCTTTCTCTTTTCCCCATTTCACTTAGTCGTCTGCCTGCTTCTGTCCCTCTTCTTCATTCTTCCTCTGTTCTTCCTCCTTTTCCTCACTTCTACCTCCTCCTCTTCTCCATCCTCTTTTTCTTCTGTCTCTTCTCCTTTTCCCCCTCTTCATTTCTCCTCCTATTTCTAATTCATCACTCTCTTCTTCTCTCTGGGATGCAATATTTGTAAGCATTTAGTTTATTATATTCCATGACCTGGAGTCTACCTGCCCGAGTTCAGAGTCTCTCTCTAAGAATCCTAACTAGTGCCTCCATCTGCCTTTGTCTTTCTCTGTTCCCCCACAGCAGCAAGTAAGTGCATGGCTACACTCTTCCTGTTTCCCTCGCTAGTGTGTGCTCATCCCTCCATAAGGCATGATGCCCAGTACTTGGAGCTTCATGACCTTGTTGAATCCAAGAGTTTGGGTGGTGGATTGGGTGGAAGCATGAGTAGGAGAGAAAAGGTGGATTTACCAAGAAGCTGATGAAAGCATCTCACAGGCCTGGGCTTCTAAAATGCTCTGTTCATTTGTTGGTAACATTTGCAAAAGTAAGATGTATGAATTGCAACTGGTGAATTCCATTGAGTCTTCCATTTTAACTTGCCTCTCATTCCTCTTCATGTTAAGTCAGAACTGCAACAAAGAAAAGTAACAATGGGCCTAAGGGACATAGTAGAACAACATGTCCTTGAGGTTTGTAATCACATCTACCTGCAGTGACAAAATTACTATTCTTCCTCATTTCAGTCTTCCTACTGCCTACCCTATGTCCTGCCCCAAAGATGCAGAGCTTGAGGTAGTTCCATTGAATCTATCTATAGAGGCTGGTGCTGGCTACATGTGGGCAATAGAGGAGAAACCAAGTTTGAAATGTATGCAACTGAAAGATAGTCTGTGGAGAAGCCTAACAGAAATGCAGAGTATCAATATTTTAGCTTTAATCAGATTTTTTGGCATTTGTTGTTTTGGTTTTTAGTTTGTTGAGAATTTCTTATTTTAAGTAAAAATTAATTTTACCTAATTTTAACTGACTAATCTTATATTGTTATATAATTTATTATTATGTGTATATATATTATATTTTATATTATAAAATAAAACCCTTTACCTTGAATATTTTTTCAGAAAGAGAGGAAAGAGAGAGATTGAGGAGGAACAGAGCTTTTGGAGTCTCCCTGAACCATAAAAAGGCAGTGGTGTAAAGTAACATTTAGGCCAGAGTGCACAGAACTTCCATCTGGTGCTTATGTCTGTGTGCTAGGTATTAAAACACATACAAGGGCTGGAGAGATGGCTTAGTGGTTAAGCGCTTGCCTGTGAAGCCTAAGGACCCCGGTTCGAGGCTCGGTTCCCCAGGTCCCACGTTAGCCAGATGCACAAGGGGGCGCACGCGTCTGGAGTTCGTTTGCAGAGGCTGGAAGCCCTGGCGCGCCCATTCTCTCTCTCTCCCTCTATCTGTCTTTCTCCCTGTGCCTGTCACTCTCAAATAAATAAATAAATAAATATGAACAAAAAAAATATCCTTATAAAACACATACAAGATGCCAGATGTGGGGTGCATATCTAATATGGTACTTGGGAAGTCAAGGAAGGATCATGAATTTGAGGCAAGCATGGGCTACAGAGTGAGATCCTGTCTCAAAAATAGAAACAAACACATTTCCCTCCTAAACAAACCAAACCAAAATAAAAATAATACCATGTTGTCAGAAGCACTGTAGACATGGATACTTCTATACATATTGGAGGATAAGAAGCCAGAGGAGAGAAGGAAAAATGTAATTTACCACTGCTAATTATTATAATAATGTACATGAACTGTTTTTCACTGAGGACTAATTACTATGTAAAAGTAATCAGTAGGTATGCCAATGAATACCTCAGATTAACTTGCCTAAATTTTATTGGACTAATCTCACATATTCTCCAAGTGCAATAATGTCACAAAGCTTGAAGGGTGAGCTCCCACAGCCAAAATTTTAAATAGTGTGAGATTTCAGGAGCACAAATTATGGTGCCTTCAATGTGTACATATGTCAACATGCTACTCTAAAATGATTTATACAAATAAAAGTAAATAGACCTGGGCTGGAGGAATGGCTTAGTGGTTAAGGTGCTTGCCTGTGAAGCCAAAGGACCCAGGTTCAATTCCCCAGGACCCACAGCCAGATGCACAAGGTGACACATGCATATGGAGGTTGCAGTACCTGGAGGCTCTGGTGTGCCCATTCTTTCTCTCTCAAATAAATGAATAAATAATAAACAATATTTAAAAAAACAAGTAAATGGACCCTATACCTTTAGTGGTTAGAGTTGAGTATTATGTTTAGGCTAATTACTTCTTTTTTTTTTTTTTTAGCAATTGGGGAGATATAGATGATTATATGGGATAGTTTTTTCCTGTATTATATGTCAACCTTTTCACTGTTTACATATGTAGACTCTCTTTTATGTATTCTTATTATTTAAATGTGCATTTTTGGGGGCTTTCCCTTACATCATGTTCTGAAGTTTCCATGTCTTATGTATTACTGGTATTCTGAAATCATTTCTTAGTGCCTTTTGTGTGTCAAACGTCCATCAGGCCTGTGAGGGATCCTGATAATGAGTGTTGAGTTGAGAAGGTGGCACTGTGTATGGGAATGCTAAGCAGGGGTCTCACTGGCCTGCTTGTATTACAGAATTGGGGGAAGAGAGGGTCACAAAGGGCTTTCTGGAAGAAGTCGTGCCTAAGCTCATTCTTAAAAGACTCCATTCAGAGAGGCTCGGACCTCTGGATAGAGAAGAGAGACCAATTAATCAATTCACACTCACAGCCACCATTTTTGTTTCCAGGGTCTGAGTGGGAGGTTCTGACTATTCACGGGGGCCCCAGAGAGCAACATCTGTGTTTTTGATTGTCCCATGCATATTTTGGAAAGATCCTTCACCCCTTCTTGCCTCCTATTGGCTTCCGTGTTAAGAAGAGCCAAGAAAGCAATTAACCAAAGCCAGCAGTTCACTTTCTCTTTGGATGGGCATAATGAAGTGAAGGTTCTGGGCTAATGAAATTTGCTGTGGGCTGTTCTGCTTTCCCTTTTCTTGGAGGATTCACTAGTCACACCGATGCCACTTTTCCTGACCTTTAATTAGTCCATTATTTCAGATCTTAAATAATGGTGCCAGGTGTGTGTGTTCTTGTGTGTGTGTGTATGTGAACATCTTGCTCTTAAATGCTATGTGCTTCTTTCCCGGATGTTTCTTTCAGTAGGAGACCTTGAACCCAGTAGGTGTGCAGTCACCTTCAGTGACTGAAGGAGCAGATGAGTGAGTGAGTAAATCACCAACTGTTCCAGAAATAAAGGAAATAGTTGCTTTTTTTTTTAAATCTCCTTAATTATGTTAATCTCTCTCCCAAATCAAACTGCTCATGAAACACATTAACTCCCAAAAGCGGGGCCCCAGGAAGCAGTGGCTTTAAGATGAGCTCTCTGTGAAAATGCATTTAGTTTAGAAAACATGCTATGTTGGGTACAAGAACAATGCACATTTTCTTTGTATAGTTTAGGATTCAGACACACAAAATTCAAAGGAAAATAACCCCCACAGCAAGCCCATGGTGCCAAATGTAGCTGAAGGCAAACACAGGAGTGAATTGCCCCAGGTGATAGCCACAGGATATCTGCAGTTTTCCCCCTTGTTGTCCTGGCCCACTTGGGGAAGATATGGGGTGAGGCTGGGCAGAGCGATCTTGTTCCCTTAGCCAGATACCAACTTGGGGCTTCCTTGGCTGCTTTCTGGAAAGGTTTTGATGAAAGCCTGGCTGAGTTGTTACCAGAAAAAGAGATGGAACAGGTTAAGGCATGGCCTTGTGGTGAAGTCAGCTGAAGCTAGGGTCCTGCCAAGGTGAAAGGTGCTCACACAGCTTGGCACCTGTGTTTTTTTAGCCTTGGGTTATGGGTCTAGGCAGAAATGAAACCTTTTCCTGTTCTGGATTATAACCCTAACAACCAGGAATGACTGTTGTATTCATCTTTCAGGCTGATGTTGACGGAAAACAATCCTTAGCCTGAGTATTCTTATTACGGAGTATGGAGGTTTTTGGATGAGGACAGGTGAGACTTTCTGTTTTCTCGTGCATGGTTTCTTTATTTGTACTGGATGACTCCTAGCACCCCTTGCAGTTTTAGCATGACACAATTCTCCAATTCTCTATGCTCCAGTACGAATATGACTGAATGTAGGCAAGACAGCTGTTCAGATAGGGATTCACTTCCTGTGTAAGAGAGGAGACCATTAGTGTGTATCTTACATCATCAGTCCCCCTTGCTAACAGGCTGCCAATCTGGCCTTGCACCTGATTCAATGCAAACTTTGCTAATTAGTTTAATAAGCAGGAAATATTTTTATTTATTTATTTGCAAGGAAAGAGAGAAGAGATTGAGAGGGGCAGGTCCTCTTGCTGCTGCAAACAGACTCCAGACTAATGTACCACTTAGTGCATCTGTCTTTATGTGGGTACTGGGGGATCAGACCCAGGCTGTCAGGCTTTGCAAGCAAGTGCCTCAACTGCTGAGCCATCTCTCCAGCCCAATTTTTATTGTGAAAATTAGTTAATTAAAATAAATACTAGATAGAGGATACCATTATCTTTCGTGCTTGTGTGTGTATGCATGCTCATATGTGTGTGGGTGCACATGAGTGCACCCATGTGTGAGGGCTGGAGGTCAATGTCAAGTGTTTTCCTCAGCTCCTCTCTACCTTATTCTTTGAGATCGGGTCTTTCACTGAACATAGAGCTCACCAAATAGGCTACATTAATTAGCCAGCAAGCCCTAGGGATTGATCTTTCTGTCTCTGCCTCTCTGGGACTGGGATTTACAGGCATTTGGTGCTGTGTCCAGAATTTTATGTGGATACTGGCATCTGAACTTAGGTCCTCATGCTCACACAGCAAGCACTTTATCTACTTAGCCATCACCTCAGTCCCAAGGATATTGATGAAGTCAGTAGTTAAGAGATTATCCTGCAGTGAGTTGCACCCTCTCTCCAATTCAAATATTGAAACCAGAAATCCAGGTACCTAAAATGTGACTATATTTAGAGACAGTACCTTTTAAGAGGTGGTCAATTTAGAATGAGGTCATTAGGTAAACTTTAGTCTAATCTTACTGCAATGCCTCTAAGATTAGAGGTAATCTAGACACAAAGTTGAAAGCATGTGAAGATCCAGTGAGAAGGCAGCCAGCGCAAATCCAAGGACGGAGCTCAGGGGATGTCACATATGTCCACACCTTGATCTTGGACTTCAGCCTCCAGAACTTTGAAAAGATGATTTTGTTATTCAAGGTATTTTATTATAGTTCTAGCCAGCTCATCTTACATGTAGATTGGCTGAAATATTCTAGCCACCCCATCTTTAATGAAGAGGTGTAACACCCCAGAAAAACTGGCTCCAATCCCTTAGCAATAGTGTTTGATAGTTGATCCTAAATGGTCCTGTGTCCAGCTGCTTTGTTGGAGGATGTCTGCTTGCCTGATGTAGGCTTTGAGGCTTCAGAAATCCTGCCATGAGGTAATATTCCAGTCAAGGTGGTGGTGAGAACACCTAAATGGACAAAAATAGGAACCTCTGTGAGCTTTCAGAGCATGTTGTATGGGCTGTTAACAATTGTCTTGTAACTACCTGTGTGGAACAAAATTTCATTTCAGACTTGAGTTTTTATACAGTATTAAGATTATGGGGAAGTAGTTAAATTTCACTCTACACATAGCCATGCTATGTTGGAATAATTTAGGTGTTGAGCACAAACTTCTATCTTGGTGATCATATGGGGACCAGGCTCCATGACACAGGTGAGGCCTTAGTTTCTTCATGACCTAAATAGGGGCTATAATCTCTTAATTTTGAAATGAAATTGTCTTTTCTTCAATTAAGCAGTTAATTTTTCTTTCTTTTAAAGTACAGATTTCCAAAATATGTGTCACAAAGCATCATTAGAAGTCAGTTTCTATGGTTAAATGAGCTTGGGAAACAGTTAAATGCCTTCTTTCTTGTCTTGGGGTTTTAGAAAGTGCAGTGGTTTGATTCAGGTGTCTCCCATAAACTTAGGTATTCTACATGCTAGGTCCCCAGCTGATGGCAATGTAGGAATTAAAACCTTGTAGAGACAGTGCATTGTTGGGGGCGGGCTTATGGAGGTTATAGCCAGCTTCCTCTGGCCAGTGTTTGGCACAGTCTCCTGTTGCTGTTGTCCATCTGATGTTTCCCAGCAGATGATGTCCATACTCTCCTCTCCTTGTGCCGTTATTTTTCTCTGCCATCATGGAGCTTCCCCTTGAGTCTGTAAGCCAAAATAAACCTATTTTCCCCCCACAAACTGCTCTGCTCTTGGTCCAGTGTTTTCTGCCAGCAATGTGAGCCTGACTGAAATAGATATTAGCATAATGTTAAAAATATAGAGAAATCTATAGGATTGGGATGGAGGGATGGGTTAGTGGTAAAGCATTTGCCTGCAAAGCCAAAGGACCCAGGTTCAATTCCCCAGGACCCATGCTAGCCAGATGTACTAGGGGGCACATGGTCTGGAGGCCCTGGCACACCCATTTTCTTTCTCTCTCTCCCTCTTTCTCTGTCAAATAAATAAATAAATAAAATTTAAAAATTATTTATTATATGCTTGAGTGATCTTTGAATTTTAATGATAAGGAGATAGCATGAGAAAAATCTCAGTAGGATACAATGTTTATTTCATAAACACTACTATGTTAAATTTGGTATATAGCAAAGCAAGTAATATATGCTCTTATTTGAATTGTATATTTCATCGAGTATAAATAGTTGTATGTTTTCATTGGTTAGATATATTTTCTTGAACAAGGCCAATTGGTTACTTTAGTAACACAGCCAACGTAGTCAAAGAAACCATTTCTTCCATATCTGTGCTGTGCTTTATTGTGTAAAGTCTGCGTTTTGTGACTCTTAAAGCTGTTGATGAGATGAGATGCATGCATTGCTTACTGAAGCAATAAAAATTTTCTGTGCTTCACATTAAAGTATTGAATACAGCACTGCTTACTACAGTTCTCCTTAACTGTTCTTCATGCGTATGTCTTTGGATTAGATAGTTACTCACTCTAGATTCTGCACCATAGAGGTAGTACTTGCTATTTTATAGGATACATTTCATTGAGAAAATGGTATCCAGTATTTAGTAAAATGAGCCATAGTATGCTCTTGAATAATGTCAGTATTATTACTATGGCTAATACTCTATTTCCAAGAAGCATTGCCATTGAAGATTTCAAGGTTAATAGATAAAAACTTAGAGAACATGCTATAAAAAGACCTAATTTGGGCTGGAGAGATGGCTTAGCGGTTAAGCGCTTGCCTGTGAAGCCTAAGGACCCCGGTTTGAGGCTCGGTTCCCCAGGTCCCATGTTAGCCAGATGCACAAGGGGGCGCACGTGTCTGGAGTTCGTTTGCAGAGGCTGGAAGCCCTGGCGCGCTCATTCTCTCTCTATCCCTCTATCTGTCTTTCTGTCTGTGTCTATCGCTCTCAAATAATAAATAAATTAATTAAATAAAAAAAAGACCTAATTTTTCTGGGTTGTAAATCAGGTAATGAATATAATAATTGTACATTTAATAAGATCATAGTTCAGTAACATTTTGGGGAGTCCTGAAATAATTTCTATTACTGAATTTATAGGTAAAAATGATAAGTATGTATAAAGGATCACAGTTTAGTATGAAATTCTTTTTTCCTAAAAGTGTTAACATTCATTACTGGACATATTACCTAATCTGTATTTGGCTTTTGCATAGATAGAAAGTAGTTGCAGATAGGAGAAACTTGTCTATGAAGATTGAGGTCAACTACAGAAGTCTGAATTCAGGCCATCTTTTAAATGCTACTCACTGTGCATTTGCAAATACCAATTTAGGATTCTGAGGCTATCGAAATACAAAGCACCAGCTCAGAAGCTTCATGATAGCAAGGAGTTCCTACTTATTGGAAGAAATTGTAAGTTCTATAAGGGAGTATTAACAATATTATCTTAATAACATCTAGAAGCAGAACTAGAACTACAAACCACATTCTTATCAAAAGTCCCGAATAGTGAACTGGAGAGATGGCTTAGTGGTTAAGGTGCTTGTCTGTGAAGCCTAAGGACCCAGGTTCAATTCCCCAGTACCCATGTAAAATCAGGTGCACAAGGAGACACATGTGTGTGGAATTTGTTTACAGTGGCTAGAGGCCCTGGTATGCCCATTCACTCTCTCTCTATCTGCCTCCCTCTCTCAAATAAATAAATAAAAATATTAACTTAAAAAAAACCAAACTCTTGAACGTTGTAGAACTGCCCACACTTTGACAATTTGATAACCAGGTTTCTCTTTTACTACTTTACTGAAGGTCTTCTTTGACCAATATTGTAGTTAACTTCATGTTGCTGGGACAGAGCAATAAAAGGGAAAAGGAGCTAATGGGACGAAAGGTCTTATTTTGGCTTACAGTCTCAGGGCTGAAGCATCATGATGGCAGGAAAAAGCATGGAATGAATGGAGGCTGGACATCACCTCTTCCATGGCAGGTGGAATCAGCAGCCAAGGGAGAGCTGGTTATAACACCTCTAAGCCCATCCCCCAAAGCACACCTCATCCAGCAAGGCTCCAATTCAAATTGCCATCAGGTGGGGACCAAACATTCAAAACACATGATTTTATGGGGGACATTGATTCAAACCACCACATCCAAGGAGTTGTTATTTATCAATAAAGATGGAAAACTGGCTTGTGGAATATGGATAAATCCTGTCAATCAAATCATTTGTGAATGTGTTTAGTGCTTTGAGATTTAAAAGATCTTATTTTTGAAAATTAAGACTTTAATCAATTGCTCTTTTCTCTTATAATGCCAAACAACCATTTTGGAAAGTTTTTATTTAAAATCAGCTGCACTTTTTTTTTTTTTTTTTTTTGACAGATCTCCTGTAGCCCACAGTGGTCTAAGTCCTACCATGTAGCCAAGGCAGGCCTTGAACTCCTGACCCTTTTGCCTCCAACCCTCTGCTGGGATCACAAGCATGCACCAATGTACCATGTCCACCTTTGATCAATTGGCTTTTAAAATTTTATTGACTGACAGGCTGGAGAGATGGCTTAGTGGTTAAGGTGCTCACTTGAGAAGCCTAAGGACCCATGTTCAATTCTCCAGATCCCACATAAGACAGGCACACAAAGGTGAGGCAAATGCAAGGTTGTACACGCCCACTAGGTGGCACAAGCATTGAGTTCAATTGTAGTGGCTGAGGCTCCGGCACTCCAATTTTCTCTTTCCCTCCCTCTGCCTCTCTATCTCTCTCTAAAAAAGAAATAAAATTTAAAAAATCAACTGAGTACATATTTTGGCTACTTGTAGATTCAACTGTAGAAATCAGAACCAAGATATTAACTCATAGATTATGACCAGCTCAAACCATGCATGAGTGAAGATTATTGTCTGATTTGATTCTTAGATGCCTTTTATAGGCTGATTTGAACTATTTTCTCCAGATGGTAGCACCTTTCTGGGGGACTGTGATACCTTTAGAAGTTGGGGCATACTTCAAAGGCCCTACTTTGGCCAGGTAGGCTCCATCTTCTAAAGGCCCCACTTCCTGCCTCACTCTCTACTTCTGGTTTGGCTGTGATATGAATAGCCATGTATTTGAAACCCACTAAAATTTTGAACTGAAAATAAATCTTTCCTCCCTTACATTGTTTCTGTCAGTTATTGTGGTCACAGTCACACAAAAGTAACACAGTTTTGTATATCTCCTATGATATAGCCCGAGCCCCTGGCTAGGAGACTATTGGTCATTTACAGTTCTGAGAGACACAGTGTAGCATCCCATTGTAATACTGTTGACAGAACTGTTTATTATGTGGTTCAAAATAGAATCTGCATATCAAAAGTAATTTCCTGAGTTACAGAAAGATGAAAAAAGGAATCATAGGGGCATACCAACAAGATTATTGGACAATACAGATAAGTGCACTGGCTCCTGAATGCCATTCTCATCTAGAATTCACCCCATATGATTTCATGTCTCAGACATGCCAACCACAGGAGACCATCGTAATGGAAGATCTTGTTTTGTTTAGGATGGTGAAGATTGAATGACTCTACTGTCTTCAGAGTGTGGTAAATGGCTGCTTATGTAATATGTTAGGGATTTTCAGGGAAATAAAAGTAATTGGATATATAGACATCTAAGAAGGAATTTACTGTGGAAATCGGCTGAAACAATTGTGGAGGCTGAGAAGTTCCATAATATGTCTTCTACATGCTGGAGGACCAAGTAAGTAGATGGTGTAATTCAGTTTGGGCTAAAAAGCCTGAGGCACAGGGGAGCTGATAACAGCTCTCAGTTCAAGACTAACGACGATATGAGAACCTGGGTGCTGCTGCTAGGTGTACCTGAGCTTGAAGGCCCAAGAGTTCTGATATTTGAAAGCATAAGAAAAAGGATGTCCAAAAGAGAGAAAAAATTGGCCTGCCTTTTAGTCTTGTACAGACCCTCAATAGGTTAGATGGGTCTTGACCACATCAGTGAGCAAAGGCAGTCTCTACCCAGTTTGCTGATTCAAATATTAACCTCTTCCAGAAACACACTCACAGACATGCCCCTAAAATGTTTTACCAGCTGCTGAATATCTCTTAGTTCAGTTGACATGTAACATTAACATGTAGGAAATGAAGTTAAATCCAAATACAGAAAGACTGATAACTTTGTCTTTTAAAAATATTTTATTTATTTGAGAGAAAGAGGTGGAAATGGGTAGTGGAGAAGGTGCCTCTTTGGAAATGAACTCCAGATGCATGAACTACTTTGTGCATCTGGCTTATGTGTGTCTTTGGGAATCAAACCTGGGTCCTTTGGCTTTGCAGGAAAGTGTCTTAACTGTTAAGCCTCCAGCCTGACTTTGACATTTGACAGCTGGAAATGATTTATGAAGCTGAATTATTTAGTTGTTGTTACTTAGCATTTTATGAATATGTAACCATCTCTATTACTTCATATCATAAAGTAATGCATCCTAAGGCATAATTCTGATTGAACTATGATGTCTTAGGTATCATTTGAATTTATAATTAATTATTAGCCGTGCTATACATGATTATGAATCTAAATCTGGAACTAATCCACAAATAACTCATTGTAAAATAATTTATGGAAAGGGAATATGTAACAATTTATAAATTTAAAAAATCAATCCTTGAATTGATTTGATCTTTATGGAAGGTGAACATTATTGGATTAGAGTCTGTTTAAAATCATCTATGGGGGATGGGAAGATGATTCAGTCATTGAAGGTGCTTACATGCAAAGCTTACCAGCCTGGGTTGAATTCCTAAGCCACCCATCTAAGCCAGATGTAAAAAGTGGCACAAGTGTCTGGTGTTCATTTGCAGCAGCAAGTGGCCCTTCTCCGTGCACGCACACACATAAATTAACAAATATAAATAAATTAATGAAAATAAAGATCATCTAGTTAATCTGGGGGTTAGCCCTTTAGGAACCTGAGATATTAACTGTATTTCACTAACAGTGTGTGTTCCTGGTGTTATATATGGATGTATGCATTCAAGATTGGTGTGGGAATGTGTTGGTGCTCTCAACTCACATTTCCATCTTCCATTTCAGAAAGTGGGACTGAATTCTTAAGTCCTCTTGGAGCTCAGCATAGCTATGTAACTTGTAAATGATGCATGCCACTTCTGGGCAAAAGGCTGAAAGAACCTCCAAGACCCATGATACACTTGTAGCCTAAGTGAGAAACTTGTATCATTTTAAGCTTTTGCAATTTTAGGGTTGCTTACTAAAAGTAATGCAATGTAGTGCTTCCTTTTGAAAACTTTTTTTTTTCTTTTTTGGGACAGGAGAGCTTCATATTCACCCTGTAGTTGAGGATGACTTGACATGAAGACTACCAGGAAGCATTCATAAACAGGTGTACTATTAGACACAGGCTGTCAAATAATACCAGTGCCATGTAGAGTTAGGTCCCTAATCAGTTGATCAGTTGTTGGTCAGAAAAGCCTCTGAGGACCCCAAAACAATCCAATCCAAGCTATTTCCATGGCTCTTAACTGCCCACCAGAACTGAAAGGTAAGTCCCTATTGCTGAACATAGCATGCTCATTGGGTGCAGGACAGAGAAATCAAGTTGGAGCTGAGGAGGAAGCTTTTTCCTGCTAGTTAGTTTTCATAGTGCCAGAAGGTACCGTGCAGGCTACACAGGTAGAAAAAAGTCAGCAACAATATTGCCCAGTGGTGAATCCTACATTATACATTTCTGACCCACCAGGCAAGACATGTACTCTCCTGTGATAGTGGCATGACTGTTATGGGGGTAAAAAACAATTTGATATGCCTGGCCTGGTGGCACACGTCTTTAATCCAGCACTTGGGAGGCAGAGGTAGGAGGATTGTACTGAGTTCAAGGCCACCCTAAGACTACCTAGTTAATTCCAGGTCAGCCTGGGCTAGAGAGAGTGAGACCTTGCCTCAAAAAACAAACAACAACAACAAAAAGCTTGGTAATTCATGCCTGGTACTGAAAACCAGGTTAAAAGCCCATGGCTGACAGTGGAAGTGGTAATGCAGAGAATCATAACTGGTCAAGTGCTGACAATAAGTGACTGCAAAGGGCTCAACCTTATAAAGGACATACATATTCTTTCCAGGACTTAGAGAACATCATGGAAGATGGGATGGAAAGATTTTAAGAGTTGGAGGATGGGGAGGAACACTGTGGTACTCTGGCTACTGGACATACTATGGCCATTACATTAATGAATTCACATGTGCTGTGGTTGCCTACATAGATGTACACATGATGGGGCCAGTCAATATTGTTATTGATAAGGGAGAGACTGAAGAGGGGGCTTTTCTCCCTGATAAGCCTACTGAGAGTTAAAGATTACTGGGGAGGGAGAGACATTCTTTTCTGGGGCATAACCACTGGTAAGTGATGAAGAATATAGTAAGACTGAGGGGGAAAGGGAAATTAAGGTGGGATACACACAATCAAATTGTTTTATATATATGTGTGTGTGTGTGTGTGTGTGTGTGTGTGTGTGTGTGTATGTATAAAAATGTCAAAACAAAACTTTTAACTTAAATTTTATTTTTTAAAAAAGGTTATACTCTTATATCCCCTCTCCCCACCCCAATTCTACTGAGAACCATCCTCACTGGGGTTCTTGGTATTCACTGTGGGGTCCTGAAGGCCTCATTTGGTCTCTGTTCCTGGGTCTGGAGGCCATGTGAAATTTGTCCTTTATCCTGTGTTTGATTTATTGTCCTCCCTTACCTTGTGAGTCACTATGTGTGTCTTAGACTTAAGCCTCAAAGGATATATGGCTCCCAAGATCTGCAGGCTTTCCAGTGAAACCTTCTTCAACTCTTCTGTCCCTTCAGAGCACTCGGGGGGGGGGGGGGGTCTCTCTTTTAGTTTTTCCTCTAAAATCCCAGCCTGAGGATCAAGCTGGTAATTCCATAAAAATTTAAATATAAAAGGTTTTACAGTATACCAAGATCTGATTTTGTCCTCTCTAATGGTGTCTGCTTTCTAAAGTGACGCAATAAAAATCTCAGTGTTACCAGGAATTTTCTTTCCAAGGACCCATGTTTCTATGCAGAAGAGGCTCTTCCTTCCTGTGATGGCTGGGGCTGTGGTTCATGCAATGCTATTCCCTTTTCCTGACCGGCTGGTTTCACGACAGTCTCCTTTGCACGTTCAGCTGGGCAGTGTTTGTTGACGACTTGGTTTCCGTTTCATCTTCTGAGATTATACCTAGTAACATCAGGAGGCCACAGCCATCCATTAATTCTTGAGAGACTAGAGTTTCCCCGGGGCAGTGACTGATGAGGCAGGAATGTTACTGCTCTCTCTGCTTGTCTCTGAGGCTCAAGGTAAGGCTACCATTAAAAGACTCTAAGGCAGTTGTTCCTTAGAGTGAACCACAGACCACCTGGATCAAAATCACCCCAGGAGGAGCTTATCATCAAAGATGAGTTCCCCAGCCCCACCTGGCAAGTGGAGCCATAGGATCTGTATTTGCACAAGAGCCTTAGAAACTTCCTTCACATACTGCACATACTCTTTAAGAGGCTGGGCTCAATTTGGTTCTCCTTCAGCCTGTGGGCTGCCTTAGTAGAAAATAGTTAATTCCTGTTTCCTTGGGGTGGGGGGTGGAGGTGGAAGTACAGTGACCCCACGCCTTCACATGCACTCTCTCAACTTTTCATTCTGCAGATATGTCTCTGAGAACCCATTTTGTTTGAGATATATCCTCCTCAGGAAGTCCACGTATGGAACTCAGAGCTGCCTTTGGAGCTGTGATGGTTGGAATAAAATGATTTATGTGTCCAACGTGGGGTTGGGGGGGAGAGGTTAGACCCACGCAGGAACTCAGCATGTGGCAGCTGCTCTGTTAAAGGCTGATATTGCTAATGGCAATTCCTTTCTTGCCTTCTTGGTCCTCCAACCTAACCTCTCCTCTTCTCCCCAGATCAAGTTGAGGCACAGGTATGGATGCTCTACTAATCTGGGCTACTGGCAAATATTGGTCAAAGCAGGGGCTGGGAAAATACTTTTGGGTAGCTTCTTTGGGTCATATGAATTTCTCGAATCCTTTTATTTTCCTGGGGAGAAATTGTTTGCAACTGCATGTCGTGGCACTACACATGCTGAGTCTTGGTTCCTGCTGACTGTGGAGGCTAGCTGGGTCCACTGAGGCCCTGGGCAACCTGACATCCTCTCCAGGTGCTGTCCAGTTTTGTCTCTCCGTGCGTAGCTTGGACATTTCTGAGGTCTGGGCCCTTTTGAATCTCTGCTATAAAAGAGTTCTGGTGAGTTTCCCTTTAATGAGCCTTTTATCAATAGTTTGCCCTTTCTGTTTTTGCCCATAGCTTAAATCCTGTGGGCTCATTCATCTCATTTTGCAAATAATCTTTAGAGTTTTTCAGGAGCATTTTTTTGTTCTTGCATCCACCTTGCTAATTAGAATATAAAATTACATCTAGAGCAAGCCAGCCTTGCCCCCAAGGCAAACTGCTAAGCACCTCTTCTCTCTGGAGCCTGGCCACAGAGTCTCACCTTTTCTTCATAATCTTAGGTTAGCATTCTGCCCATGTGACCTGCTCTCCTGCCAATTTGAACCATGTCAGCAATTAAAATTTCATGAGCTGCTACAAAAAGCGTTGCACACTCTAGTCCAGAAAATGAGACAAGTGCTGCATTTCAGTTCTCTTCTGTAAGGTTACCCTTCCAAAACAAGGTATTATATTATTCTGTGTTTTTTTCATCTTAAGAAAGCCCCTTTGCTTATTACTTGAGAAATTCTATTATTCTCAATATATTCTGAAGCATATGTTTCCGCCCTGCCTTCCCTTGTTATACTTATTTCAGACATAGTGGCACTAGTTAGTTTTAGGACAAATGTCCGGAAATTTAAAATTTCTACTCCCTTTGCCCCTTGCCTGCCAGTACTTTTTTGAGAAATAAACCTTTTACTGGTTTCTTACTCAAATATTTGAGCATTTCAAACTACTTATTACCTGGCTCCTTTGAACTGAAAATGTTGGAATGTTCAACTATTGCTTCTTGTGATGGTTTCCTCAAATACATTTGTAGTCTTTGAAGTAATATCATAACATGCAATGTCCTTTATTTAAAAAGTGCCTTCCTGAGAACAGTGGATTTTAGCCATGGCCAGATATCAGAATCCAGGGTGAATCTTAAAAAATATAGAGATTGCCCAGGATGGATCAACTGGCAAAGTGCTTCTTGTGCTAGCGTGAGTACCTGTGTCTGGCTCCCTAGCACCTAGGTAAAAGCCAGGCACATGCACGTAATCCCAGCTCTGGGGAGGTGGAAACAAGATCCTGGGAGCTGTTTGGTTAACTAGTCTAGCCAAATTGGTGACCTCCATGTTCAATGAAAAACCTTGTCTCAAAAAAAAAAAAATAATAATAAGGTGAAGAGCAATTAAGAAAGACATTTGATGTTGACCTCTGGTCTACACATGCACACACACACACACACACACACACTACAAATCCTTCCTCCAACCAGGTATTCTGATTAGTGGTTTGGGGTGGGACTATAGGCATCTACATATTTATGAAAGCTCCTGAACTGATTGTAAGAGTATTCTCTAGAAAGAGACCTGCACCTCTAAGCCAGACCAGCCCATCTCTCCAGATGTCTTTAATAGGCTCCTGCTTGCTGATCCATAGGCACTGATCCTGGTCACTGATTCTATTGTCTGTCCCTTCCAGCAGAGAGATCATTTGAGCTGAAGTTGAATTGGCAGAAAGTTGAGGGGAAATTACAAAAGGAGGATTCCAGGTAGAGAGGAGAGTACAATGAGGGAATGGAGGCAGGAGACCAGAAGCTGGCTAGTTGTGCGGAGAAGACATGGTAAGTTGGAACCTAGTGTGGATGCCTAATAGAGAGTAGTGAGTCCAGGTGGGTTGTGAGTCAGGGCCCTGAGTGATAGCCTTTGCTCTACGCCGTAGATGAAGCACTGGTGGAGGGCCAGCCCTGAGATGCTGTCAAATAATGGGCTGCATACCCTGTGCAATAATGCCACTTCCATAAACAAAATCAGTCCTGTATTCTCTTCACTATTTTCAGGGAAGGTTATTTAGAACACAGAGCTTTTTGAAGTAATTCAGAGTACACTTTGGGACTCTGGAGCTGGAGAGACTGCTTAGTAGTTAAGGCACTTGCCTGCAAAACCAAAGGACCCAGGTTCAATTCCCCAGGACCCATGTGTCGCTAGATGCACAAGGTGGCACTTGCATCTGGAGTTTGTTTCCAGTGGCTGGAGACCTTGGTGCACCCATTCTCCCCTTTTCTCCTCACCCCATCTCTCTGCTTCTTTAAAATAAATAAATAAAAATAAAATATACTTAAAAAGAGCACAACTGGCTTTTCATGTTCTTTCTTGGGGCCGGGGTGATGGTTCATCTTGATCATTAATGTGACAGGTTAGTATAACTTCAGAGGCATGTCCTCAAGGGTGTTTCCAGAAAAGTCTAACCCACTGTGGTTGTTTGAATCAGATGTCCCATTTTCTGAATGCTGATGGCAATTTTGGGGAGGGGTGGAACTTTGCTGGGGGAAGTGTTTTGTTGGGGGCAGGCCTAGGGTGTTTATAGCCGGCGCCCCCTTACCAGAGTTCCGCTCACTCTCCTGCTACTGTTTTTCATTTGCTGTGGCAAATGTGGCGTCCAGCTTTTGGTCATGCCATGCTATGTCATGCCATTGTGGAGCTTCCCCTCTAGATTGGAAGCGGGAGTAAAAGCTTTCATCAGCTGCTTTTGGTTAGTTGCCTTATCCCAGTAACAAGCAGGTAATTACAACACCCACCCTGAACGTGGGTGGTACCGTTCCACGAACTGGGATGCCAGACTAAATAAAAAGGAGAAATGGAGTGTAGTGCCAGCATTCATCTTTCTGCTTCCTGACTGCTGATGCAGTGTGGCCTGGCACCTCACATACCAGCTGTCACGACTGCTGCTGCCCTGATGGACTCGTATACCCTCTCCAACTTGAGCCAAAACCAACCCTCCATCCCATAAGTGACGTTTAGTCAGGCATTGGGTCACAGGGACAAGAAATGTAACTATTACAGGGGAGAGGGTGTCACACCAATGGCTTCTTCCGTGCGCATTCCCCGGAGCCCAGCGTCCTGCTCAGGTGTGGCCCTGGGTCTTTGTATGTTGCACCAGAAGTCTTATGCCACCCAGTCAAGTCAAACAGCAAGTCAGATTGTAGGAGTTTCTCCCTACTGGAGCTGAGTGACTAGTCTTTTTTTTTTTCTTTCTTAGCTTTCTGGGTTCCCTTTGAAAGATGAGGAAGGATAGGATATGAAATGAAGAGCTTGCTTGTATTTAATCAACCCCCAGATATAATTGTGCAGGCACTATTTTCCATATTTCAGGGCCAAGAACATTGAGTCTTAAATGAAGTTAAGTAACTTGCCTGTGGTCACGAAATAGTACGTGGTGGAAGTGGACTAAAAACCAGGCCTTGCTGGCTCCAGACATGTCCTTCTTCAATTACCACCCAGGCTGTCCACATGGAGGATCTGCCAGAGATCGGGGGAGCATCTATGGTAAGGTTAAGCCTTATTTGCATTTTTGATCAGATACCAGTCTAATGACATGCTTAGGAATAAGCCTGGGATCATTAGAGCATTTTGAACAAATTTAAGAGAGCTCAAGTACATGTGTCTAGAGACTGGCAATGAGGTTAGAATTGAGATGATTGTGGACTGACTGTATTGTGGTTTTATGCAGAGCTGTTATAGGATCCTACGAGCTGTTGCTCAAACTGAGAGAGGGGTGCCTCTGTGGAATCATTAACATTATTTGTTTAATGCTGTCCTCCTGCATGGGTAAAGAGGGAAGGTAAACAAATGAAATTGTGTAGATCTCTTTCTGGTAATCTTGTGTATATTTCTGGTTGATATTTCCTTTTCTTAGCACTCTAAGGAACATGAAAGGGATGGACTAGCCTATTGCACTACTGTGTCTGATGATGTGTTTAGCCTATATGTTCTGTGAGACAATCCTCAGATAAATTGATGAGCCACTGGAGCATCATGTTCATGGGGGCAATGTCTATCTAGGTATATATCTCTCCATCAGCTAGGCATAGTGCAGGTACAGGGAAGGAACTTTAAACATACTTTTTTTAAAAAAACTTTTTTTTCTTTGTTTTTGGTTTTTCAAGGTAGAAGGTCTCACTCTAGTCCAGGCTGACCTGGACTTCACTATGTAGTCTCAGGGTGGCCTCAAACTCATGGCGATCCTCCTACCTCTGCCTCCTGAGTGCTGAGAATAAAGGTGTGCACCACCATGCCTAGATGAACTTTAATTTTTATTTTCAGAGAGAGAGAGAGAGAGAGAGAGAGAGAGAGAGAGAGAGAATTGGAGTGCCAGGGCCTCAGCCACTGCACTTGAACTTTAGATGCTTGCGCCACCTAGTGGGCATGTGTGACGTTGAGCTTGCCTCACCTTTTATGCATCTGGCTTACATGGGATCTGGAGAGTCGAACATGGGTCCTTAGGCTAGGCAGGCAAGCACCTTAACTGCTAAGCCATCTCTCCAGCCCTAAAATATGTTCTGAGTAACCGCCGTGGAGTGTTCAGTGTTCTGGTTTCACATGCGCTTGCTTCAGCCTGGGGTTCCATTTCAGACTTCCCCAGTTCAGCAGATACTATGGAGAGGAAGGCAGTCCACTATGCTACCTTTATCTTGCTTCTTTCACTGTGCCACCATTTTAGTGTTTCTTATTTCTCTGAGCAAGTCCTCTGGGAATAGTCTCTCATTTAGGGCATGTTGCAGAGGCAAGTGAGGTGCAATGGCTTCCAGCATTATCTCCATGATTTACTGAAGACCAAAAAAAGTGAGCCCTGTCTGTTTGAAAAACTTCTCATCTGTGTCTAGCTAGGCCCTCCTTGACTGGAAGGCTGGAACAGACAGTTTGTGTGTGTTGAGGGGGCGGTGAAGGTGGAGTACTAGAAGACCAGCAGGCAGAGCTATCTCTCTGGAGCTTAAATGTTAGCTAGTCCCCTCCCCCATCTATTACTTTGGCTAAATGTGAAGTAGTGACTGGAGTTGGTTAAGTCTTCCTTGACTTTCATTCTTTATAGCTCCCAAGTCAACCATTCCAGGTGTTTGGGCTCTCCTGGGTGTGAATAAAGGATTGGGAAAATGAGAGTTTTTTTTTTTTTTTTCATGCCTAGAAAATGTCAAAGGCTTGGCAGAGAAAAGGGGTCAGACTCCTCAAACTGCTCTGGTGTGGTTGGGCGCTGCTGAAAATGAGAGAATGTACACAGGGGACTATTTAAAAGTGAAAAAAATTTAGCACCACTATTAGTTTCTATGTGTATAAAATGTTATTTTACAAAGCACTTTCATTCTCTTAATATGAGGGTGGGGTTCCTCCTTCCCATTGCCCATTGTCCTAAGTGAATCTTTTTATTGGAATTCTATTTTTCTAATGCTAATGATGTAGGTCTGAAGGTTATAGAATTTTGAGGTGGGAATGATCAAGCAAATTCCTTCTCACTGAATTGTCAAAGAAGGCCAAAAAAGTCAGAAATCTTTAAAAGTTAAGTTGTGGGCTGGAGAGATAGGTCAGTGGTTAAGGTGCTTACCTGCAAAGCCCAAGGACCCAAGTTTGATTCTCCAGTATCCACATAAGCCAGATGCACAAGGTGGTGCATGTGCCCGGAGTTCATTTGCAGTGGCTGAAGGCCCTGGTGCACTCAGTGTCCATATACAGATATATCTGCCTATTTCTCTCTTTCACTTTCTCTCAAATAAATAAATTAAATATTTTAAAAAGAGTTTAGTTGGGCTGGAGAGATGGCTTAGCGGTTAAGCGCTTGCCTGTGAAGCCTAAGGACCCCGGTTCGAGGCTCGGTTCCCCAGGTCCCACGTTAGCCAGATGCACAAGGGGCGCACGCGTCTGGAGTTCATTTTCAGAGGCTGGAAGCCCTGGCGCGCCCATTCTCTCTCCCTCTATCTGTCTTTCTCTCTGTGTCTGTCGCTCTCAAATAAATAAATAAATAAAAATTTAAAAAGAGTTAAGTTGTTAAAGAAAAACAAGCAAAGCTAAGCTAACCAAGGGACAGCAAACCAAAACCATGAATGGCAAAGATGTGGGATGGAATTACTGAGGGCAAGATGGTACCTTAAGATTGTTAAATTAATACTAAATTCCATTTTATATCAAGCTTGCCAAGTGTCATTTACACTATATTTAAATAGCTAGTACTTGAGAATTTACTGTATTTTACCTAAAAATAGGTTGACTATGGATAGAACTTTATTCAATTAAACAAACTTTGACTCATTGAATTTTCCTCAGACATCACTACTGGAGTTATTAAATTTCTCTTGTATGTGACTGTTCTTTAAGAGGTAAGTTTGTGATCTTTTTATTATGGTGTAGTTTTATGTCTTGCTGTTTTCACTTAAAATGATATAGTGAAGTGTTTCCTAGGTTAATATATTTTTCAAAAATTTGAATTGTAATGGCTGAAAAATATTATATACCTTTATTTTCCTTGTCCATCTCTTATTGGATATTTAGATCCTATATAGTTTTATGTGTTATAATGTCAAAGCAGCCAAGTTTGGGCTGGAGAGATTGTTTAGTGGTTAAGGCACTTTGCCTAGAAGCCTAAGGACCCTGGTTCGATTACTCATATAAGCCAGATGCACCGGGTGGTATATGACTTTGGAGTGTGTTTGGAGCATCTGGAGACCCTGGCCTGCTCATTCTATTTGCTTCTCTCTCTCTCTAATAAAGAAATAAATAATATATTTTTAAAAAATCTTTAGAAAATAACAGTCATATTAAAACTGACTTCATTGCTCATTATTTCCTCAGACTGTCTTAGATGTGAGGCTGGTGGGTGAAAGTGTATGACTTAAGGCCTTTTATATCTTCTATGCTTTAGGTTATGTTCCAAAGAAATAGGCTCTAAGACCAAAATCTGTGTACAGGTTTTATCAGGTGTCTATTTGACACTTGTGGGAGGGGGGAGGGATATACTAGGCACAGGAAACAAAACTATGATGTCCTGTGACAAAGGTCTCTGCTAATCCTGGGTAGCTGTGGAGACTGGAGGTAACTTTAGAGTTTCCCTGTACTGAGGAAATTGGGGTTAAACTTTTGTGATCTTGCATTGACTTCTAATTGGATGCAGGTTGTCTCCAGGAGGGATTATGACCACAGGTGAGACATCTTTGTCCCAAGAGCACATCCTGGAGAAGGACTCATCTGTCTCTCAGCAGCTAATATTCCTGTCAGCTGGGGAATAAATTGCATAAGCCTATCAGGAGAAGCAGGTGGTACATCAAGAGTCTCCAATCACCCCTGGTACCACCCGAACCCACTTGTTTCTTTCCTTTAAATTCTTAAAAATTCACCCTATGGAGGAATTAGCCTCTCTAGAATTCTAGTCTGCTTCTTGTCCTAGGGAAGCACACAGGGAAAGCTTAGTGAGATAAACCGCAGCCCTCACTGATAGAGCTCTTCTCAAAGACACAGCGGCCACTCAGTTCCCTCTTCTGTGATCCATTCTGCTGAGTCCCCTCTCACTTGGCAGACAGGCCTGCTCCTGATGGCTTTCCTGTGATGTGACTGCTACGCCTCTTCATTTTAGCATCCGAGCCCCTGGTTATACCACTGCTGTCATCCACTTACCACGAAAGTTGGGCCAAAGATTCCCAAGAGAGGCCCCAGAAGTCCTTCTGGGAGCCACACACGATCGTTTCTGTTTTTCTCACTTGTCAAAAGCTCATCTGCTGATCCATTACTCCCTTCTCTGACTACTGACTTGTTGATACAAGAAGCAGAAAGTGCCTGGGCAGTGGCTATAGCTTCAGGTTAACAGCAGTTTTGCAATGTCCTTCATATGTGTCATTGTCTTAGAACTGGCATCTCTGGAAATTAAAAAACCTAGAGTTATCACTAACGGAAGGCATAAACTCCAGGAGTAGGTTTTTTGGCAGGATGATCAGTGGGAGTACTGACAATGTTTGTTGTTAGTATATAGAAATACAATGAATTGTTACATGTTGATTTTATATCCTGAAAGTTTACTGAGCTCATTTACTAGTTCTAATGGTGTGTGCATGTGTGTGTGTGTATGTAGGTACATTTAGTTGGGGATTTTTCTACATATAAGATCATGCCATTTGCAAGCAAAGATCATTTTACTCTTTGAATGCCTTTTGTTTCTTTTTCTTGTCTAATTGCTCTGGCTAGGACTTCTAGTACTATGTTACAGTTGTAAGAGTGAGCCTCCTTTCCTCATTCTGTTCTTTCCTCATTGAATATGTGAGCTGCGGACTTTGTCATGCTCAGGCACATTCCTTCTACACCCAATTTGTTGAGAGCTCTTATCATTAATGGATGTTGAACTTTGTCTAATGCCTTCTCTGTATCTAGCTGGGTGATCATATGATTTTATCTTTCATTCTGTTACTGTAGTATATTGATTTTATTGATTTGCATATGTTGAACCATCACTGAAACCTACAGATAGTCCCACTTGATCATGGCATGATTATTTAGTGTGTTGTTTAGTGTTGGCTTGCTAATGTTGAGAATTTTCCCAAATACGTTCATCAGGGATGTTGGCCTATACTGTCCTTTTCTTACATTTCTTATATTCTGTATTTTATTTTCTTATTTGGAAGTGTCTTCCCCTCATCACATTTCTGGAAATTTGTGAAGGATTGTCATTAATTCTTTCAGTGTTTGTTAGATCATTTGTGCCTAGGTTTCTCTTTTGGGGAGGTTTTTAATCATGGATGAATCTTTGTACTTATTGGCCTGATCAGATTTTCTTTTTCTTTTTTTTTTCCCTCTTAATCCTTGGCATGTTGTATATTTTTAGGAATTTACTTCTTTTAGGTTATCCATTGACTTGGTATATCTTTGTTCATACCTTTAACACATGTGTGCTATAAATTCCAACATTTCTTCTCTCATTTGCACTTTTATTTATTTGATGTTATTTTTCTTGGTTATGCTAAAATTTTTCAATTTAGTCTATTTAAAAAAAGCAGCACAAAAACAAAAACAACTCTAAACCTGAGATGAAACACAGTTTAATCCTAGAATTTGGGAAGTTAAGGTAGGATGACCTATGTGAGTTCAAGGCCAGTCGTGGACTACAGAGTGGGTTCTAGGACAGCCTGGGCTACAGCAAGACTCTGCCTGGAAACCCAAAAACCCTAACAAAGAAACAAACAAATCCCTTTAAGTTCCATGGATAAAACTTATGTATGGCCTTTGTCCCTTCTTTTGCTATTATCTGTCCCTGTTTGTTCTTACCCTTACAAAGCTGTCATCATGATACTCCACTTCCCTCACTATTCATGTTATCTTAGACCTCATATCTCTCATTCCGTTTCTTCAGAATATGGCTACTTAGGTAAATGTTCTTATGACTCTTTAACTCTTCAGTGACCTGAATCAGTCATCATCTTACATACTTGGGTCTGCAGGATGGTTCTTCCTGGGTACCAGGCATTCAGTCAAAATGTGGAAGATATAGAAACTCATCCCAATTTCTGGAATCCGAAAATATGTTAGGTTTTATGGCAAAGGTTCATTAAGGTTGCAGCTGGAATTAAAATGGGGGATTTCTCCTGGATAATCTAGGTAAGCCCGATGTAACTACCAGGGTCCCTACAAATGGAACAGGAGTTAAGAAGAGTGTGAAAATGATGTGATGTGATGTGAGAAAGCCTCAACCTCAAAGACTTCCAGAACAGCGTCATGAGTCGCAGAAGACAGGTAACTTCCAAAAGCTGGAAAAGGCAAAACCAAACAAACAAAACCACTCAACATGAATAAGAATACACATTCTTCCCTAGTCTTCAGAAAAGAATGAGGCTTATCAACATTTTGATTTGGGGCCCTTGACACCCATTTCATTAACTTTTTTCCCCCTTAAATCCAAAATTATAATAAGTTTGCTTAAAACCTATTTAATCTTTTCTAAAAACATAAATGACTAAACTAAACGTCTCCCAGCAGCTATAGCAAATGACCTAGTGACTGTGGTCCTGTAACTGAGGGCTGGCTGTCTGGGTTCTTCAGGGAGGATCTGACAGCGTGCTACAACATGCACCACATGGGCTCAGCTGCCTTCCTTGAGGTTTGTCCCAACCTGCATCTCTGTCCACACTGGGTGATTAATGCCATTAGCAGTACAGAGCACCATGTGGGCTGTTTTGCCTTCCCTTTTCAGTGTGTCTGCAATATTCTAACACTGAATGCCATTTCAACCCAGTCCTCATGAAACTTTGGAGATCAGATTTTCCACACCATGTTGCAATTCTGCTTCCTGTTGCCTAGGCTCTCACACCGGGACACAGAGATCTCAGTTTGTTGGCTCCCCCCCACCCCCGCTCCGCCCTGTTTTCAGTTATTTCCTATTTGAAGTATAGTGCACCTTTCTGATTTTTATCTTTCTTGACAAACCTCTTGTTCTTTATAGTTTCTTTCCATTGTTCGAGCTGTCCTTTTTCTCATATTAGCCAACACCTTTCATTTGGTGCCCAGGCACTTGGAGAAATGTTCTACCCTGAGCCAGAGGCCATAAATTTAGTGTGTGAAATTAAAACACCAAAATAGAAAACCTGGGCTGTGGGTATGGCTTGGTAGCAGAGTGCCTATTTAACATCATTTGCTAGGCCCTGGATTTGGTCCCTAGTAACACACACACACACACACACACACACACACACACACACACACAAACAAACAAAAAAATTACTTGTTTTGAATTCTATTTGTTTCATCAGTCTTCTTTTTTAAACATTTTTATTTACAGCTTCCATAATATAGACAGTAAAACAATGATAATCCCCCTCCTCCACTCTCATTCTCCCCTCTCAAATCTACCCTCCATCAAATTCCCTCCCCCTCTCAATTAGTCTCTCTTATTTTGATGTCAACATCTTTTCTTCTTCTTATGCTCTTGTGTACTTAGTTTCAGGTACTGTAAGGTCATGAATATCAAGGCCATTTTGTGTCTGGAAGACTGCATTGTAAGCAGTCCTACCCTTCCTTTGGATCTTACATTCCTTCTACTACCTCTTCCGCAATGGACCCCAAGTCTTAGAGGGTGTAATAGAGATATCTCAGTGCTAAACATTCCACTGTCACTTCTCAGCACCATGGTGACTTTTAAGTCACACCAATGGTCACTGCCATCTGTAAAGAGTGAAAGAAGTGAGAGTAGCATTAATATATGGGTATAAATATTTAAAAAGTGCCTACAGGGCAGTTTTGTGGGTATAATATGTGTATTTAGTCATAAAGTAGCAGGTGTTACTCCCATAGAGCCATGATCCCCCCAGTCATAGACTTTTGACTAGGTTTTCAGTACCAGACATGTATTCCCTCCCATGGAGTGGGGCTCCCATCCAATTAGAGAACAGATGGTTTTCTCCATAGCAGATATGCCACTATTATGCCAGTTGGAATGTTTGGCATGGATCCACTGCTGTTTATCACTGCTGATAACTTCTCTCTCCCAAAGGGCTACATGCAGTATACCTCTTTTAGTCAATGGGGAAGAGGCTTCCAACTCAGCTACAGCTTGATTTCTCAGTGACCTGCTTCTCCTATCGGTTTTCCTTGTCAATTGTTCACAAACTCCCATTAGAAAAATCAGTGAGCAAAACTGCCACTTGCTTGATGTCCTTTACTTTTCTTACTTTTTTTTTTTAATGAGAGAGAGACAGAGAGGGAGAGAATGGGCACACTAGGGCCTCTAGCCACTGCAAGCAAACTCCAGATGCGTGCACCACCTTGTCCATCTGGCTTATGTGGGACCTGGAAGAATTGAACCTGGGTCCTTAGGGTTTGCAGGCAAGCCTCTTAGCTGCTGAGCCATCTCTCCAGCCCCCCTATACTTTTCTGTTTCAGGAGGATGTGTCTCTCAGACTTCTTGTGTCGGCACTCAAGGTAATGTAGCATGAAAAAGGGAAAGAAAGAGA
Source organism: Jaculus jaculus (assembly GCF_020740685.1). Lineage (NCBI taxonomy): Eukaryota > Metazoa > Chordata > Mammalia > Rodentia > Dipodidae > Jaculus > Jaculus jaculus. Next base: position 40,282,755 of record NC_059109.1, on the reverse strand, counting down.
ATTAATGGGGTGACCATCTACTGTGCCCCAGGTACTGTGCTATCTGGCTTAAACTCCACAGGCAAGCTTGGAGGCCAGCACTATTCATTTTAAATGCACTGAGGTAAATTATTTCTTTGTCTCAAAGTCTGTGCCTTTCATTATACCCGTGGTGTAGAGACACATGAGCACATTTCTCAGTGGTATTTATTAGTATTTTGCTGATCACCCACCTCATTGCCTCTCAAAACAATGCACATCTTGACCAACTATCTATCTGATTCAAAGTAATGTCCCATCACTCAGCAGGGAGTCCTCATTACTATTTTCTCCACAGCCTGTGCACGCTCTTCAGTGGTCCACATACCTTCTCCGGAAGGACCTTGCAAAGAATGAGGCTCTGACCAATGGCGTATTTCCATGAGGTAAGAGAGAGCAGATGTTTGTTTCCTCTTTAACCCCTAGGTTACTTCATGTGGCTTTGCTCTATCTCTGATTTTGATTTATAGTTGTAGTTTCAAAGATTGACTTCATATTTTCCTACAATATTATTTTATCTGCTGGAGACAGCAACACTTTCTCCTTTACTATAAATCGAACAGAGGGCTTCCTCAGTCCCCTAATGTTCTCATCTCATGGTATAATCCACCCCCTTTTCTCTCTCTGTCTCTCTCTCTCTAACACACACACACACACACACACACACACACTCGCACACAGTAGCGACAGGTTGCTGGGGCAGTTCCTCAGCACCTACGCCCCTGCCTCCACTTGGCCTCTCAAGTGGAATTGTCTTCCTTAGCAGCTCTAATTGACCCCACCCTTGGCTAATTTCCCCATTGCAGTAACAAGGTGGTTTTGGCTGTGCAGTCCACTCCCATTTTAATTTGCTGAGGGCGTTGATAAATCACCTTTTACTTTTCTCCCTTTAACTCCATTCCTGGTGTCTTCCTCCCTTAGGCCATGCACTGTGGTTTGGAAATTCATAGAAAATTGTTGCCAGCCGGCTAGCTCCTCCAAGGCAGCTATTCACTTGTCTAGCCAATAAATAGAAGACTTGGAAGCATTTTAGAGAATTTTTTCACCTTTCCTACCTTCCAGCCTTTATAGCCAGTCCAAACTGGGATTCCACTCCAGAGCCTGAACACAGGAAATAGGCTTAGGAACCACCTAGGTTTGTTGGTTCCTGGACATTCTTCGGGTTGGAGAGGGTTTCTCTCTGGCCAAAAGTGCTCAGTTGGTTATAGACCTTGGAGGGCAGAGCAAGGAGAGCTCTAAAGAGAGAAACAAAACTGTACCCTGTGTCGTAAGCCTGCTTCTGAAACAAAACAGGAAAAGACACCCATTTTTCAGGCCGCGTGCTCATGCTGCCAGGGTGTGTGAGCGTGAGGCCACGCGTTCACGAGGGAGCTTCTCCAGCAGCCGCCAAGCTCTTTGTGGTCGCCTTCCTACCGGGAATGTGAAAGTCCATTCTCTGGAAAAGTTGGGTGGCCAGTCAGCGCTACAATACAGTCTTTGTTCTTTCTTTTATGTTTGTCCTTTGGCCTCTTATCCAACACAAGGCAACTTTCTCCTTTCTCTGAGACCGTGTCACACCTGGTTTGTGAAAATGTAGACCCTGTTCTTTCTGGGAAAAGGTGATATTTAGTTTCCTAAACTTATTTATGGATCACAAGAGTTAAGGAATCTGAAGAATGACTATTTTACAACTCGTTTATCCTTGTATACTTTTTAGCTACTGTTTCTCTGAGAGAAATAGCATATCAACCTATTCACAAAGGACTACTTATCAATTTATGAGGGAAGACAATAATATTTTAGAATAAGGATCTTGGTTCTCTCTTGCTTAGAAGAATTTCTATTGCCACAAGTTTTCAGCTAAGGTGTAAGAATCTGGAATGCAGTACGACTGGCCAAAACCCTGGACAAGCCCCAATGAACAATGCCTCTGATCACCTCTTCCTGAAAAGGAGGCATGACCACTGGCCTATGACCTTCTTGCAAAGTCTTTTCTAATATCCAGTGATGAAGAGATGGCAAACGAGAGATGGGAGAGAGGACCTGCTGTGTCTGATTCATGAACGTGAAGCAAACAGTAGGCCTTGTTCAACAATTTTTTTTTTTTTAAATCAATGAGAATTTCTTGGGGGAATGAGGAATGAGTTTTCCACATTTTCACTGAGTGATCAAAGAGGATAAGTCTTTCTTATCTTTACTTGCCAAAACTGTTGACATCTACTCATGTTCTCCCCCCCCCCCCACCATCAAGGTATAAATATAGACCACAGATCTCTAAACATGCATGTGTTGGAAACAGCCATGACTACTGGCTGGCCATAGATGCTCCCATGCTGGATGCTTAGCTAAACATACAATGCAGGAGATAAGGGGCTTGATGAGATTATTTTAGTTCTTTTGTTAGATTAATTGGAACTTGTAAGTTAAGTGGCAAATGGAGACCTGCGGGGTGAATCCTTGGACAGAGACCCTGAAGATATCTGTAGGTGACATTTTCATGGGTCCACACATGGTTTGGAGCCTCAGTCACAACTGAGCATTTGATGGTTCGAATCTTGTTCATTGGCACAGGTTTTGAAGGCTTTTGGTGTGCAAAGCTTTCGCCAGACATTGCAGAACAAAATGAGCCAGGAGTTGTCCTTGGACAAGTGTAAGTGTATTGTTTGCGTGTGTGTCCATGACACGTTTGTTCCTTGATCACAAAGTCATGGGGATCGCTCAGGGACTAGATTTCAGTGTTGTCACTGGTTCCGAATCCCCAGTGGTTTGGTGGCTATAGATGCAGTTGAGCAAGAAACCCACTGTAGCATCCAGTTCTGACTGAGCTCAGGCCAGGGATTTGAGCTTCTGCCACTAACAGACTCTTTTTATTATGTTGTCAGGCATGCTTAAGCCTCTACCTCTCCATGTGGTTCCATTGGAATGTAGATGACTGTATTTGTAAAAGTGCTTTGAGCCAAAGATTGTCTTTACTTGAGCCTAGAAAAAAACAAAAAACTAAAACCTTTTTACTTTCAAAAGAGTGCTCCAAGAGGAGGAAATGTATTGATGGAGAGGGATGTGGGCTCTCCCCTCTATTGTTCCTTACTGCAATCTCTGCCCTCTCCCTCCATACCCACTCCTTTGCTTTTCCCTCCATGGGAGTATGTACTCTCCTTTGGATCTGTCAATATCCCCTTGGAGCTGCTGCCAATGGAAGTGCTGCTAAGATACCAGAATGTGAAGATTAGGAATAGGGTTAGAAGAACGTATTGACTGGACAAATGCAGAGAGGCCTAAAGGAATCTGGAAATCATAATTGTACTAAGAGTGGACAGCTCAAGGGTAGCAAAAGTCAAAAGCGGAGCTGAATATAGTGTTAGGTTCAAGGGCATGGCATAGGACAGGGTCAGGCTTGCCAGCAAACATGGTCAAGCAAAGAGGAGGATGTGACTTTTTAAATCCCTTAGTCCTGATCCCCTGCATGAGCTTCTTCCTGGCTCCAAAGACCCTTTTGTGTTCCAGATTGAGGCTAACTATTGCTGTCCAATATTGTAGTTTACTTAAATAGCCATTTTTTCTAGAGTACTTACATGTCAGGGTTGTCTCCCTGATGACATTACACTCTTTGATGACAGAACCGCTCCGTCTTTAGAATCTCTCGCAGACCCCCAGCTCATCTCTGCTGGGATAATATAGAGCAATTGAGCTATGGCTTCCTAGCAGTACTTCTTACCACAGTTTCTGTGGTGGGAAGGAAACATTTCATGTAGAACCCATGCTTGTGAAGAGCTACCTACTGATTCTGAATTTGGAGGGGCCAGGCCACTGGCACAAGTCCACCTTATTTTCTTACATGCAATATGAGCACTTTACATTTAGGGTCCACCTTATGTGCACCATCTGCCATCTGATTGGCATTCAAATGTATATCTAGGCTTTCTCACCCTGACTGCCCTGGGCCTCTGGACCCTTCCTTTGGGCCCCCAGACCTAGACTCAGGCTGGGCTGTGCACATGTTCACTACCCATTTCTCTAGGCTCTGACCTTGGATTTGCCCCCAGGCCTTTTAGTAAGCACATGCTGTCTACAAATTATAAATTACACTTCATTCTCTATCCATGCTTTTCAAATGCCAATCCAAAGACCATCTAAATTAGAACTATCTGGGAAACTGGAAAAAATGCAGATTCATGCTGGTTCCAGTGTAAGCTCACTGAACCAAAATGTTTGGGTTGGGCCCATGAATTTGCATTTTAACAAGCATTTTGATGTATTTTTAACATTCCACACTCTAAATATTTGAATAACCACCACCAGCGGGTTCATCCCTTCCAGTTTGGTTTAACTCTTTAAGTCTTTGCCTTTTTACAGGTAGGAGCACAGTCACCTCTGCTTCTACCTGTAAGAAGGACTCTAATCCTGTGAATGCATCCTTACACTTCTTCCTCTCTTATCTGGTGCTCCATTCTGTCTTTGGCCACCCTTCAGGGCACCCACTTTGGGCTGCAATGCATATCAGCTGGTTCTGGAGGGACGTGAAGTCAAACTGGAGCTACAATGTTTTGGCCTTAGTTATCTTTCCACGGAAAAAGTGCTGATGCCCCAGGTTGTTCAACAAGGTAATTAAAAACAAGGTGAGGTTTCCACTGGTTCAGTCACAAGGGAAATGTCTATGCCACTTTCTGAATGTAGGAGCAGAGTATGTGAGCATGAAAGAAGATGAAACAACTCCTGCTTCGTTTGTGATTTTTAAAAGGATGATAAAATGTAGAGATAATAAAGAAATAAAGGCAAGCTCTATAAAGGCAGTCCCATTGTGAAAAGGACTTTATATTCTTCCATTCGGACTGGATCTTAACATGGGAAACAGGAGGTGAGGAAGGTGCCTGTCCTCTCCCAGGACCCGCCTCTGCTGAGGACCATCTGGATTGGCAGCCAGGAAGCAGCCTTCTGCTGCTGGGAGAAAGGAGAGCGCACCTGGCTGTTAACTCCTGCTGATAGTACACAGCCTGCAGCCTGCATGGGCAGACCTCGCTAGTCCCCCCTCCCATGGGGAAGCACGTGTCTCAATGCACCCTTTGTTTTTCACCTTTATGTAGAGTGAGGCTTGGCAGGAGAGAGGAGATCAGGATGCCTGTTCACTGAAGCCCAGGTAGCATTCCACCCATGTTAGAGAAATCCATCCCTAAATGATAGCTCTGGGCTTCATTAGGGCGGTTATAAAATCCCAAACCACTGTTCTCTAGAACAGGGAACCCCCTCTCCTTCCCTCTTGTGTCTCTCGAATGGGGCTTTTGAGAAATTGTACTCAGGTAAACTCTTTGCTTTGTGTCCACTTGCACCCTTCTTCCCCACATGCTGCCAATTATAAAGAACAATTGTGCTTGCTCAGACAAGTATGGGCAAATGAAGCTGTGAGGTCGGAGGGTCACCCACCAGTGGTAAAGGAGCTCAGATGTTGAAAAGATGGTTAAGTCCTGGCTTTTCCATATATGGTGGTCTGTCCCATGCTCTCCAGAACACATAAGCACTCCATGACACATAGCCTTGAGAGGTCATGACCTTGGCTTTGCATGCCATGGAGAACCTACCATGATTCTTGCATATAGTTGAATGTGTATTGTTGCTTTTGAATGGGATTGTTGGTTTGCTAGCTAGAACAGAGCGATGCCTTTTGTTTTTCTTTGGTTTCCTCATTCAGCAAACATGGGAAGAGTAATTATCCTACTCTGCCCTCCTGGTAATGAGTGTGAGGTACCCCAAGAACAAGGTACCTGAAAAAGATGGACTCCTCTGGGTCATAGGCATAGCTGTTGTGTGCATAAAGGGAATTGAAGAATGAATGTACACGAAATAAGACTACAGAGTTCTTTTCTTTCTTGTCTTATGAACTTAAAACAAAATTTTTTATTAACAACTTCCACAATTATAGACAATAAACCATGGTAATTCCCTTCCCCCTATATTTCCCTTTACATCTCCACTCTCCATCATATCCCCTCTCCCTCTCAATCAGTTAGTCTTTTATTTTTTATGTCATCATCTTTTCCTCCTGTTATGATGGTCTTTTGTAGGTAGTGTCAGGCACTGTGAGAGCATGGATATTCAGGCCATTTTGTGTCTGGAAGACTGCCTTGTAAGGAGTCCTATCCTTCCTTTGTCTTTTACATTCTTTCCTTTACCTCTTTCACAATGGACCCTGAGCCTTGGAAGGTGTAACAGAGATGTTTCAGTGCTGAGCACTCCTCTGTCACTTCTCAGCCCTATGGTGCCTTTGTTCCTCATGAGCTTCCTGGTGGTTTCTGAAAACCACACTGTCCATTTAGCAGGTAGCAGGATCCATCCCCCTCCTTCTCCAAGAAGGCTTTGACAAACTGGCCTAGAGGTGGGTTTCTCCTTCATGACACCAGGAAAACGAGGGCCCTCATATTGAATACCTGGGACAGTTTGGCATCGAGTAGATGGGAAAGGCTTGGACTAGAGGTGGAATGTTGGTGAGATGACTCAAGAGTAGAGCCAAGAAGAAAAGAGAAGGGGTTGAAAGTCCAGGGGCCTTGTTACTCTAAGTGGCTGAGAAATGGAGAGAACTCAGCAAAGGCAGGGACAACTGAAAAGGTAGGAGGAAAGTCAGGTCAGACATGTGAAGTGTCTACAGGCCAGAGGAAGCCAGTGTTGCATGGATGAGGAAGTGGTCATCTGTGAGGGATGCTGCTCAGGTCTGTCATGTGATGAGAACAGTGTGTTTGGTTTTAAGTGTGTGATGTTATTGGCAAACCTCAGCAGAGCAAATTTTTGGTGGAGAAATGAAAGTAAAACATTTGAAAAGTGTGGGCTCCAAGGGCTTATCTATCATTGCCACTTAATGCAGTGGGATGAATCAAAACTACCAGAAAGCTGGGCATGGTGGCTTAATCCCAGCACTTGGGAGGCAGAAGTAGGAGGATCACCCTGAGTTCAAGGCTACCCTGAGATTACATAGCATGGTAGTTTGATTCAGGTGTCCCCCATAAACGTAGGTGTTCTAAATGCTAGGTTCCCAGCTGATGGAGAATTGGGAATTACCACCTCTTGGAGGCACTGTATTGTTGGGGCCAGGCTTATGGGTGTAATAGCCAGTTTCTCCTTGCCAGTGCTTGGCACACTCTCCTGTTGCTATTGTTCACCGTATGTTGGCCAGGGGGTGATGTCCACTGTCTGTTCATGCCATCATTTCCCCCTGCCATGATGGAGTGTCCCCCTGACTCTGTAAGCCAAAATAAACCTTGTTTTTCCTCAAGCTGCTCTTGGTCGGGTGATTTCTGCCAGCAACGCAAACCTAATTGCAACACATAGTGAATTCCAGGTCACCCTGGGCTAGAGTGAGACCCTACCTCAAAAATCCAAAACCAACCAACCAAACAAACAAGAACATATGATACCCCTTCCAGGCTGTATGATCCCCCTAAGACCTATCTGAAATTTCCTACACATTCTGAGATGATGGGCATATGAGTCAAGCTTCAGACATGAGGAACCATATAACAGAATTATGAGATTTTAAGTTATTCCCATACTTTGAAGTGAAAGCCTTAAGCCTTAGAGTGCACTATATAATGTTTAGGCTGGCCATCTTTAGTGTAAAATTGAGTCCCTCTATTTGACATGATGGGACACTGGGGTCCATATCAGAAGCTGACTTGTATAAAGCCACATAGCTGCTTTCAGATGCTGCCTCTCTTCACTTGCCCAAATACACCTGGTGGGTGAGAATCTATACTTTATGGAAAGATTACTGGGGAACACATCTACTCTTTCTAATATTTTCTTAGGATGCCCACTTGGGAAATGTTAAATCTCTGTAAATAAACTACTTAGATGTCAATGTAAGCTATTTTCTATATAACTTTAACCTCCTTAGATTAAAACCTCTGACAAGGTCCTAGTCTGAGGGATGTTCTTTGAGAAATGAGAGTTACCCTATGACCCAGAAATGGCTTCATCTTCAGGGAGCCCTGGGCTGGGTGTTCCTGTCCTTGTTCTTTGGATTTTTTTTTTTTTTTTTTTTTTTTTTTTTGGTGTGTGTGTGATGTAAACAGAGTCCCTTTGGCCAACTTCCCTGGGCTTAATCTCTAGAGATGGTAGATGGCTACCCCTGCCTCTGCCAGTGGGTGTTGTCATTCTTGGAATGGGACCAGATGGGCTCACGCTCATGTGATTAGAGCTTGCTGGTGCTAAGGGTGTTCATCCAAAGTGCATCACCTACTGGGCCTCCATCCAATGGGAGGAAAGAGCTGAGCTCCTCATGTGAGGAATATAGATTCTTAGGCAGTGACAACAATGCACCCTACAGGCTAGTCATCTGCCCCATTTACCCAGAAAATTCTCTTTCTGTGAAGACATACAAATTGAGCCATGGCTGTATCCTCTGATGGGACACCACACTAGGGCTGAAAATATGTCAGTTCCTGGATGTGCTTCAGTCTGCTACCCTCTTCCGAGACCTCTTACCTCTACAGAAGACATAATGTCCGAAGTCTTGATTCAGCACCAAACATTGATCTAAATTCTCTTTATAAATTAATAAGTTATAAAGAAAGCTCACTATTGTTTTGCCTCATAACTGGGTATTGAGTGAGCAACCAGAAGAACCATTCATAGGGTAGAGATTCCAAACCCATGATTCACAGTAAGATCATCTGGGGACCTTTTAAATTTCCTGATGCCTGGAAAATACCTTATGTGGAGTCAATCAGAAGTTGGAAAGTGATTCTACTTATGGCCAAGCTGTCAACCACTCTGTTAAAGGTGCATCTCTTACAATTAAAAAAATTAATTTTTTTTAAGGTAGGATCTTGCTCTAGCCCAGGCTGACCTGGAATTTACTACATAGTTCCAGGCTGGCCTCTGAGTGCTGGGATTAAAGGAGTGCACCAGCACACTCAGGAAAGAGAGAAAGAGAGAGAGAGAGAGAGAGAGAGAAAGAAAGAAAGAGAATGAATATGGGTGCACCAGGGCCTCTAGCTGCTGCAAATGAACTCCAGATACATGTGTCACTGTGCATCTGGCTTTACATAGTTAATGGGAAATTAAACTTGGGTCATTAGGCCTTACGGTCAAGTGCCTTAACTGCTTAGCCATCTCTCCAGCTCAAGGCATTTTTGTTTTTTAAACTTGACTCAGTATATAACCACTTCCTGGAGTCTTGTGGAATGAAATGCAGATTCTGATTAGAGTGGGTCTGTGGGGGAGCTTGTGTTTCTAACAAACACCCAGGATAATGTGGAGATGTTGGTCTGGGGTGACATTCTGAGACTTGCATAGCAAGGTGCTAAAAGTGCTTTGATAGTATGCTGAGGTGCTTGCTGCTAAGTGTCAAGAGACAAGTAGAGCTGAGAGGACTGAAAGCTTCAGGGAAGACAGTCCCTGTACTGGGCTCAGAAGGAGGGTAGATTATAACTAAGAGAGGCTTGGGGACATGAAACAAAATATTCTCAGCAGAAACTCTAGGAAAAGTTGGCTGCTGATGACAAGTCTGTTCCTCACCAAACCAGATATCCAGAGACACAGAGGCACCCAAGATCTCAACGCTGAAGCAAACCTAATATGAACCCAACATGGATCTGGAAAATTTGCAGAAAAAGTGGCAGAAAGAATGTCAGAGCCACATGTTGGGTCATGACACACAGAGATATTTCCTACTACTCAAAACTAAAGGCTAACCCCACAATGTACGACCCATATACCCCCAACAAGGAGGGCCTTAGTGGAGGGGTGAGGACAGTGAGGAGGCTAACAATGTTACCAACTTGACTGTATTCACTGACTACAAAAATATCATAAAATCATAATCTCATAACTCGTGCTCAGAAAGAGAAATGCTGTATGTTCTCTCATATGCAAATCCTAGCTTGGAATCCTTAGAATTATCTGTGAACTGCAGTAAGTAAGAGTCAGTAGTAGGATCAGCAAGCTAGAATGAGGCTTGGTAAGAGGAGAAATAGTGAAGGATTGGGGAAAAAATAATAGACAGGCAAGTGGAGGGACAGAATACAAGGGATGGAAAGTCCTTAAGAGGGACAGGGAAAAGGGAGGAAGAAGAGGGAGGAATACAAAAAACTAAAGATGGTATGAATAAGACTTATAAAAACTTATATTATTAGCAAATTAACAGATATTTTTTAAAAGAAAGAGAGAGACAGAGAGATAGTTTCTGGGTAAGTACCTGCTGGGGTGGAGAAAACTTTAGCCTGAAGCTATAGGTTGTTACAGGCAAATCTCAATCCTGGAGATGGGTCACCCTCACACAGTGAGCTGTTGGTCATCAAGACTCACGAGGGAACCCCCCCCCAAACAATACAGGCCATTGCCAAAGCACTTGGTTACCCACCAGAACTAGATGGTAAGACCCTATTACTGAAAATACTGCAGGATGCCCTTGAAGGACGTTGAGAAATCAGCTAGAAATGAGGTAGAAGCAGGCTCCCTGCTAGCTGCTGGGAGTCTACTTAATTTATCAAGTCATGTTCATGGCCTGATTTTATATACTTGTATCTATCAATAAACATTGTGATACTTGAAAAAAAAAAATTGGACTGAATGAATTTTGCACCATGAGAGCCATGAGTCAGGAAAACCAGGGGCAGAACGTGGTGGTGTGAGTGAAGTGCCCTCCTTAGGTTCATGTGCTTTAAATGCTTGGTTCCCAGCTGATGGTAATTTGGGGAAGTGGTAGAACCTTGCCAGAGGAGGTGTGTCAGTGAGGACAGACCTTGAGGTTTATTAGTCCAGCCCTCTGAGTAGGAAACAGACCTAGTTCACGTGCTGCTGTCACCCAATGATATGTAACGATATTAGCCAGCTTCCTGCTTGTTCCATGCTTTCTGTGATGCAATTTCCCCTCAAAACTGTAAGCCAGAACCAACCATTTCTCCCATACATTGATTTTGGTTGGATGTTTTATTCTAGCAATGAGAAAGTAACTGCTACACCATGGAAACAAATCTCCCGGTATGCCTGTTAGGGATGTTTTTAAATTTTTTAAAAAGTTTTTGCTTATTTTTCTTTATTTGAAAGTGATGGACAGAGAGAGAGAGAAAGAGGCAGGTAGTGAGAGAAAGAGAATGGGCACGCCAGGGCCTCTGGCCACTGCAAACGAACTCCAGACACATGCGCCCCCTTGTGCATCTGGCTAACGTGGGCCCTGGGGCATTGAGCCTCGAACTGGGGTCCTTAGGCTTCACAGGCAAGCGCTTAACTGCTAAGCCATCTCTCCAGCCCAGCGATGTTTTAAGTAAGATTAATTGATATAACAAGACACATCTTAATTGTGAGTGCTGCTATGTCATAGGCTAGCTAAGTGAGTGGCAGGTCTTGGGCTATATAAAAAAGGGAAATCTTCGTGACCGCTGGCATTCACCTCTCTTTGCTTCCATCTTGCTAATGTGATGATATGACTACAACTCCTTGCTCCTTATGCTTTCCTCTGCATAATGGTCTTTTCCTCAAAATACAAGCAGAAAATAAACCCCTTTCTTCTTTAAGCTGCTTCTGGGCAGGTCTTTTGTCCCAGCAATGAGAAAGTAACCAATTACATTGTCTAACTTCTTTTCACTATCTGTGGGCAGGAATGGAATTTGACAGTCTTATATTAATTGGATGTGCAAAGAAAAAGTTAACTTTGAATTTTGTTCCAGTTGGTAGAAAACACTTTCCTAGTTTTCATCTTACCCAGTAGAGCCTCTCAGATTCTTCTGAGTTGAAAATAACTTTGAATATTTTAACAATAATTTTTGGGGAAGCACATATTTGGCTTAAATTTCCATCCTTCACATTTCTCTCTTTAGGATGTCTCTCTCTTTTGCTAAGAAGGTGGCCATAGAGGTTCATTTCTGGGATAAACAGGAGCTCAGATGCTTGCAGTTCCTCTCAACCTTGGTCCTGGTGTTCTTTTTTCTTTCTTTCTTCCTTCCTCCCTCCCTCCCTCCCTCCCTCCCTCCCTCCCTCTCTCTCTCTCTCTCTCTTTCTTTCTTTTTCGTTTGTTTGTTTTTTTCAAGGTAGGGTCCTGCTCTAGCCCAGACTGACCTGAAATTCACTATGTAGTCTCAGGTTGGCCTTGGACTCACAGTGATCCTCCTACCTCTGCATCCTGAGTGCTGGGATTAAAGGCATGCACCACCATGTTTGGCGGCTATGGTGGTTTGATTAAGGTGTCCCCCATAAACTTAGGTGTTCTGAATGCAGGTTCCCAGCTGATGGAGATTTGGGAATTAATGCCTCCTGGAGGCAGTGTATTGTTGGGGGCGGGCTTATGGGTGTTATAGCCAGTTTCTCCTTGCCAGTGTTTGGCAAACTCTCCTTTCCCTGTTGTCCACCAGACGTTGGCCAGGAGGTGATGTCCATCCTCTGCTCATGCCATCATTTCCCCCTGCCATTATGGAGCTTCCCTTCAAGTATGTAAGCCAAAATAACCTTTTTTCCCCGCAAGCTGCTCTTGGCAAGGTGATTTCTGCTGCAATGTGAACCTGACTGCAACAACAGCCCTGGTGTTCTTTCTGCTCTCTCATATAAGGTGAAAGATGGCTCTAGACCCTGGACCCTTGAGCAGACCCCCTTAACTGGAGCTGGCTACTCAAGACCAGGCCTGCTGGTCTGTAATATGTTTATGTCTCCTCTAAAATCAGAGGTTAAAACTTAATCCTCAAACGCAGGATCTACTTCCTGGTAAGATAGATAACTTCATAGAAGCCACACCAGTCCAGCCTAGGGAGGGGTTTTGAGCAAAACCACAGCAAAATACACTCTTTGTCTGAAAAGTGAAGGTGTATAGAAGCAGAAGAGACTAAGATCTATCAGCCATCAGCCAGAATCACACTGAGAAGCTTGTGGACCATGTGGATCTGTGTGCCTGCCCAGCGCCCAGCTGTAGGAGCAGAGACCAAACAAGGGGATTTTCCAACCTCATCAGCCTCCTTGCAAAGACAAGCAATCTGAAGGGGAGATGGCAGAGGAGATGCTGAAGGGGACACAGGCTGGAGCATCTGAGCAGTTCCAGTACAACTCCAGGCTTCCTGCATGCTCCCATTCCCCATCCCCCAACCAACAGACTAGATGTCCCTCAATAGATGAATGGATGATAAAGATGTGGTACATTTATACAATAGAGTTCTATTCAGAGGTAAGGAAAAATGAAATTATGAAATTTGCAGGGAAGTGGATGGATCTGGAAAGGATTATACTAAATGAGGTAACCTAGGCCCAGAAAGCCAAACGTCACATGTTCTCTCTCATATGTGGACTGTAGCTACAAAATGTTTAGACTTGTGTGTGAGCTGGAACCAAAGATGGGTAGCAGAGGCCAGAAAACTAAAAAAAGGCTATAAGTGAGGGAGGAGAAGGAAGGACTTTAGGGGATGGTATTGTATATATGTAATTAGAAGAACAGATTACAGGAAGTGGAATGGCCTAAGTAAGGCCAGGGGAATAGATTGAGTAAGAGAAGTGTGGGGGAAGGGTTAATCAAAATTCAAATTATTCTGAATAAGACATATGAAAGCCTACTTTTTTGGATAATGGCACATCCAGAAGCCATAGATTGCTACTAGAAAAATTTCAGTGCCAGTGAGTTGTTGGCCAGGGAGGTCCCTGTTGCAGGCTATTGCCAAGGCCCTTGGTTTCCCATGAGTAACAGATGGTAAGGCCCTATTGCTGAAGACTTCATGTGCTTGGGCAGCAAGGTCACTGAGAAATCAAGCTGGTGCTGAGCTGAATACATTCTCCCTGTAGACAAGCCAACTGAAATCTGGAAAAAGCTGCACTGCATGCAGCCCCGTGTGAGTCAGAAGTCATCATCAGTGAAAGCAGTGGACACTGGAAGCCTCAAATTTGGCTAGAAAAGCCAAATGACTGAATGGGTGTAATAGTGGCATGTCTGCTCTGGGTCTGGATGGAGGAGAAGGTAATACTAAAGCTTCCTGGTAGAGACTCTGGAGCTGTAAGCTGTAAGGAGAGGACGGAAGCTCCAATATCAGTTTGCATTGAGTGCCATTAGCAATCATGTCTCTACCCTCGACCCCATCCACTTGAGACGAGAGTGTCCTGATGCAAGGCTGCGGTTCTCAGATGTGAGGTGATTAGTCCAGGATCATGGAGTAGTTACAGGAAGGTAGGAAACAGATCTTGACCTTCCTCCTTTCAAGCTCCTTTATAGAAGAAATGATACCAGAAAGCTGAGTTTGTTGTTTCAAAGGTCAGTGGCCTTGTGATTTCCTCTGTATCAAAGCCAGTCTCTCTTTGACATACAAATACTCATGATACTGGGATCCCCAAGGCCCCTTTTGTCCAATTCCTTTTATGTTCACTCCAATTTACCCTTCATACCCTTCCACTCCCACTCACCACATATACTTCCAAATATTTGCCCATGATGGATTAGGCCAAGCTATATCACTCCCTGACCATGTCTCCTGCCAGCAAGTATTTCTCCATGTTTGGTATTCATGTAAGTCACTTTGGGGATCCTACACAAGTTCAGATTCCTGGGGCTGTATTTTGGCTTCAGACATTTGGGAGCAGGACCCCAAAATTTAACAGGTATCCTCTGTGATCCTGGAGCCAGTGTCCGCTCCTCCACTTCAACAGCTTCTGCGAGTGTAACTTAGGACCTTGGTATTCATACTGTCAATTATTAGCTAAGTGAGGTTGGTCATATCAAACCACTTTATTCCACTGAACCTGATTTCAGGTCTGTCAAATATAGAGGTTACTTCTTGCATTCTGTAGGTGCTGTGGAAGATTAGAAAGCTATGTTGAAGGTAGCAACTGTGAGCTCTCACAAGTTGGGGGTCATAGTATATAAGGTGTAACGTGTTCCCAGCAAAACTTAAAGAAATTAATGGTGAAATATTAGAAGTAAGGCAGTGTGCCAGAGTCCCATAAGCTATTTTCACATCAAGAAGGTCAGCTGCCTAACCTACTAGGCATTTGGCTTAGGATCAGAACAAAAGAGGTGACTGGAAGCCACTCACTGTGGCACATGCCAGTACTTGCTAGGCAGTGGTAGGAGGACCAGGAATTGTAGTCATTCTTTACTACACCGAGTTCAAGGCCAGCCTGGGACAAACATAGATTGAGTCAGTAAAAACAACAGTTTAAAAAGAAGGCAGTTAGTGGAGGAAGATGGGGGAGGAGGGGACAAGAAAAAGTAATAGGATGGGATTATGATCAAAATATATTATATATGCACAAAAGTTGTCAATAAATAAACTGTCAAACAAATAAATATTAACAAGAAAATTAAAGAGAAAAAAAGAACTAGGTTACTACCACTGCCAGCTGTGTTATCATGTGACTAAGGCTTTGGAATGCCTACTCTATTCTTCAGTAGCAGCTAGGACACCTGGAAGCCCTTTGATCCTTCCTAATTACTGACCATATCAAGTTCAAATGCCTCTAAAAAATGCACACACACAAATAAAACCCTCCACCAAGATTTCCTGAATTGTTACTGATGAAAGTCTGATAAAGTGTGTTTGGTTTATACTTGGTGCACACAAGCCTGGTTTCCATGACATCTGTAGATAGCAGAATAACCTGCTTCTTCTCCTTCATCTCGTGAGCCAGTCCTTGATGAAGTTTATCATCCTTCACTGGCAAGCTTTATTTCAGTCCACAGTGTACCTTCCGGCCACTGCTTAACGTTATCAAACTCCCACCCCATTATGAGTCTCCTCCATTACTCTTGTCTTTCATGCCTTTGCTTTCTTATCCTTCTCCTTCTTTTTCTAGGTAAGTTTTCACTCTAGCCAAGGCTGAACTGGAGTTCATTATGTAGTCTTAGGACGGACTTGAACTCACGGAAATCCTCCCACCGCTGCCTCCTGAGAGTGCTGGGATTAAAGGCATGTGGTACCATGTGTGGCTAATGCCTCTGCTTTCTTTAAAGGCATATATCTTCCAACAGAAAGCCTTCCTGGTGCCTCAGTCCTCTGTGGAGGGGGTCTGCCTCTGTGGCACTGGTGCCAACAGCTCAAGCTGCCTTACCCTGATGACTGGCTGTTTGGATGGCTGTTTTGTAGACTGAGGTCCTCAGGATATGTCTTTTCACATCCACATCCTAGCGTCCACAAGTTCTGCCAATACTAGAGGACAATCATCAAATATTGCTATTATTATTGATGAGGATTTCTGAAATAACAATGATTTCCTTTGATTAAAAAGAGTGATTGGGGATAGAGGCCAAATTTTAAAGAGCAACCTAATGTATGACAAGCATGGCTCAGGTTGACTGAGACTATAAGGCCATTTCATGCTATGATTGTGAAGTTTTTTGCTTCCAACCTAATGTTCAAGCTGTCACATCTACTAGCTCATGAAGCAAAAGGCATCTTTTCATTGAGTCATTGGAAAGAGACCTAGTACTGGATATTGAATCCACTTGAATGGTTTTGAAATACCAGATGTTTTGCTGAAATAGTTTCAATCCAGCAAGAAATGCATTTCCCTTCAAACACAATAAGAGAACTTTTAAGTTTTCCCCCTCTGCCATTGTGATCCTGATCACATTTAAATCATTTTATCCAAACAAAGACATTTTCTTATGAGACGAAAAATGAGTTTTCTGGCCAAGCATGGTGGCACATGCCTTTAATCCCAGCACTCAGGAGGCAGAAATTGAAAGATTGTGTGAGTTTGAGGCCACCATAAGACTACATAGTGAATACCAGATCAGTCTGGGCTAGCAAGACCTTACTTCAAAACCTAATGTGTGTGTGTGGGTATATATATATATATATATATATATATATATATATTCACACACATATATAAAGTTTTCTAATGCATACCATATATTCCAGGTATTTAGGACTTCTGAATATAGTTAGGGGCTCAGAAATAATTGCACCAATGACATGAACTTATAAATAGTGATCTATTATCCAAAATACAAGTTGTATTACAAAAAACTTAAAAACAATCTTTTTATAGTCTCAAATAATTAAATATCAGACTTTATTTGATAATGTTGCCTATATATATATTTGTTTGTTTTTGGAGGTAGCATCTCACTTTAGCTTAGGCTGACCTGGAATTCACTATGAAGTCTCAGGCTGGCCTTGAACTCATGGCAATCCTCCTACCTCTGCCTCCCAAGTACTGGGATTAAAGGTGTGCACCACTGTGCCTGGCTTGCCAAATCTATCTTATTTGAAAAGAATATTATGAAATGTCAAAGGGGCCAATGTTAGACAGAGATCAGTGCTGCTATGCAAAAGGCTGCTTGCTGCTTGCAGCTCAGCCCAGGGGTGACAGCTGGACACTGGGATGCAAATTCTCACTGCTCCTGCTTGCTTGGAGCCATTACGGGATCTGACATGACCCTCACGGGCCCACATGTGCAAGACTTTGTCCTCAGTCTATGGACCTGGGATAGTTTGAACGTATGGCCCCATACACTCAGGTGTTTTACTAAAATTGAGTTTGCATGTTCAGCCTAGTGGGCAGACTCCTGCTATGGGGGCGTATCACTTGGATCGGATTTAAATTCCAGCCCTAAGGTATGCAGAGAGATTTGAGCTTTTTGCTTGCTGCTTTGTGTATGTGTGTGTGTGTGTGTGTGTGTGTGTGTGTGTGTGTGTGTTGCTAGCTGGTGGTGGTTTCTCTCTGTCTGCTTGGGTTTACGAATGAGTACCAGCTTCTGCCCATTGATGGAACTTCCCCTGGACCTATAAACTTGAAATAAATCCCTCTTCCCACAAAACTGTGTTTGATTCAGTGTTCGTCCCAGCACTGTGAAACTGCCTACTACAGACCTCCTAGGCAGTGGCGCCTATAGAAGGTGGGCCCAAGGAAAGAAGCAGGTCCCTAGGGGTGCCTTTGAAGGGGCTGGGATCCCCAGTCTCGGCTCTTCTGTTTTGCCTCCTGGATGCTGTGAGGTGAGCACATACTCCTGCCAAGTCAACATGGTTAGTGATCAGGGAGCAAAACCCTTAATTAAAAAAATAAATAAAATTGTAGCCAGGCGAGGTGGCGCACGCCTTTAATCCCAGCACTCGGGAGGCAGAGGTAGGAGGATTGCCGTGAGTTCGAGGCCACCCTGAGACTACATAGTTAATTCCAGGTCAGCCTGTACTAGAGTGAGACCCTACCTTGAAAAACAAAAACAAACAAAATATTTGCAGAGAGAGAGAGAGAGAGAGAGAGAATGACATATGGGAATTCTGGGGCCCCTTTCCACTGCAAACAAGCTCCAGACACATGCAACACTTTGTGCATCTGGCTTTACATGGGTACTGAAGAATGGAACCTGGGCTGGAAGGCTTTTGCACAAGCAAGTGCCTTTAACCACTGAGCTATCTCTCCACCCCTGAAGCCCTCTTTGTAGGTGGATTTACATCAACTTTTTGTGTGGCACTGGAAAACAGATGAACACAGCTAGCTGAAAGTGCTGCAGTTACACACCTGGCCCTGGCACTTTGTTCAGATCCAGCCATGAGGACGCTGTCCACTGGAATGTGATGAAATCTAATATAGTACTTGAGCCACTCCTCAGAGCTCACAGGTTCCTGATTGCCACACTAACCAGGTGGGAATGCTTTGAACTAATAAAGCTGTGTTGAGGTGAGGCTGACCACAGACTCACATGCTACTCAGAGCCACAGGTCATATACACCCTGAGCCTGTGCTGGTTTAAAATTCTTGGATCTGCTCTTAACTTTAGGTTGATACTGGAGTGAGGTCCCTGGAAGTCGCTGAACTGTGTTTGTGCCTTACTTTATCTATAACAGGCTGCTTTAGGATCAGGAAAATCTGGCATGTTTGGCAAAGATGACACTGTCCTTGAATCATCCACCTGGTGGCTGTAGATCTTTGTGATCTTTGTGACAGCTGCTGTCTTAAGTGTAGCATTTCTCTAGCCTCATATGTGATGTTCACACAGGCCTTAAGCCAGGCATCCTTATTTCGAGGGCTGTCCTCAAAGGTGCAGTCGGTGGCCTGGGGATGATTTTTCCCCAAATATCCGAAGAACGAAGAAAACTGCTCCATGTTTTCTCCAATGGATGCATTGCAGATTATAACATGTTTCTTTCAGGTCATAGGAAAACAACCGAAAAAAAAAATGCAATGCCGAGTTCAGGCTGCGCTCGGGCCTAGAGAGAGTTTTCTTGCCGCTGGTCCTCTGGATCTGGCACCATAACTGTTGTTGGAAAATTTTCTGTGTTTAGCTTGAGTCGTCCTCTCTTATTTTCTTCCCTTAAGGAAAGGAATGCAATAGGAGAGAGCAAATTTATTTATTTTTCTGACATTCCCTCATCTGCGGAGCATTAGCTGCCTGTTTGTTATGGTGCTGCCTTGCTACTGGGCCAGGAGGGAAGAAATTGGAGGTACAGGGAGAATGACTCCTTGATTTAAAAAGACAACAACGCAGCCAAACAAACTCTGCAGGCCAAGCCTCCGACTGGTGCCTCTTGGATGAGACCATAAACAAGGTCCTGTATTGCCTGGATTATAATGTGACTGGGCTTGGCTCCTCACTGCAAAGCACTTGCATCCAAACAAAAGAAACTGGCATTCTGTAGGGATATATTTCTCTCCTTTTTTCCCTGACTGATCTAGGCGAGCCCAGGAGCACTGGTGTGCCCTGGTCCCAGGAGCCTGTGTTTATACTGCAGCTGAGTTTTGCGAGCATAAGTGTTGTAGCTCCTTGAGCTTTTTAATTTTTTTTTTTTGCTCTTCTCCAGCCTCAGCCAGAGGACTTGAGACTGCTCCTGAGCTCCTGAGGTGATATGTGTGACTTTGCAATGCTAAATAAACACAGGTATCTTGTTATAGGACGCAAACTTAGTAAGGACAGGAGATATGTCCCTCTAGAAAATATAGCTCTCAGGTCATATTACGTTTTCTCTCAGGTGTGTTTGCTCCCTAAGTGACCAGTTTCATGTCTGAGTCAGATATGAAATGGCTTCTACCTTACCTGGGACAGTGACATTTGCTAAGAGTTAACTGGCTTGGTGCTGAGACCCTATCAGTAGAGGTTTGGGTAGTGGTCAGAGGTCCCGTAATTTTTTTTTTTTTGTCACTCTTTATAAAATAATTCCTAGTGACAAGAAATATGGTAGTAAATGGATTGGGGTCAGTTTGCTTTTAGATTTTTAGTGACAGTTGCACTTAATAGGTGACTTTATGTGACTTCCCTACCTCACCATGTAGAAATTCTCTAATACTTAACAGAAAGTGTATTTTTTCATGCCCTTATGAAAGGCTGCATTTAGGGTGTGCAAAGATGATAAAGTATATGTGGATGCCTGGCACATGGGGGAGTGGATAGGCCACAGGCTCTTTCCTCTGCCTCTGGGAAGATTAAAGTCTCCCCCAGGACTCTCTCCCTTTCCTTCTCTCTCTTAGACTGTGAAAGTCATGGCCTCATAATTTGGCCTCACCTGTGTGCTTCCTTCCTAAGGCCAACTTGTAAAATGGACAGCTTGGTTATCACTTAAGATAGATTCTGCTTATTACTGAGAGGGAAGAGTCACTAAACCACTATATTTGGCTTGATATGTTTTCACTTTAAATTAATAAGAAAGTGAGTTGAATCTCACTTTGAACATACGTTATTAGTTTTTAGGACAGTTTTCTGTGAGACTAATGGAGCACGTACCCAGCAGTAATGCTCCTGTCTGATAAACAACGTGGTACCATGTGGATGTGGTGATATGGTTCAAGGAGTTCTAAATTGTAGTCTAAAGCTCTGGGTTCTTGGAATGAGAATGTCCATTATTAGCTGTATAACTAGAGAGTCACAATCTCACTGAAGTCTGTTTCCTCCTCTGTCAAGTGTGGATAATACTTGCTTTAGTCACCTCATGGAGCTATTCTGAAAACCTAACTGGGGACATCTTACATGGTGGGGTGGGTTTCTAAAAATAAGCGATTTTGTTGCCAATCAAGTTAATAATATTATCCTTATGAAGTGAGATTCCATGTAGACATCAAGTATTCTGTCTTTTAATATAAGTTCAACACAACCAATAATTATTTTCCTAGTTCTGTGACAGGCCCTATTGTTTCATTCATTGAATACCAGATGAAATTGTTTGCTGTGTTGTATATAAAGACTGTGTTTCCAACACTGGAATTTTTACTTTAAGTGATGAAATTTTCCTAAAGACATGTACACTCTAAGACCATATGGTGGAAGAGTAGTCATATTACCCATTTAGACTCCTGAAAGGACAGCTGGAGAGACGGCTTAGTGGTTAAGGTGCTTGCCTGTGCAACAAGGTCACATGTGCTAAGTGGTGCAAGTGTCTGGAGTTTGACTTCAGTGGCTGAGACCCTGGCATGCCAATTCTCTCTCTCTCTGTCTCCCCGCCACACTTTAAAAAGTAAAAAATAAATAAAATAAAAATAAAATAAAATAGAGTCCTAGAAGGAAATAGTAGCTGGGACCACCTATAGGATGCTCCTTGTATCGGGTCTTTACTCGTTGTTAGGACAAGATACCTGACCAGAAACAACTCAAGGAGAAGGTTGATTTCAGTTTGCAGTTCAAGGTTGTAGGTCCTCACGGAGAGGAAAGTGCGATGGCAGGAGCATGTGGCAGCTGATAACAGGAAGCAGAGAGAGTGCTCAGCTCACTTCCTCCTTTTTATCCAGTCTAGGACACCAGCCCATGGAACGGTGCTGCCCACGGTTAAGATGGGTCTTTCTACCTCAGTGAACCCAATCAAGATAATTTCTCAAAGTCACGCCCTAGGGCTAGTCTCCTATGCAAGTCTAGATCCTGTCAAGTTGATGTTATAAACTATCATATACCTTCTCTCTCTGTTTTCCGTAGCTACTATAATTGTCTTTTCTTATCACCTTGTGTGCGTGCATACTTAAATTCTTATAAGTTACATGCATATATGTGACTAGACTGCAGTGACAAGCTTGAAAAAAATCGAAGGCCTGTATAGATGAGGGATGAAGTTGTAAAGCAAAGAGCAAGAAAAAAAAGATCAACCCAGGGCTGGAGAGATTGCTTAGTGGTTAGGGCACTTGCACAAGACGGGGCTCGCATCTGGAGTTTGACTGTGGTGGCTGGAGGCCCTAGCACATCAATTCTCTCTCTCATAAAAAAAAGATCATCCCAGAATGGTGAGCCAGACTGACGTGGTAAGCTTGCTGAGGGCAAACTAGGTCCTGTGTACTGTTGCTACCAGAGTTTCTAGTTTCTAAGACCAGATGTTCAGTTGCAAAATCTGGATTTAAATGAACCTTTTCAGATATGAAACAAACTGTACATGTTAAAAGTTTAGAATTTAATGAACCCCAATAAATGTACATACTCACAAAACTATCACAATCAAGATAACAAACATTTAGGAATATTTTTATTTATTTACTTGAGAAAAAAGGGCACACACAGCGAAAAGGGGAGAGAAAGAGAGAGTGAGCGAGAGAGAGAGAATGGGTGTCCTAGAGCCTCTTTCCACTGCAAATGAACTCCAGAAGCACATTCCACTTGAAATATCTGGCTTTACATGGGTACTGGGGAATTGAACCCAGGCCATCATGCTTTGCAAGAAAATGCCTTTAGCCACTTAGCCACTTCTCCAGCTCTAATAACAAACACTTTTATCCCTTCAAAATTTTCTCATGCCCCTTAGTGGTCCACCCAACCTCCACCCTTCTTCCTAGGCACCCACTGATCTACTTTCACCTCTATTAATTCTTTTATTTTTGAGACCAGGTATCATCTAGCTCAGGCTAGCCTCAAATTTACTACATAGCCAAGGCTGGCCTTGAACTACTGATCCTCCTGCTTCTACCTCCTAAATTCTTGGATTATAGACGTGAGATACTATGTCAAACTTCTTTCCTTGCAGTTTTCAGAATTTTATATAAATGGATGATTACAAACATATGTACTTTTTTTGAGTGACATTTTTTTCTTTCATCTAGCACAGTGATTTTGAAATTATCCATGTCATGTGAAACAACAGTTTTCTCCATTTTATTGCTAAGTAATATTCTATTGTGTAAGTATTGTATAACTTGTTTATTATTTTTTGATGGACATTTAGACTGTTTCTAGTTCTGCCTGTTAGAGATTTGCTGTGAACATTCATGTACAAGCCCTTGTGTGGACATGTTTTAATTTATTGAGATGTGAAATGACGAGGGTTCCAGTGTAGGTTTATGTTTAGCTTGTAAAGAAACTCCCACATGGTTTTCCTACTTATTTGATTATTTACATTATTATTTAATATTTCTGGTAGGCACTTACTGGTCACTTTCAGTTCTCACCAACGCTTGCTTTTATCAGGTGTTCATGCTTAGGCTCTTCTGTGGATGGGAATTCACGTGTCCTTGTGGTCTTCATTCACATTTCTCTTGTGGCTGATGATATGAGTATCTTTAAACACATCTCTGGTACTCATAGATCTTTTTTTTTTAAATTTTATTTTATTATTTATTTGAGAGCGACAGACACAGAGAGAAAGACAGGTAGAGGGAGAGAGAGAGAATGGGCGCGCCAGGGCTTCCAGCCTCTGCAAACGAACTCCAGACGCGTGCGCCCCTTGTGCATCTGGATAACATGGGACCTGGGGAACCGAGCCTTAAACCGGGGTCCTTAGGCTTCACAGGCAAGTGCTTAACCGCTACGCCATCTCTCCAACCCCTCATAGATCTTTTAATGAACTTTCTGTTTTACTTTTACCATCAAGGATAATTGATTGTCTTTCTATTATTATGATGTAAAAGTTCCTCACATATTTAGGCTACAGGTCCTTTGAATCTTTTCTCCTAGCCCATGCTTTGTGTTTTATAAGTGGTGTTTTTCAAAGAATAAACATGTTTGTGATTAAGTATCATTTATCAAAAAAACATTTGTAGAATGATTCATTACTTTTGTTTTCTACCTAACATAACTTTGCTTTCCTAAATTAAAAAGGGTTTCTCCTTTCAGTTTTTGAGAAATTTCATTATTTTAGGTTTTACCTAGAAGTTTCTAATCTATTTCCTATTATTTTCTGTTATATGATGAGAGCTGAGGGTCACTATTCTCTACCCTCTGTGGGATTATTCAGTTGACCTAGTAGGTACCATTTGCTTAAAAAGGCTATTTTTTCCTTATTGAATGAATTGCCCTGCAACCTTTGTTGAGAGATCAGCTGACCATATCTACGTGGTCATGTTCTTGGCCTCTATTCGGTATAGGACTCTACTTGTCATCTGTAGGAAGGACAAGATACAGTGGACTCACAATTCTAATGTAAAAACAGACTTCCCAGTGCCTTTTTGACAAAGTGTATGAAAATTTTCCATTATAATAATATGTAGATTTCTAAATACAATCAGAGAAGAGTAAAAATAGTAGAAAGTAACAGACAGCAATCACTTACTATCTCACTCTTTAAAGCAAGCTTCTCTTATTTTCTTCCTTCCCATTGCCCTGTGAACATTTAGCAGTCATAATCAGGAGCAGAATTGTCTGATGGGCTCAGGGAAATTTGTGGAGGAGGGGTTGGAAAGATTGTTAGAGCCACATGTTGGAACATTATGCACAAAAACATTGCCTCTTACCCATAACTGATGGCTACTCCCACAATGCACAGCCCATATTCCCCAATGAGGAGGGGGAAAGACAGGGAGGCAGCCAATCATGGTACCAACATGACTGTGTACACTGTGTATATAACTAATAAAATACTCAAATGAAAACAAATGTGGGTAAGGATGAGGAGAAATAGGAATACTTATTCACTGTTGGTGGGAATATAACCTGGTACAGCCACTATGGAAATCAATAGGGAGACTCCTGAAAAGGCTGAATACAGAGTTACCAACTGACCCTGTTATTCCCTTACTAGACATTTACCCTAACAGCTCCACATCTCAGTTCAGAGATATTTGCTCAAGCATGTTTATAGCTGCTTAATTCATAATAGCAAAGAACTGGAATCAACCCAGGTGCCCATTATTGGATAAAAGGATAACCAACATGTGATGTATCTATACAATGTAATTCTACTCAGCAGTAAGAAAAAAAAAATGACACAATGAAATTTGTAGAGAAGTAGTTGAATTTGGAATAGCTCCTCCTAAGTGAACTCAGACAATCACAGAAAGGCAGTCATCTCGTGGTCTCTCACATCTGCGGTTCCTGACCTGGATCAGCCTGAGTTGCTGACATACCTGAATGGCATCTCGAGACTTGGACAACAGGGGCAGCAGGGCTTGGGGAAAGGGTAAGGGTGGTGGTGGGGAACACAAAAGTGAACCCAAATTGAACTGGCACCATAGAATCCTTTATCATAGAAGTTAGACTAACAGGTCCCTCAAGAGGACCTTAGTAGGAGCACCTGAATCAAAGGGCCCTGGAGAGGATGGAAGCTGGACCTGAGAAGATAAGCAACCCCGTGCACTCCATTCTGGCCCCAGCTGAAACCACAGACAGATTGGGGAAATGAGCAAGAGTGCTGTTTACTTAGTGAATCTGTTATTAGCAGAAGGGTGAAGGAGATAGACACTGAGGACACTCAACACCTACCAAACCAAAGATCTAGAGGCTTCTACGTGTCCATCACTGAGGTAGACTTAAAATGCAACCAGCGCGGCTCAGGGAATTTTGTGGAAGAGGGGGCAGAAAGATTGTTAGAGCCACAAGTTGGGACATTTTGTACAGAGACATTACCTCTCCCCTCCCCCTGCAATGCATGACTCACAATCCCCATGAGGTTGACCTGCATCCCCAATGAGGAAGGCCTCTTCAGAAAAGGAGCAGGGAAGAGGGAAAGAATGGTACCCACATGTGTTGTTTACATAGTAAATATGTCCATATCTAATACAAATTTAAAAATTAAATAAAAAAATTTAAAAAGTACAATCTTGAGTTCAGTTGTTCAAGGTCCCACCCCGGCTCTCCCACTAACCAGAGCTGTTATCTCAGGCAAGTAACTTAATGATACTTGGCTTTGTTCTTCTGAGCTATAAAATAAAATCGACAACATATTTGAGGGTGGGGGGGTATATGGAGGTAATCCACTGGAGTGTCTTAGTGTAACTTCTAGAACAAAATAAATGCTGCATTTTTTTTGGCTCCTTCATTGTCTTCATTGCTTATATGCATTTCCAAGTACCACTATGTCCTTAGGGCCAAGCAGGCAGATTGAAGCAGGGACCACGGAGAAGTAGACTCGCCTTAACAGCCAATATACTTTTATTTCCACATGGTTACCACCTTGCTATATGCATTGTCCATGAAAGTGTGTATGTGTGTGTATATGTGTGTGATGTATATATGTGTATGTATGTGTGTTTGTATGTGTGCGTATGTGTTGAACAGAGATCATACCAATGTTGAGTGTCTTCCTAGCTTTCTCTGTACCTTAGTTCTTGAGGCAGGGTCTCTTGCTGAACCTAGAGCTCACCAATTTGGCTAGACTAGCCAGACAAGAAACCCAGGGATTATCTTGTCCCTACCACCCCAGTGCTGGGATTACAGTCATACGCCATCATGTTTGGCACTTTATGTGGGTTCTGGGATCAGAATACAGATACCCATGCTTGCATGGCAAGCACTTTCCCTCCTTCCCAGCCATCTTGCTATCTATATTTTTTGCAGTGAGTCACTGGATGAAGTTACCCCTGAATATTAGCTGGTGTTCAGATACTAGTACCAAGTTCTACAGTCAGTGAAGGCCTTGGATCTCTTGGCAGCTGTTGGGACTCAATGCCAGTTACCAGGATGTCCATCCTAACCACCTGTCATGTTGGGGAAGTGGATGATGGTTTTCCAAGATCAAATGGTCTCTTTGAGTTGCTCACATGGCTTTTGCTTATGTACAAATATGCTAGTACTTAGAAGTACATTAATTTTATCCTTCAAGTCTATGCTTTCTTAAAAATATAATACCCAATGCAAAAATGATATGGAAATATGAGTGAATTTTAAATACTATTTATTTATAAATTACCTACTGGGGTGGTTTGAGTATAAAGGTCCTTCATAGGCTCAGATGTTTGTGTTTAAGCTTTCTACTTAGTCCCTAGCTGGTAGAATCTTTGGGAGGTGGAGCTCTGCTAGAGGAGGTGTGTCATCAGGGGCAGCCCTTGGGGTCGATAAGTCTAGCCTACTGTGTGTTCAGAGCCAGCTTGCTCTTGCTGTTCTCTCTGCAGTGGGTGTATGATGCTGTGATCCGGTTGCTTTCTATGCCATGATGAAACTTCCCCTTGAGACTACAAACCTGAAATAAACCCTTTCCTCCCACAAGCTGCTTCTGGTAGATCTTCTGCTCCAGCAAGGAGAATGTAACTGCTGCACTTACATATTGCAAACACTAAAAAAATACTTTGCTTATGAATTATTCATGCCTGGATTGTTTTTACTTTCTTTCAAAGCATAGTTAGTAGGTGTATCCACTGTTAGATTTTACATACAGAAATTTATAGTATGAGCAAGGACAGCAAAGGAATTTTGTGGAATGAACTCCGTGGAACAGCTGGACCCCAGATGTCTAGATTCCTCTGACAGGAATGGGTATAAGGTGAAATTTCAAATTCTCCTATTGACCTCATATTTGAGAAGGTCTCCCCTTTCTGCTGAAAAAAAAAACAACCAAGGTAGATCAGGAAAGATTGATATTAACACAAATCTTTAAGCGATGTAATGGCTGTCCCATACTGTCTCCAGCCGCACCACCAGATGCAGCTCTCCCTTCTCTGCTCTGCCCTGTGGTTGCTGACTTGTATAGATTTCCTCAGCCAGCCTTGTCTTTGGCCCTTGGCAGGTACCAGCAAGAGATCAGAAGGTGAGAGAGACAGGAGGAGTGATTCTCTGCTCTCCCTTGATGGTCTGCTCTTCTTCTGAGGTCCTCTGGGCTGACCTCTCAAGGCTCTCTTGATTCAGAGCAGCCCTCCTCCTTGCCTTCAGGTCTGAAGAAGTCAGCACCTCTGAGCTGCAGCTACTTCTAGAGTGCTCAGCCAATCCCTACTAGTCCCTTAGTCATTTCTGCAAGCGATTCCTTCACAGAGATCTGAAATGGGGTCATAGCATCTGCTTCCTGCCAGGATCCTGACTGATGCAACGGCCAAAATAAGCTCTCCATGGGAGACACTGACAGAGGCATAAAAGATAAGGAAGATAATTTCACTTCCTGCAGCTTTCTATGTGCTGAACACTGTTGTGGAAGCATGTTGAAGATACTCAGAGTCTGCTCACAGCTTTTACTGGACAAAATACTGGAAGATAAAACAGACTCTGCTCTCGAAGAACTGGAATCATTTATTCCTCACAACAACCTTGCTACTTTCATCACAATTTCAAATATGGGTGGTAGCTGAGTCCCAGAGAGGTTAAGTGACTGTCCCAAGGTCTTCAGAAAGCATTTGTAGAGCTGGGATTGAAGCCTGACACTTTGGCTCTACAGCCTACGCACCCCTTACTCACTCAAGTGTGACAACAGTGCATAGAACAGCAGCTGGATGATGTCCTGGAGTGGAAACTGTATCATTGGTTTTGGTCATAGGAAAGTGTAGGGGGAGCCTGGAGGCATCAAGAGAGAAGGCTGTGAACTTGAACTTCCTTAGGGACTATTTCACCTTGGAGGAGCCAATAGAAGGCTGTGTTGGGTAGGTACTGACAGATGAAGAAAGCATTGCTCCTGGGAAGACTGGGATTGAAGGTTCTTAGCCCTGGGCTTTCCCAGTTCTGCCATGAGCCGGATTGGACAATAGGTAGCAACAGCACTTTTGTTCAAGTCCAATCATTTATCTCTGCCACAGCACAGGTGTTAGTATCTGTGACTGTCCCTTATGGGTGGGAATCTTCCCCAGGGGAAAATAAGATTTCTGACATACTGTTTATGGAGTCAGGGTTTAAATGTTGGATCTCCCTCTTTCAAATCTTTCAATCTTGAAATAAATGACCTTGAAGTGAATGGACTTCCTGAAAGGATGTTCCTGATCAGCAATAGGAATGGTCTGCTCGCCCACAGCTGATCCTCCAGGGATGCCTCACAGCGGCCCACTTGCTGTGCAGCCCGTGACTCACGCACCATTGAGACTGTGGTCTGAGGCTGGGGTGCTGCCCAGTTCTCCTAGGCCAGGAGGCTGGTGGAGCCAGGACTCAAGTCAGGGGAAAGTGAGATGCTGCTAAAATTCTCTTTCACCTCAAGAAAAACTAAGTTTCATAGTTTCTTTTCTTGCTGTTCTTTTTGTGCTTTATTTACTGACAATTTCATGCATGCATGTAATATATTTTTTAAAAAAATTGTTTATTTTAGAGAGGGAGAAATAGTGGCAGATGGAGAGACAGAATGGACACTCCGGTGCCTTGAGCTGTTGCAAATGAACTCTAGAACTGGGTCCTTAGGCTTCGTAGGCAAGCACCTTAACCACTAAGCAAACTCCCCAGCTCCTAATGTGTACATTTTTCATTATACCCCTCTCACTTTCTGTCATCTCTATGGCTTTCTTATAAATCCCTAAGTTGCCCAGATTTCCTTTTCTTTCTCTTCTCTCTCCCTGCCTGCCTTCCTTGCTCTCTTCTTCTTTCGCCCTTTCCTTCTTTTCCTGTTCCATCTTTCAACTTTTTTCTCTTTTTCCCTCCTGTCTTCCTTCTCTTCTTCCTCTTGTTAAAGAGCGAAGAGCTACTTCAGTTAGCCTCAGGGACATGGTCGGGCGGTGCACTTCAAGATTTGAAGGACCCTCTTTTTGAGGGCACATCTTTCTGAGATAGCCACATGCAGTGTTCCTGGCACTGCATCTGGCATCAGGCAGATCAATGGATACCTCTGGACATAGAAAGGACCTCACCTCAAAAGATTCAAAGGATAAATATGCAATAAAAACTTTAGTATTTTGAATCTTTTGGGACATTTGATGAAACCACTAATTTTATTCCTACCCACTTTGTCTGTGACAAGAAAGCAGAGTACTATCAGGCTTACTGTATCAACAACTGAATAAGAATAGCAAAAGCTCTTTTTAGCCCATGGAACTAAGACACAGCATGATTTTGAACTCAAATCCTTGTTTCTTGGCTTTGCAAAGAGCAGGGCGGAAAGGTCCAGGGCAGGAGACCAGGGTGGTGTCAGGTTTTGCAACTCATTTCACGGGCTTTTCTTAGTCTACAGAGCTCTGTGCACTTTGTGTTCTCCTTTCACATTCCCACTCCATCCCTATGTATGACCAACAATGCAGTTTTTTTGACTTTTTTACAACCCAGAGAATAAGAGTTGATGATAGAAGGGAGAGGCTATTACTAGAAATTTTCATTTGTAGAGAAGTCTCCAGAGAAGCTCTTGTCCATCTCCACCCTATCCCAGTATCTATTCCACTATGATTGGCCTAACATCCATACTACCCAGTCCAAGAATATGGGTGAGTTCGTCCCCCAAAGGCCTTATAACTTCAAGTGAGGGACTCTCTGGAGTGGAATGTCTGTCTCCCACGCCACCATCTGGTATGGGTGCATGGTGTCCCACCAATGAAGCACCTGCAGTGTCAGAAGTGCTGGGATACTCACTCTGACATCACCTGGCACGCAGAAGAAGTTGGTCTCCCTGGAGCTGTGAGCTCATTCTCCAGGGCGGAAAGAGGTAGATTGTTTGTGTGTTTTCTGGCCAAACATGGTTGCTCTAGGCCTGACCTTATAGAGGCTTCTTGGCATTGAGGGAGGTGATGTCACTCTGCTTCCTGCAGCTGCTATAGCCCAAGGAGTCACTCTCTTCCCCAAGGCCCAGAGAGGAGCTACAGTTGAGAGCCAGCATGTGTGGGCTCCATGACTGCATTATCACTTGCACTTGCAGCAGCAGAGGAAAAGCTGTGAGCAACATAACAAGGTGCAGAGGTGGCCTGCATGGCATGGAAACTGGTTGACCCTGAAGCATAATTACATCTTTTCTCAAGCCCTGTGGAGTATGTTCACACGAGGTCAGCACTGAAGTCTCTTCTGTGGTCAAGTTGTCTACATAGATCTACTGAGGTATTCTTTAAAAAGTTCAAAAGCTCTGAATACTACCACTGGGTTAGTTTTTTTTTTTTTTTAAATGTTTTGTTATTCTTTTTAGATAGTTTTTTTTTTTGGTTTTTCAAGGTAGGGTCTCACTCTGGTCCAGGCTGACCTGGAATTAACTCTGTAGTCTCAGAGTGGTAGATAGTTATTTTCTTTTAAAGTTGTGGCTTGTTAATGATCTGATAATGCAGGGCATATTTCTTCCATTTGGTTTATTATAGAATCTCAATGTTTGCAGAACAATTAATAGGTACAAAACAAATAACTTTAAATAAAACATAGTTGAATATATTTTACAAGTGCTAAAAATGGAAAATATATTCTGTTGGATGCTGGGACTTCACATTTTTAAATGGTGGTTGTGATTTCATTATAAAATGTCTCCCATAGGCTCATGTGTTTGAATACTTAGTCCTCAGGTAGTTGCACTGCTATTTGGGAAGGCTGTAGAACCTTTAGGAAGTGGAATTTCACTGGAAGAAGTGGGTCACGGTAGGTGGGCCTTGAGGTTAGTAGCCCAGTCCCACTTCCTGTTTGCTGTCTGTTTCCTGATTCTGGTGCAGTGTACCCAGTTGGCCTCCAGCTTCTTTGTCAATGCCTTCTCCACTAGGATGGAATGTAGCTCTTCAAAACTGTAAGCCAGAGTAAACCCTTTCTTTCCTTAAATTGCTTCCTGTCAGGTGTTTGGTCATAACAATGAGTAAACTAAGTAGCATAATTGTAATAAAAAAGGTCCTGCATAATTTGTTTTAATCTATTGCTTCTCAAAAGTATTTGACCATGTTACTTTCCAATAATTTGTTCCATTTTGTGGGGTAGTATTCCTTATTCTAGTTTCTGGCACCTCGTATTCTAGATGGAAAGACAAAGCCACACTTTGATTTTCCTTTTGAAAGTTTTTTTCTCTTTTCAGTTTTACTTACCACTCATTAAGTGGGTAGTAATTGAATCCATGTATCCATGTTTGTCCGCTTACTCATGTAATAAAAATGTGTGGCTGCTTACTGCACTGGCAAGCCTTGAAGGATACGTGATGATAACATGGCATTTTCTCATCTCTGAGGACCTCATAATCTAGTGGAGAAACCGAGGCAGACATAGGAGATAAAGTAATGAAGATGCTCACACTGAGGCGAAGGACATAGAGCTCATCTGGAACTATAGATCCAAAATACGTGAATAAAGAGATGCTGGAGGAAAACATATACGAGGGGAAGAAGGATTGGGCCGAAGAGGTGTTCCTCTCCATCTTGACCCACCTCCTCCAGCCAGGCCTCACCTGCTAAAGTTTCTACAACCTCCAGTAAAAGCATCATCAGATGGGGACCAAGTGTTCCAATGCATCTTATGTGTAAACTATAGCAGTCCTATAGCCTGAGGCAAGTTCAACGGGAACATGATCTGCACGTACTAGAGAGCCAGGAAAGCTTATCCCGTGAGTGCTAGAAAGCTACAGGTGGGCATGAAATTGAAGCAGTTCTGGGGGTAAAGGCAGGTGGAAGACAGGCCATCCTCTCCCAAGCAATAACATACCACATCCTAAAGCTTGACATATTACTTGTTACATGGCTCATTAATGCTACATCATAATAATGTTAAAGTGATCATATATGTTATGTGGGACAGCTTTTCTGGGGGGGGGGTGCTTGGTCCCTAGCTAGTGGCACTGTTTTGGTGGGTTATGGAACTTTTGGGATGTGGGAGGCCTAACTGGCTTAGGTAAGCCTCTACTGGGTGGCGCTGTGAAGGCCATTTCCAGACACCATTTCAGTCTAGTTTTCTGCTTCCTGGTCCAGTTACAAAGTGAGGAGCTTTTTCCCATGCTGCTGCCACCACAAGGCCACTTTGGCCATGCCTTTCCTACCACGATGGACTGACCGTACTCTCAAACCATGAACAAAAATAGACTTTTCCTTTCTTGAGTTATTTCTGTGAGTTATTTTGGCCATAATGGCAAGAAAAGTAACACTATCTACTAGCTGTTTTGAGATGTAGACACGCTTTCCCAGGGACACCTTTAAATAGCAAATGCAAGAGTCACTTTTCAGTCTTACAGAAGACACAGCTGGGTTGTAGCCCCTGATCCCTGCTATCATGTCCCCTTGAACTTTGTTCCTGTGTGGGCGTGTGCTTCACTCATAGACAAGCTCTTGTCCCAGGATAGCTATTTCTTTTAAAACCAAGCAAAAAATCCTGACAGCACGATAAAAAAGCACCACCGCAACAAGCAACAGCACTCCTCCCCCAAATTCTGAACCATTAAGTATCTCCACTATCTGTATCCGCGGCTACATCTTCCTCCCCATGGGTGACTGTGTTCTGCTACAGTGTTACCTCAAAAATGTTCAGACTGCACAGCAAGGCTTTGGGAGCTGATGATGGAATATTTTTCTCTTTCTAGTGTGAGAGAAATGTGCAGAGCACTGGAGAATGAAGGATCATTGTAGGCAAGCGTGGTCAGTGAGGCTGTCATATTGAGGGAAGCTCAGCTGGTGCCAGCTGCCCCTGGAGGAAGGAGACTCGGTACTGGAGCCTTAGTTGAGTGTGGACTCTTGTCAGCGTGTTATGAGCAGAGGCTGAGCTGTTGTAGCAGCCACCATGTTTGCCATTCCACCTGAGTGTGAGATTCAGCGGGGTCACCAGCCTTCACTGTTCCTGAATTTCTAGGGGGACTCAGATAGACGTTCCAAGTTGTCTTGGGAAGCCTCTCTTCGAAGACAATTAATTCCCTATGCTTCTCTACCCCCTTGGAATGAGACAGCACTTGGAGCATACCAGCACATCTCTCCCTCTTCTCACCTCCAGCCCTCCCAGCCTTCGTATAGCCTCAGTATGAGTGAAGAGTTAATGCTGTGGGTTTCACAACACTTCCCCTGATCTTTCACACCACATTTGGAATGTTCCAATGATTACTTTGGTCTTACATTCAAAATGAGCAATAACAGTAAAGATGCCCTAACTTGACTGCTCATTTCTAAGCATTTTCCTTTCTCTTTCCTTCTCCATGGCTGAATTCATCAACTAGGAATTCCCCCCCTCCCCACTTTCCTAATTTGAACCTGCTCATTCACCAGTTAGATCTCAAGCCAAACATCTCTGCCCCTCTCGATGCTTCAGACTCTTCCCTATTACAAATGTTTCCTACCAGGAATTTTTGAGTGTTCAATTTCATTTTTAAATTTGTTTGTATGACTATTAGATGACTATTTATAGAGTCTATTCATCACTGTGTCCATGACATGTAGTGACGTTCAACAATTATTTTTGAATGCATGAATGCATGTATCACAAAATAGAATGTGCCAGACTTTGAGACAAAAATAATTCAATGGTCTTCAAAAGTCCTAATCTGATCTCAGGCATTTTCAATAAGATGGGAACATTCTTTTCTTATTTCTTTCTGATGAGTATTTCTTAAGTGTCTACTACACCCTTGGCAAGAGTTTTAGAAGTGTTCTATGTGTTATTTCATTAATTCCCAGATAACCCTATGTGGTTGTCACCAATACCTGCACATTGTGGGATGAGCTCAGAGGTGCTGAATGACCTGTCAGAGACATCTAGGGAGTGAATTGAATTGCACTGGGTCCTGAGGTCTGTATGATCCAAAATGCATTGCCTTTTCACTACGTTATACTTCTGTTGTTTCATATCTCTGTATATGAATGTTAAATATTTGTGTTCCTGATACATGGAAGAGCAGAGTGGCCTTTTAATACTCATGTTAGAATAAAAAAACAAACAAACAAAACAGGTTCTAGAGAGATTGTTCAGTGGTTAAATCCACCTGAGTTCAAATGTCCAGATCCCATGTAGGTGTATGTGGCTATGTATGTCTGTAACCCTAGTCCTATGGGGAGCAGAGACTCGAGAATCTGGGGCTCGTGAAAGGCAGCTCTGGAGTCAGGAAGGGACTGTTTGTACTTTACACCACTTTATACTTCAGTTGTGAGGATCCGTGAGTTAAGTTGCCCAAGTGGCTTGGAATGGCAGCAGGCACATGATAAGCTCCACAACATATTAGTTGTCACCAAACGAAGCCCTCTGTTTCCTTCCTCCGAGCTTCCACGCTGTTGCAATGGGCCTGGCATTTCTGGGCTAAGAGCATGTTTTGTTATTTATTCAAATTGACTCCCGGGGGAGACTGTGGCCAATTCATGCAGAACCTTTGAGTTCTGAGCTCTTTTGTGGCAAATTTTCTTTCCCACTCATCTTTAATTTTGGAAATTTCAAAGTAGTAAAATTAAAGTACTTTTCTTCATTTTTGCTTGCTGACAATAGGGGCTGGTAATTGCCAGGGAGGATAACCATTTCATAATTTATTTATTTTGTGGTCTTGGGGAGGAACCCAGAACCTTAGTGTACCAATGAGCTATACTCCTAGCTCCCATTTCTTTAAATTTGTTTTTCTGTCTGGAGATGAAACCCAACCCAGGGCCCTGTGCATCCTAGGTAAGCATCCTACCACTCAGCTACATATTCAGACCTCTTTTTATTGCCCAGTTTGGTTGTGAACTCACTATCCATACCAGACTGGCCTTGAACTGGGGATCTTCCTTAGCCTCCCAGGTAGTTTGGAATTACAGACATGTGCCATCAAGTCTAGGTCCTATTTATACATTTAAGCCTCCTTAAACAAGCCCAGTGACTGAGTGACTGCATCTTTCAAGTAGATCAAGCTGCTTCTATTAGAAGTCGGCCATAGGGTCAGTCACGTCTCCTGGAGTTCCCTGAGGACAATGGCACTCAATCTGTCTCACTGTAGCATACCTGCCTGGCTCCTAGAGGACAAGGAAGGACTATTGTAAGAGGAATGAATGAAGCCACAGTTCAGAGATCCCAAACCTCATTGTCCTTCAAGGCCTGAGCTGCTCAGCCCAGGGCAATGGGAGGGTCTGTGCTGGCTTGGCATACGGTTTTCTCCCTGAAAGCAAGGATTTGGCAGTGAGTGAGAATTAAGTAATCCCTGGTCTCAGAGCTCTCTCAGGTGTTGCTGGATAGTTTGTAGAAAGCCCAGTAAGTCAGCCTGGGGAATATGCCTTTTAGCCTTTCCTCCCAGAGTGGAATTTTTGCTAGGTGGGCTCCTGAACTCTTACCACCATGCCACGACACATCTGGTGCCACTGCATGACCCAACTGCCTGGCTGGATTTCATCCTATTCTGTTACATCATGTGGCTGATTTATCTTTCTTGAAAAAATGTTGTTTTCCTCAAGCATGTACTAGCTGGTGTGGACTTGTAGAGACCCTGTCTTGGACTCAGTGATGTAACTGTCCTATTAAAATATCTTCTATCAGGAGGTTCTTTAATGTAGGCTTCTCCAGGAAGGAATAGGTGAGTTTTCCGAGAGGAACATTCTGTCTTCCCAGTGGGAATCTCAATATCTTAGCAAGTATATACTTGTGATGACATCAACCAGAGTCTCATACATGTAATCTGACTGGAATTCTCTACAATCCAGGCAGTAACATCATGCTAACCCACTGCTGTTCTCCATGACCATACCCCTCAGTCTCCTTGAATTCGGATACTGACCAGAGAAAGTCAAGTTGGCCAAACAGTGAAACAGGATGAAAGTTTGTGAGTGTGAGAGAGAGGAAAGCCTGGCCAAGATTGTAAAAACCCAGAAAGAGTTTTGAGTGGAATAAAATACAGGTAGATTCTAAAATTTAACTAAACACTGTACACATTCAATCAAAAACAGTACTGAGTATTTATGCAACAGAAGGTATTATAACAACCAGATCCTCTATCAACAAAGAGGTTAAGATTTCTGGTCTGTTGAGGGATCCAAGTCAGCTTGTGACCAAGTGAGACCCTTCCCTGGTGCAATCCCAGTTACTTTTCTGTATGATTTTGGTCTCAGTCAAGTTTCTGGCTGGGTTGTTAGGCCACTGTTCTGAGTTCTGGAGCTGGGCACTGGCTTTTCCTGTGTGGCAAACTGAGTCTGGCAACTTGGCCCTGCAGATTGGCACCCCCCAATGTTGGAACCATTGCTGAAGCTGTTGCTGCAGGATCTGCCGCTGCTGGGGCCGCTGTTGCCGGTGCGGGAGCTGCTGATGTTGCTGTGGGACTCTGCTCCTGCTTGGGTCCCGCTGTTGGTTCAAGTTGGCGTGGCTGGGTCTTGGGACCACTGCTCTGTTGGCTGGAGCTGGGCACAGGCTGTGGGGGATGGGAGGGAGCCGATGCTGCTCTAGTTCTCTCACTGTTCCACATGTTCTTCTACCCTGTGATCTGCTCCTGTTTTTCACTGACGCTCTCCCTTCATGTTTCTAGAGTTTTCGGAGAGCTCCGTTGTGAGTGGAAAATCCCTTCACCTGGCTTTTCCTGTGGCTCAAGCCAAGCCTGGCAGTTTTCTGGTGTGCCACCGCCTCCATGGCCGGCGGACCTGCTGGGGCCACTTTTGCTGGCCTGTGTGGGCTCTGGATGCTCTGGAACTCTTCTACTTCTCCGCTGCCATTTTAATTTCCTATACACCACGTTTTTTAGTAAAAGTGTGTATTTTGCTGAGTTTTTTTGGTCTTTTTTCCCCCTAGGCTGCTTTGGTGTGGTACTACACTGCCATCTTAACTGGAAGTCCCAGGAAAAGTTTTGAAATGGGATGTCAACTGTTCCTAAGTTAGTGAGTTCAGTATTTGGCGAGCATTGATTTATATTGACAATATTAATCAATAGTAGTTTGAAATGCAAGTCATAAACAGCTGACATCTAGCTGTGTGAGGCCAGGAAGAGAGACATACACTATCCCCAAAGCATTCTGTCCTCTATGCTGATGACGCTACAACTACATCACCAGGACTATTT
Source organism: Jaculus jaculus (assembly GCF_020740685.1). Lineage (NCBI taxonomy): Eukaryota > Metazoa > Chordata > Mammalia > Rodentia > Dipodidae > Jaculus > Jaculus jaculus. The sequence continues at coordinate 40,244,992 of NC_059109.1, read as the reverse complement.
ATATACCAGCTGCCTTTGACGACATTTTCAAATCAATGTTTAGAGAGCCATGGATCACCTTTAATGTCTCAGGAGTATTGCTGTGTCAACTAGAACTTCTGTAATTCTATATCAGGCTGCCAGGCCCCCCCCAGGAAAGGAGGGTGCTGCCTGGCTTTACTCGGTCTCTGACTAACAGCATCAACACCAGCTGGGAACTGGTAAAAAAAAATGCATATTCTTGGTCCTATCACAGATCTCCTGAATTAGAAATGCTGACAGGGAGAGCCAACAATCTGTTTTAACCAACCCCTCCATCATGCATACTAAGATATCTGGATCATGGCTGTAACCTCTCTCCTTATAACTCACACCATCACTCTTGATTGCCTATTACACTCACTTATGTAGCACTTAACATTCCATGCCAATTAAACTGATAAAATCTAACTGTGAAATTAAAATAAAAATTCTTCAGGTGATTCTACAGCTGGAACTGCTAACCAGCTACACCCATCATCACAGATTCAATGAACTCCTTCTGTTCCATGTCAGTGACATGCTGCTATTATTCTTTAGAACTTGTAATGGTTTCTAACTATCTATAGCTAAAGTCCAAATAGTATTTTCTAAAGTACATTCAAGTATACAGAAGAATAGAACCACCCAATCTCCCCCCCCCAAAAAAAAATGGACATCTGCTTTATTCAGGAGTCCAGCCTTTCAGTTCTGTTGAGGGTTAGGTTCGGCTTGGCTTCAGGAAGCTAAGCCTGTCATACCTCTCCTTCTGCATTAGTCATCCTTGACCTCTTTGCTTTTCCCAGGACCCCAGCTCCTCAGGGCCATCCACAGTGACTTTTGTGAGCAACTAAACCCAACTGGGGACAACACTGGTCAGGAGCTCTAAGGCTGGGGCCCAAGCAAGGGCAAGGAACACTGGGTCTGGAGGATTTAAACACAGTGTGACCTGGGAAGACTGCATCAACTAGAATATTGGCAAGTTGTACCAAAACTTACAAGGCCACTATGCCCAGATCAAACAACAGGAGGCAGCAGAGCTCCCCCGACCCCCACATCTGTCCAGAACTGATTTTCCAGACCATGCAACTGTAGACCTGGGCTTAAATATTGCCATGCTATTCTCTGCTATTGAGGAGTGAGGTTAGGTACTGGAGCCAGATCAGCTCTTGGAGTGGGTAAAGTTTCATACTGTGTTTGTTCCTGCTTAGCCCAAAGGCCCCCAAGGACACTCTGGAGCCCTGGCAAAGAGTGCCTGGTGGTGAGATCTGAGGAGAATCTTTATCTCTTGCAGTCCATATGGCATCAGGCTAGTCACCTCCAGGGTCTCCCGCATGCCTTGAAGCCAAGCACATTGCCCCACTGCCTTTGAGATGAGACTTCTTCATACCTTACCTTAGCTGTACAGACCAGTTTAGGCTTTTGTTTTTAAAAAAGAGATGATTCTCACTTAAAGAAAAGAAAAAACAAAAACAAACACACAACAACCTGCCCTCCCCAACAAAGAGACAATGTTGTTTTGTTTTGTTTCAAAATAAAATATAAGGGCTGTAGAGATGGCTTAGCAGTTAAGCACTTGTCTGTAAAGCCTAAGGACCCATGTTCAACTCTCCAGATCCTACATTAGCCAGACACACAAAGGTGATGCAAATGCAAGGTGGCACAAGCCCACTAGGTGGCACAAGTGTCTGGCATTTGATGGTAGTGGCTGAGACCCTGGTGAGCAAATTCTTTCTCTCTCTCTGTCTTGCTTACTAGCTCTCTAAAAAATGAAAATAATAAAAAAATATGAAACTAAAAGGCCACTTAATTTGACATAATATATAGTTCCATCCATCTTCCTAAAAATGTTATGATTTCACTTTTTGGGGTGACAGGGAAAGGGAATCGGGAGGAGGACAAAATAAATTATGCATGAAGATGCCATAGTGACGTGTATTGCTTGGTATGCTAATTGAAAAAAGTGAACCTCATTTTCTAGAAATTTTGACCATTCATTGTGAGGTTCAAAGAAGGGTCATAAAAATAATGTGAACTAAACAAATATATGGGTTAAACATTATTAGAATTGTGTTCTAGCTCATAGTTTCCAAAGTGTTTTGATTTCATTTGTTTGTTATGGTTAAGTCACCTAATCACATCCCAATATTACATAAAGTTTGTATTACATAGGCCCAGGAGGTGACTTGTCCAAGTCTCCACCATCTGCAGAGGGCAAGGAGTGGACTTGATCTCACAGCTAGCTCTCAGGTCCCCTCTCTCTACCACATCAGATCTGCCTTTTGGCGAGACAAGTGCTATAAAGCAAATGATTTCAACCAGCCCTCAAGGAACCTCAGTGCCCAGGTCACAGTCTTAACAACATGACTTTCCTGCCCCTTTGGGAAAAGGTAGAGCCTCTGTCCTCACTCATAGAGTCCAGCTTGTCCTGTGAAGGGCTTTGAGCAAGAAGGTGGAGTGGATGTGGTATTCTGAGCTCCTAAGAGGGCATACACCTTCCACTTTCCCTCAGAATCCAGCCACCATGTAAAGTAGTGCAAGTGTTTCTGTCAGAGAGAAGCTATATAGATGAAAAAAAAAAAAAAATCCTAGCTTATAGCTAGCACCAAGGCCCAGGAAGGTAGGAGAGACCATCTTGGACCTCCAGTCCCTGCTGACATCTTCTGATATACCACATACGACACAGAAGGGCTGTACCTGCTGAGTCCTTTGGGAAATTCCTAACCCACCAAGGGGGCATGAAATAAAAGGTTGTTATTTTAATCAAGCATGTTGGGCAGTTTGTTACACAGAGGTTGGTAACAGATTGATAACTGGCTTTAGTAGGATGGATGACATCAATGTCAGAGTAACAATCACATAAACTCGTCCTTTGCAATATCTCCATTCATGCTCCAATCTGCTCATGTTCACATGATCAATAGCCAGAAACAAAACAGGTGAAAATGGAGTCTGGGGCACATTTGGGGAAGATGCCCTTAACCGCTAAGCCATCTCTCCAGCCCAGATATGTTCATTTTAAAGTGTAATGTAGAGGTTCTAAAATTTCACCTCACTGAGACCGAAAACTTATCAAAGTGCTGAGAGTGATTGTTGTGTGTTCAGCACTAAATGGGAACTCTCTATCACACCCATGGCCGCCAAGGCTCAGGAAACATTGAAGAAGAGGTGGTGGAAAGAAAGAAAGAACCAGGGGATGGGGAGGAGAACTTTGAAAAGCTGTCTTCTGGATATTCAGGGGCCATTGCATTCGGGACCTCCCAGTGATTGTCATTGCCTGCATAAAACCTCCAAAATATTGGGCCCATCTACATATCATTATGAATGATGGAGAAGGACAAAAGGGAAAAAAATAACACTAAGAAGAGAGACTAGTTGGAAAGAAAGAGATCAATGGAAGGAGGAAGGGAATGGGAGAGGGTGACAAAATGTCATAACAGAAGGGGATTATGATCAAAATACATCATGTAAATGTATGAAAGTTGTCAACCAAAATGTTCAAAGAATTCACCCCACCTTGATGTAACCCTTGAAGTTCTAAAACCCTCCACCAAATTTTTTTAAGACAGGGTCTTGCGGTCATCTGGGCACCACAGGTCTTGGCCAGCTACCTGGCAACATCACCTTGAGCAAGAAAAGCACTAAGCTGCCGAGGGACAGTTTATGGGCAGAATAGTTGGGTGATGTTTATTCGGAGGAAATTGGAAGCACCACCAAAAATAATGTAGATGGAAAAAGTGCTGCAGCCCAGCCCGGGGCTGCTGGGAGCTCAGCTATACGTACTGGGTTGAAGTATGCTCTCTTTTCCCTGCCAATCACACAGCCAAATTGGAGGCCCCTTGTTTTCTGCCTCAAAGGAAATTCCTGGACACAAATCCACTGCTTTATTTCAGAATGTCATCATCTCTCAGAAATTTTGGTCCTTGAACTCCTTACCCAATAATGACGGGTTATTGCTGCCTCCCACGTGGCCTGAGATGGCTTCCCACGAAGGAACCCTGGAGCTGTTGCCAGGCCTGTTCTTGGCACATGCTCAGATTCGAAATATCAGACTCTCAAGGCCTTCATCCTAGAATTCTCTTTCAGCTGTATCCCAAGCTACGGACCATAGTACTAACTCCTCCTGGTGGAAGCTGGTGACAGGCAAGTATCGTGAGGGGCTGTCCTACAAAGCACCTGCCTACAAGTTATCAAGCATCTGGTTTTGAAAAGATGTCTTTACAGTTTGCCTAGATGCTCTCAGTGTGAGTATGAGCCTCACACAATCCTGAACCTCTTCCTGTACGTCTGATCCAAATGTCTCCAGTTGTGAGATGAGTGTCTATTGCCTCGTGTTCGGGAATCATGGTGCAACGTTGTCCTTATGTTTCAGATTATTACACGTCAGATTATGTTCAGGAGAAAGATGTCTTTCTGAGAAGGAACTCGAGATGAATATAGCTTCTGCCAGAGCTAAAGCCAAGCCAAAGTCCAAGGCTGCCTGTAGCTTCTTCTTTTCCAGGGCCTCACACAGCATTCTCTGTGGATTTGGGTCACATTATCTTTTTTAAAAATTAATTAATTTATTGGTTTTTTGAGGTAGGATTTCACTCTATCCCAGGCTGACCTGGAATTCACTATGTAATCTCAGGGTGGCCTAGAACTTACAGCGATTCTCCTACCACTGCCTTCCGAGTACTGGGATTAAAGGCATGTACCACCATGCCTGGCTTCACATTATCTTTAGAAGTTGGATTTAGAACTTTCGTGGTAACTGTATAGAATACTTGTGCTAATTATTCAGCTAATGAATTAACGTTTACACTACGACCATGGGATCTTGACTTTCAAACCCTTTCCCATCCATATGTAGTTTATACTTAGTCTTTTTCAAATAGGCAATGATCCTCCCTGAAACACATACTTGTAGATGATCAACTCTGTGTTCTAGAGAGGTAGGGACCCCCACATGTATACTAGTTACATGGATATAGTCTTGTTCAAATGGTTTTTGAGTTTGTTTTGATCTCTAAAATTAGATCAAAGTGTATGCATATACTGCTATTTTGTTCTTCAGTTTCTAAAGACTTTCTCTATTGGTTGAACAAGTACAATATACCAGCAAATCGTTTTCTTTTTTCCTTGATGACAAGAATATGTCTTTAATCCCACATCTGAACACTTGAACTGCTGAAGGGATTAATGGTTACTTCATCTTTGTTGACCCTGCAATGGAAAATACTCCAGAATTCATTTCACCAAACATGGCCCAAACTTGCCCGAATGTGAGAATCATTTTTATCTTCTTTTGGCTCTGCTCAAAACTTTGGAGTGAGAATTGATAGGAAGGAGCTAGAAATCTTGCTGGCATGCTCAGTTTTTTTTTTTTTTTTTTGCATGTTGCGTGTGTGTGCTGGTACATGTGCACATGTATGAACATACATGCCACAGGTTGGCATTAGGTGTCTTTCTGTCATCTTTGACCTTCTTTTGTGAGACAGGGTCTCTCACTGAACCTAGAGCTCACTGATTTGGCTAGACTAGCTAGCCAGCAATCCCTTGGGATCCTCCTGTCTCTGTGTACCCAGTGCTGGGATTACAGGTATGTGTCACTGTGCCTGGCTCTTACATGGGTCCTGGGATCAGAACTCAGGTGCTCATGTTTTCTTAGTATGTATTGACTGAGACATCCCCCAGAACTACCTATTCACTTTTATCATTGTGCAGGTTTGGAAGCCTTATCTTTATACTTACAGAGAGTGTAGATGCCTATTTTATAGTAATCACCAATGACTTTTAGCTTCAGATTTTCTTTCTTTTCCTTTTCCTTTTCTTTTTTTTTTTTTTTTGTGTTTTTGTTATACTAGGCAGGGTCTCACTGTAGCCCAGGCTGGCTTGGAATTCACTATGTAGTCACAGGCTGGCCTCGAACTCACAGTGATCCTCCTACTTCCGTATTCTAAGTTCTGGGATTATAGGTATGCACCACAACTACCCATTTCCCAGTTCAGTCCATGGAAAGGGGAATTTATTATGAGGCCACAAGCATTCTTCCAGGAATCCAAGAGCAGGCATTGAAGCACAGCCTGACCTCATGGATTGAGCGGAGGCTCTATGCACATCCTGCATTTATGATGCCTCTGCACTTTCAGTGAATTTACTTCATTTTCCTGTCTCCACTGGTTAGCTTTCCCATGCCCATCGCAACCCCTAGGCCCAAGTCACTTCACCTTTACCTCCCTCCCTGGAGCCCCCTGATTCAATTTCCATTCCCCAATTTAGTATTCCTGTATGGTCACTCTAAGGTCAGCTCAGATTCTGAGGCCAGATCTCCAGGAACAGCATCATAGGGAAACTATGGGTACACTTATAGTCAGTACTACAGACAGTATCACAGGGAACCTATGGATACATGTGTGGTCAGCACTCCTGACAGGTCTGGGGAATAGCAGAATGCCACATTTGTTATTTGTTCTGATACTGGAACTGTATCTCCAGCTTGTGTTTAACATTTGTTGAGAAATCACATGGCTGTGACTTCGCCCTTGGTGGGGTGTTTAAGAGCAGTGAATATTATGGCCTACTCACTTGTAGACAAACACTGTAGAATTGTGGAACTAAAAACACACAAGGGGCCAGGCAGCAGTGACAGATGACAACTGTAAGAAACATTTAAATGGCATCAAGATTGTGTAGTCAGAGCTTCCAGAACTTTTCACTCTAGTTTGACTTGAGTTTTGAAGGTCTAAATGACCCTTGTGGAATGTGCTTGGAGGCTATGAGCAAGGATTAAGAACAGAGAGGCAATAGCAAAGAAATGCTTAGTTTTCGTAATCTCCTGCTTTATTTAAAGTGGACCATGGTGCTTTCCCGGTCTTAAGGATCAACTCAGAAGCGAAGAAATATGTCAATTGATCATTTTTTTTTCTTTTTTGCCCAAATTTTCTCATCTAGGTGAGCTGCTTATGCGACATTCTAGCTTATGTGTCACCTGAGCTTCGACTGTGGGACTTCCACACACATAGTGAGAGTCTTTATTCTCTCATTGCCAAGTTTACATCAAAATAAAATTCCCTTTTGTCTGACCTCAGATTTACTGTTGTTCTGGGAAATGTCTCAGAAGCAGAGGCAATGTTATTATACCAAAAATAGTTGTGTCAGAAAAGAGTCATGTAAAAAACTTCTGGGGATTTAACTTCAAAAGTCCACATGATGTCTGGTGACAAGTTCATATGAGGTCCAAGTGGTAAAAAGTCACTTAGCGGTAGAAACAAAGGACTCTAGGCCTCTGGTTCACATGTTAATGACCCCTCTCTTCTGACTTGCCTGTGGTCCTCCTTTAGATTACGGGCAGGCAATGCTGAGTGCGAATGGCTCAAGAGCTTTTCCCTAGCTGTAAGTGTCCAAAGACGCTGAGCTTTAAGCTGGTGATCCTGGTTGACTTGGTTCCCGAAGTTGAGTTTGTGTGGATATGTGTGAGTGTGAACATTTGACTCTGGATGCTTGTTATCTGCTCTGGTGTATTTGCAAGGCTTGCCTGTGAGGGTTACGTGGGAAATGCATGTCTAAGCTGGATGTTTTTCCTAGTTATATTCCTTTCTGCTTAACCCCATGCATAAGATCTTGTTTACTTCCTGTGGGGTAGAATCATTCTTTTGTATGCCAGGGCTCATTTTTCCTGAGGTTTTGTGCCTTACAGCATTTGGAGTATGGGCACTTCAATGACGATGCCATTTCTATCCTTAATTTACCCAACATAACTTGTACAACTAGCTTCAGCAGATCCAATTCCAAATTGTTTCAAAATTCCTCCTGGGTAATACCTGTTGTGCTCCTCCAGTGATCATTTTGATTTCTTATATCCATAGATCCTTTTCTAATCTGGTTGTTAATTTATCCAGACCATGGCCCAGTGTGCCACTTAGACTCACATGGATAAGTCCTTCTGATACAGGAGTACAGACACCCTGAAATGGGAAGGTCTCCTGACCCCACTGTTCCCCAATGTAGCATGAGGAGTTAGAGGTACAGTCATGTTGCTCCATCATTATAAGGCTTCTCCCTACCCCATTGCCTATGAACTTCTCTCTCTGCTCGTTTTTATGTAAATACAAAGATTGGAAACTAGATTTCAAGAAAGCTACCTCTCCTTTCCACCCTCCCACAACTGCTGTGCCCAAGAGCCAGTAATCCCCTGTGAGCTGTTAGACAAATTGGCTAAGATCTACTGCCCTACCCATGGCCCTGCATACAAAAGACATTCCAAGGCCCACTTCCCCAAAAGAGTTCAAAGCTCAATAGACTTGAGCCACCTTGTGGTGGGCATCCCGCATCAAGTCCCATAGGCCCCATGCAAGATCCCTCCCTTCTAGTGTAGTTTCCCATGCTACCCCCCACCTTGACTTCTCAAAAAAAAATCCTTAAAATCTTTTTTCTTCCCTTGGAGTTCTGAAGCTTCTTTCTCTTTTGCTTTCCTCATTTCTCCTAGTGTTAAAACCTTGGGCCCAAGGAGGGAGGAGGAGCAAGAGTTTGGAAGGTGAGGGATCACACACAAACCGAAGGAGCACAGCGAGGTGCAAAGCCAGCACCATGGACCCTCAAAGAAGGGATTTTCTGGGATGAATCAATCTCAAGAGAGATTTAAGTTATAAGGATTCTTGGGGGGGCAGATTTATGTGACTATAAAATGATTTAACTTGTCTCTTATACTATGTACTCTTGGAAATCCATTTGCAACCAGATTAGAAAAATATTCATTCAATTTACATACTTCATTTTGCTACTTTTTAGAATAATAGTTTGAGGATTTGTTTTGTTTTGTTTTGTTTTGAGATAGGGTCTCACCATATGTGTGTGTGTGTGTGTGTGTGTGTGTGTGTGTGTGTATTGTCTAGGTTTAGAATAATAGTTTGAATTTTTTTTTTTGTTTTGAGAAAGGGTCTCACTATATATATATGTAGTCTAGGTTGGCTTTGGTCTCTTAAACCTCTGAGTGGTGGACTTACAAGTGTGTGTCAGCCACACATTTTTAAAAATATGTCTTCTCTACTAAGAGTTTTAAAAAATACAAAGTATGAGAAAAAGACCATCCCTGCTCTCAGGAGTTTAGCTAATTGTTGTGACCTGGACGTCATCCACCCAGTGAGCCCCTTGGCCATGTTCTAGCCAGGTTTGCACCTCCAGCACTGAGCGTGACTCACAGCTGGAGCACTCCGGAACGACTTTAAAGAAAGGATATGGTTCCAGCTGGCTGGGCAGTTGATCCAGTGCAATCCAAGGGCGAGTATCTGACGTCCTTGACCGGGATGTCCATTTGTGTGGATGTTGTGTCCATCCTAGCCTTCTCTGTACTCTGCCCTTTCTTGTCAAGTGAAAAGTAATAAACAAGAGGTTAGATATTATCCATCATGTTTTTTCATGAAAATGTAGTCAAGTACCAGCAGTATTTTTTTTTCTTAACAGAAAGAAATGAACGTAACAACAGACTTTTGGAGTATTTAGTGTTCTAGGTATAGTTTTTTTTCCCCTTTATTTTGTTTTGAGGAAGGAACCACAGTGTCACAATCCCCTTTTAAAAATGTGTTTGAGAGAAAAAGAGAGAGAGAGAGGGAGAGAGGGAAGAGGGAGAGATGGAGAGAGAGAAAGAGACAGAGAGAGAGAGAATGGACATGCCTGGGCTACCAGCTGCTGCAAATGAACTCCAGATGCGTGCACCATTTTGTGCATCTGGCTTATATGGGTTGGGGAATTGAACCTGAGTCCTATGGCTTTGCAGGCAAGCGCCTTAACTGCCAAACCATCCCTTCAGCCCTCCTGTATCATTTATAATCAACATGGTGAGCAGTTCTGTGACAGCTGGCTCCTCAAGCTGCATCATTATTGGCTGGCATTTTTCTTCCCAAGTGAAGCAACAGTATTTTCTTTTATTTTGATTTTTTGAGGTAGGGTCTCACTCTAGCCCAGGCTGACCTGGAATTCACTATGTAGTCTCAGGGTGGCCTCAAACTCATGGTGATCCTCCTACCTCTGCCTCGTGAATGCTGGAATTAAAGGCGTGTGCCACCATGCCTGGCTGCTTTTTGTTTTTTTGAGGTAGGGTCTCACTCTAGCCCAGGCTGACCTGCAATTCACTATGTAGTCTCAGGGTGGCCTTGAACACATTGAAACCCTCCTTACCTTTGCCTCCTGAGTGAGTGCTGGGATTAAAAGTATGTACCGCCACACCTGGCCAACAGTATTGTTTGAAATAATAAACCAGTCTTCTGCTTCTTGCTCCTTTACAGTGGCTGTTTCATCTGTGCAAGGGTAAGGACTGTCCCAGTCTCTAATGGCCTAGCTCCATCAGGCTATGGCTAAGCCAGCATTCAAATTCTACTAATGTTTTAAAAAGTACAAGAGAGTTAAAAACATTTTGGATTTTCTGTAAGCCATGCTTTAGTAACACTGTATACATCCTGTTGAATAGATATTGTCATTTTTCTTGGCTGATTATCAAAATCTGAAAGCTGCCAACCTATTTCCTTTGTATCCCCGCCCCCATTTTCCTCACCAAGCTTTGAGAAGAGCCTGTGAATGTGCTTTGTGCAGCAGCCGAGCCGTCCTGGGTGGGTGTGAAGTTTAAATAGTCCCTTTCTTTGCAGGTAGGTTGGCAGACAGAAACTTCTGGCAAAACAGGCAATTTCGGATGCTCAGCCCAGGGCAGGACAGCTCATTTGGATTGCTTATTTATTTTTCCTGGGAGGGAGGGCTGATGTCTCTGCATTCTACTCAGTAAGGCACCTGGTGAGTTGGGAGAAGTTTGTTTGCTATTTGAAAAATCAAGAAAAAAATAATAATCAAGAAGTTTATTTTTTCTTTTCTTTCTTTTTTTCCCCTCGTACTTGTTTTTTCTTCTTTGACAGAGAGTAGATTCAGGTCATAAAGCTCTTTGACGTTCTTGGGCTTGGCATCTTCCCTCAGGTCTGCTTGTGCTATCTCTTTCTGTATTTATACCACTGTGGACATTCTGGCTTCTCTTTTCCAAACAGCATGTGATGCTTTCAGCTCAGTTTTGGCTCTTGGCCCCATTTGGCTCAAATATTTTTAGGCTACATTAAGAGGCATGCTAGGGAACTGGTTCTTTGGGACAGCCTTCCCCCAGGACATTGTGTATTCCTTTTTTCTTTCCCCCCTTCTCTTTGAACAAATAGCCATCATGAACCTATAGGATGGCCTACCTGTTATATCATATACAGTTGTTACACCCCTAAACTAAGAGCATGATCGTTTGCTGCATTGCACTCTGAAAGTTGGAGAAGCCCTAACATCCAGTTTGGAAGACAGAATCAGGAGAGTAGAAGGTATTGTTAGAAGAGGCCTGATGACATAACTTGGCACTGCTCCCAGAAGCCTCAGGAGTTTCTTTCCTTAGGGACCCCCATTCAAGTCAAGCCAAATCCTTGAATACACTGCAGATAAGAACTTCAGGTCCAATCCAAGTGAAGCAAAGTTAGCTAGTTTATTAAATAGTGATACGAGAATATTTCATACTTCAGATTTAAGTGCCACCATTGAGAGAGAGAGAGAGAGAGAGAGAGAGAGAGAGAGAGGAGAGAGAGACTTAGGATAGTACATATTCAAGGCATACTTAACAGTGTTGATAAATATGGTTCTGTAGTTTTGAAGCTATACTGCTAAAAGGATATAATTTATAACAAGATTTAAAGATTAAAGAAAGTTTAAAAATTAATTAGGAATTATGAACTAGTTTACATGTTTCTCTTGTCTCAAAGAATTTCCCTCTGTTAATGAGATTGTATGTAGTTTTATGAGCTGCATTGTTCAGGCTCAGGGATAGGACAGGAGTGCTGAGATGGCTAAATAGAAAGGTCCTAAACATTTTTCTGTAAGTAAGTATAGTCAAGTTGTTAACATCTTTATTTGAGTTATCTCTTGGTAAAGGGTCTCTGTGGGCAATCTTGGTTTTGTCAGTTGTGTTGAAGTTGCTGGCTCAGCCACCAGAAAATGCCTCCAGACTCAGGAATGGAGAGCTTCTGTCTTCATTCTGTGTTCCAGCCTCCATGTGTGCATGTTGCCATCCATCCATCCAGGTACATTTGCTAACTATGCACAACTGGCCAGTCCCCAGGAAGGTGGAATTAAGGCATGGTTCCATTAGTGGTATGGTGTAGATGAAAGTCCAAGCCAAGGCCTTAGGTTTTAGTGTCTTAAGATTTTGACCCTAATACTTAACTGTGTGAACAGCATACAGAGGAAGGTCTGGTTAGGTTGTCCTGGAGAAATGAGGAAAGCACAGAAGGTGGAGTTACATTTGAACTAACTCCCAAAGACTGACCAGGAGCTTGTGAGGTATGGAGAAATCTTAAGTGGCGACAGGAGGTCATGTGTAATGACACTGTGCTATGTCTTCAAGGAACAATAGCTTACTGGGGAAGGTCAACTTGTGCAGTAGATGGGAAGATATGTTGGAAAGGTGGGCTGGTATCCGTCTGAGGAGACTCATGAATGCTTTGCAAGGGAGGGAGGGCTTCAGTCTGCGTCCAGCCATGCTCTAAGTTTAGTTTTCAGTTGGCTGTGTCAGAGGTCCTATTTGCATTATAAGCTCCTAGGGAAGCTTTCAGGAGGGTTGGCGGGACTGGGCCTTGGGCCTAGGGGCTTGTCCTACTCAGGGGAGAGGTATAGATTTGGGGAGCATGTGGATGGATATTGAGGAGTTATCTTAGGCAGTGGGAATACTGCTCCACAGTGACTGAGAAGTTCCAAGAGAGCAAACTTGAGAGGGAGCTACTGGTGCCAGGTTTGAAAGGCCTCAATGGAGAGGTCTCAGCCATCTTTCCAAGGGCAGCATGCCAGCTCCTTAGGGGCGTGCTCTTGTTTGACCCTGGAGAGCGTGATAGAGCACCAACCTTTCTGTGTGAGCCTTTGATTCTCTTCAAAGGCAGGATTTCCCCTGTGCCTCAGATGGAATGTGAGTCTTTGAGTATCCATTATGTGATGTCATTATTAGATTCCATGAGGAGCCATTCTTGGCAAAAGCCACAGTTGCACTTGGCTAGAAGCTGCTATTGTTACTTTTGTTGGACACAGCTGGCGCTCTAGAGTGAGAAGAATGAGGGTAACAATACCAGTGTCAATCAGAACTGAGTGATGGAGTGACGACATTATTCTATGTGAAAATAAAGGGAAGGAGGCTTGGGCTGGTCACTGTGATATGGTGGTGAAGTGGGTCTTTGTTGTTGAGTTGTGTGGAACTTGAATGGAGGCCCCAGGGAGAGTGAAATGTTCTATTATGGTAACCAGATGGGAAAAGGAACAAGGCCAATATGGCTCCCTGAAAATCTATGCATTTTTATTTATGTAAGGAAAATGCTTAATGGAAGTAATACTGGACCAACAGTAAGGAAATATTTCTGTCCTGATTTGTTATTGACTTGCTGAAAAGTCATCTGGTATTTTGTGCTTGAGATATTTCATCTTCCATCTTGGGAAAATGGTCTCTCATCCTTTGAGGACAAAAATATAGGAAGTGTTATTCTGAGGCTTTCAGTGACAAGGATTCGATATGCAGCTGAAAATAGACGTCCACGGCAGTCGGCAGTCTAGCCAATTGGCGTGCTAACTTCCATATGCCAAAATAGCCTTGAACCTGAGTGTGGTAGTGAACCCCTGGAATCCCAGAACTTGGAGTGTGGAGGCAGGAGAATCAGGAATTCAAAATCAGCTATATGAGAATTGGCTTCAAAAACAAACAAACAAAAAAATAAATAAAAAGCACATGAAACATCTTGATCTGTGGAGTGGGATGAGGCCTCCCTTCTTGGGTTGTCATGAAGATAATGTGTGATGAACTGTATTCATTATGGGACCAGCACAGCACAGGGTGTGTGTGTGTGTGTGTGTGTGTGTGTTGTGTGTGTTGTGTGTGTGTGCATGTATGTGTTGGAAGGCTTTCTTTTCCTTCTTTCTTTCTTTCTTTCTTTCTTTCTTTCTTTCTTTCTTTCTTTCTTTCTTTCTTTCTTTCTTTCTTTTTTTTGCATCTCTTACATGCTTTCCTCAGTGAGTCCAGTTTCAAACCCTATGTGGGTAGTTGTCAGTTCTATGGCTACAACTTTACCCTTTCACTCTGACACCGACTTACTGACTTAATCTCTTTGGATGCAAAAAGTAGAATTATGTGGGAATGCCATGGGTTCAGTAGAAAGCTATGATAATTATATGGCAACTACTGGGTGGGCACATAGCCTATAATCCCAAATTAACCAGCTCTTTCAAAGAGATTTATGTGCCTTCCTGTACAAATCACTGTGAAAAAAATAGCTTTGTATTCCAGAGTCCAGAGCCCCCTCCTCAGGGCTGGCCATTCAATGGCTGCCACTGCCGATAGGTTACACTCCACAGTTTTCAGCATGGCATATAAGGGGCCATTCCTGGAAAGGTTCCAGTCTTCCTGTCACCTTCAGCTATCACCAATTTTATCTTCGGAAGTGTTGCAGCCTAACTAGACTACATAAAGCTTGCCATGACGCTTTTTAGCTAGGCAAATTCGGTCTCTGTACAGGCCCTGGGATGTTCTCTCCTTCTCATACCAAATACACCTCAAATGTCACCAATTCAGTAATGACCTTTTGATGGCTCCTTCCTGTTTGACTTCATTGTAGCTGGTACACGATTCCCCTGTAAGATACTAATATACCTCGTTCTGGTCATCAGCTGCAGGCTTATATGTTGGGAGTGAGAACTCCTAGAGGACGGAAACTGAAGCCAGTCTGGCATTTAGTAAGACCTTGCAGAGGGAGGGAGGAAGAGAGACATGGAGATAGATAGATAGATAGATAGATAGATAGATAGATAGATAGATAGATAGATAGGCAGGCAGTGAGGGAGATTATATATTGGATGGTTCATATTCCCAAAGTATTTAAATTAGTGTTTTTTAAATAATATTCATGGAATTGCACAATGATCACCATGAGTTAATTTTGAAGATTTCTATCACTCCCAAGGAAATCTTGTACCTGTTATCATTCATCACATCTCCTTATTCTTTTTCTTTTCTTTTTTTTTATGAGGTAGGGTCTCACTCTAGCCCAGGCTGACCTGGAATTCACTATGGTAGTTTCAGGGTGGCATCTAACTCATGGCGATCCTCCTACCTCTGCCTCCCGAGTGCTGGGATTAAAGGCATGTGCCACCATGCCTGGCTTCCCATTCCTTATCTTCCTTCTCAGGCCTAGGGAACTATTAGTCAGCTTTCTGTCTCTTGTAGGTCTGCCTAGTCCATATGACTAGAATAATATGCTATGTGGCCTTTTGTAACTGGCTTCTTTCACTTAGACATGAGTTTTTATGGATTATGTATTTTGAAAATAATGTTTCAAGAATTCTGCATTTCATTTCTCTTGGGTTGGACCACATGGTAACTGCATGTCTTAATATTTTGAGGAACCTCCTAGATGTTACCAAAGTGATTATACTGTGTATCATTGGCACCAATCATGCATTTATATCCCTGCTTTCCTAAATCCTCAGCAACACCTCTTACACACTGCTTTTTATGTAGTTATAACTGTTCTTTGGGGAAAGTCATGCTCTTTTGTGATTTTGGTTTGCATTTTCACAGTGATGAATGACTTTGAACATCTTTCCATGTGTTTACTGGACATTCATATATTTTCTTGGCAGAAATTTCTATTCAAGTCAGTTGCCTATTAAAAAAACTAGACTGACTATTTGTCATTTGTCTCCTTTAAAAAAAAAATTTATTTATTTGAGGGAAGGAGATATAGATAGACAGAAAAGGAGTGTGCCAGGATCTCCTGCCACTGCAAATTAACTCCAGATGCATGAGCTACTTTGTGAATCTGGTTCTCCATGGGTACTGGGGAATCAACCCAGGCCAGCAGGCTTTGCAATCAAGCACTGTTAATGGCTGAACCATCCCCCCAACCCCTCATTTGTGTCTTTATTATCAAAGTTGTTACACTTCTTTGTGTTTTTGGATCCCAGTCCCTGTTGTTTCTTGTAATTTTCATATCTCCAAGCTGGATGTTGTCTTTTTAGTCTCCTTGATAATATCTTCCAAAGCACAAAATTTTTGATCTTGATCAAATCAAATATATTACTCTTTTTATAACTTGTGTGTTTGGTTTCTGATCTAAATGGTCATTCTGTAATCAAAGATAGTGTTAATGGAATGCTATACTATTTTGATAGGAATTATATAGCATTAGCTCTTACCTTTGTATCTGTAATCTAATTTGGTGTGCATGACATGAAACAAAAAGCAGATTCACTTTTTGCTATATGGTTATTCGACTGCAAATTTTCCCCCTACTACATTAAATTTTTATTGAAGACCTTCTGACAAAATGTGAAAGTTTATTTACTGAATTCTATTCCATTCTTTACATCCTTTATTCTAATGCCAGTCCCCATTGTTTTGATCAGTGTAGTTTCTAACTCAGTTGTCTAGTAAGGAGTACATTTTACTACCAGTATGTTTTTGAAATTGGGAGTTGTGAGCCCATCATCTTGGTTGTTCTATTTCAGGATTATTATAGCTGTTCAGGAAAACTTGCATTTCTATGGGCATGGTAGAGAGAGTTCATAAAGCTCTGTAAAAATATGATCTTGACAGGAGCATATTGGATCTGCATATAAACTTGGTAATATTGCATTTTTTTTAATTTAGAGAGAGAGAGAGAGAGAGAGAGAGAGAGAATGAATTAGCACACCAGTGTCTCTAGCCACTGCAATCAAACTCAGACCTGTGTGCTACCTTGTGTGCATATGTGACCTTATACACATGTGTCAGCTTGTGTGTCTGATTTACATGGGTTCTGGGGAGTAGAACCTGGGACCTTAGACTTCACAGGCAAGCACCCCAACTGCTAAGCCATCTCTCCAACCCTGCATGCTTAACAATGTTAGATCTTTCAATAGAATATCTTTTCATTTACTTGGATTTTTATTGACATTGTTCAACATTATTTCATAGCTTTCAGAATATAAAATTTGTATTTATATTTTTAACTTAAATTTTAAAATGTATTCCTCAGGGACTTTTTTTGTTTGCTTGCTTATTTTTTTAGAGGTAGGGTTTTACTCTAGTTCAGGCTGATCTGGAACTCACCTTATAGTTCCAGGATGGCTCTGAAATCACAGTGATCCTTCTACTTCTGTGTCCCAAGAGCAGGGATTAAAGGTGTGCACCACCACACCTGGATCTGAGTGTTTTTATGCTAATTATATGTGGTAGTTTCTTAACTTATTTTGACTTTTGTTAATTTATAGCAGAAATATAGCTAAATAAATATAACATAGAAATACAATTAATTTTGTATATTTATCTTTCATCAAACAACCTTGATGAACCTAGTTTTAAATTGTGATTTTTTTGGTGTATTTTTTGAGATTTTCTCTGCATAAAATTACATCACCTGAGAATAGAGAGAAAGTATTCAGTTCCTTGCTATTTATTATTATTACTGATTTGCAAGGAGGGGGAGAGAGAGAGAGAGAGAGAGAAAGAGAGAGAGAGAGAGAGAGAGAGAGAGAGAGAGAGAGAGAGAGAGAGAGAGAGGGAGGGAGAGGGGAAGAGAAGAAGAAGGAGGAGGAGAAAGAGAAAGATAGAAAGAGAGCACACCAGGGCCTCTAGTCACTGCAGATGAACTCCAGACACATTTTCCACTTTGTGCATCTGACTTTACATGGGTACTGGGGAATCAAACCTGGGTTATTGGGCTTTGTAGGCAAGCTGTACTTCTATCAACCACATGTAATTCCTTGGCTTAATGTTGTCATCGAGAAATCATTTTATCTGTGCTTTTGCACAGGTGAAGGGTTAAGTTGGGTCATGTGTAAAACAGACCCTTTCAGTTATTATATTTTGTATGTGTTTTCTTAACATGCAAACTTTTCCAAATCAGTTAGATGAGATGAGCATGGGCCAATCTGAGAGCCGTAGCTGCAACTGAAGCCTTCAGTAAGGCAGCTCCAGTGCCCATAGCATAAAAACATAATGGCCAATTCATGTAGCTAACTATTGAATTGGGGAAGATTACATAATAGGATGGGAGAAGTTTCACTACATTTCATAGTAAAAAATCAGATCAAAAGTATTGATGCAGGGCTGGAGAGATGGCTTAGTGGTTAAGTGCTTGCCTGTGAAGCCTAAGGACCCCGGTTCGAGGCTCGGTTCCCCAGGTCCCACGTTAGCCAGATGCACAAGGGGGCGCACGCGTCTGGAGTTCGTTTGCAAAGGCTGGAAGCCCTGGCGCGCCCATTCTCTCTCTCTCCCTCTATCTGTCTTTCTCTCTGTGTCTGTTGCTCTCAAATAAATAAATAAATAATTAAAAAAAAAGTATTGATGCATTATGCCCTGATTTTAAAAATGTAAATGTATATGTTATTTAAGCACACACGCACACACACACACACACACACACAGAGTTCTTGAGTGATAGATGCCAAAATCTGGTTATCTCTGAATGGTTGGTTCATGGAATATTTTCATTTTTCACCTGTATATTAATAATAAATATATGGAAATTATTTGATAAGAAAAATAAGACTTTTTTAATATGAGAAGAAGCAGAAAGAAGAAATTTTTGTTTAACATCATTCTTGCTATAGTGCATTCATGGACTTGAGTACCATACTGAATCTGAGTAGTAAAGAAGAGGCTTTGATAAATACAAAGAGCTTCAAAGATAGAAAGGGTGTGGGAATGGACTTCTACATATGCTGTCAGGCCTCATCCAGAACTTAAGAGAAGGGCCCCATTTCGTCCATTCAGTTAGAGGAACAAGTTGTCTCCAAGCTGAGGGTCATTTGCTTTAAAGTAGGTTCTGGGATTCCAAATCTCCTTGCCTGCAGGGCAGGAAGGCATTGTTTACAATGTAGATATCTATCTGACCTCCTTCCCAATGCAGGGACATTGTATAAAATAAAACATGTGAAAACACTTTTTATCACTACTCAAGAACCAAGCTGATGAGCTGTGCTCCTCATTTTTATAAATAAAACAAGCCACACTAGTGGTATAAATCATTAAGTAGTTAGCCTTGAGTCTCATAGCTAATGACATAGTTGAGGTTAGAATTTCTGTGTCCTGATTCTCTGAGGAGTGACTTTCTCTACCTACCTACACACACACACACACACACACTTAGTTATCATGATCAAGGGATCAAATTGGAAATTGAAAGGGAGACCCAATGCTAAAGCTCTGCTTCAGAAAGTCCCAAAGAACAAATGTTTATATGACAACATAGGCTTGAAATGATAAAAAGACACAGTGAACTTCTTTGTTAGGGAATCTTGTTATAAGATTTAAAATGTACTTTCAATTTTTCCTCTTAAAAGACATATAATTATCATGGGTGCATAAACCATGAAAAGCTAGCTGTAAGTTAATTTGTTAACACATTGGGGAGGGCTTATTTGGTAGGAATTCTAGTGAAAATGGCAAGATAATGCATTATTATCATCTCAACATCTGTTAGCTAGTGAACTGTTCATCCTTTCTTGGAATATGGATATAGACCCAGTGGAGGCATCCTGATCAAGAGAGAATACAGTCTCATTGTACAGTGTACTTTAAGGCAATTTCCACGATATCACCCCTAGTTGGGAGCATCATATTAGAGAGATATTGACAACTTTGCCACAGAGAATGACAACAGAGAGGCAGACCCAAGTGCAAGCTGTACCTTAAGAGTAAGTCTTTGGTGGAAATGCGCTGTATGTTTTCAGATCGGAGGAGTGAAAGTACAGGGAGGAGAAGAGGCAGAGAGATGGCGCATGGATGAAGCTGCCACAGAGGAGGATTTGACTTAACCTAAGGGAGACATCCCTAGTAATTACTGGTGCCTTGGTATGTCTGTCATAGAATAATTTACACAGGGGTAGAATTCTACTAGTCAAAGATACTGGAGGGAGATTTCCCATATGACGAAGTAAAGACTTGAGCTAATCACCTTTATTCTCCTTTCCAACTATACAAATTAGGACTCTAACTGAAGTCCAGGGTCAAGCAGAGTTTGTAGGGTCTAGTTTAAGTCCTACTTGTTTATTTCTGGTGAACTGTTAGATGTTCCTAATCTATTTATGGGGCTGTTTTGACCCTAGAGGGAAGGCTATTCTTTGCCTCAAGAACAGCATGAATATCTATGGGTTGAGTGAGTCATAGTTTTTGTTGTTGAAGCCCAGTTTTAGTTTCCTCCCTAGACTTCTTCTCATGCTGGCTACAGTTACAGGGAAATGTATCTTCATGAGGCCATGACAGGTCCCACCAGAACTGATAAAGAGTTATGATGATAATGCTTTTCATTAATGGTTGTAGAAACAATAACTTTCCTTTTAAATTGCATACATGTGTATGTCTTTGGTGCATGTGAAGGTCAGAGGACAAACTTGGAGTGTTGGTCCTCTCCTAAAATGTTCTTTGATACAAGGTCTCTCTTGCTTTGCTGCTGGAAAAGGCTAGGCTAGCTGGCCAATGCGTTTGGGGATCCTCCAGAACTATCTCCCATCATTGAAGGTGTATTGGGATTACAGATGGAGACACTGCTGTTCATGG
The DNA here is from genome assembly GCF_020740685.1 of Jaculus jaculus. Classification (NCBI taxonomy): domain Eukaryota; kingdom Metazoa; phylum Chordata; class Mammalia; order Rodentia; family Dipodidae; genus Jaculus; species Jaculus jaculus. The sequence goes on along the minus strand of NC_059109.1, from coordinate 40,224,435 downwards.
CTTTATGTGAGTACTGGGATCTGAACTTGCATGGCACACATCTGTAACCACTGAACCATCTCTACAGCTCCATAGGCTTCCTTTAAGAGGACATACCATGTGTCAAGGACTGTTTAAGGAAAAGTGATCGTTAAACTAAGAACACTCAGAAGTGAGTTCCTGTCTTATATCTGAGGCAGCTACTGTGACTCATCTTTCTATCACAGAGCTATACTCAGACTGTTATTCTTATGTAGTAGTTGACATCTCTGTAAATGTCCATGTTTAACCTGGAATAAGACTCTACTTTTTGCCCCTCCTGTACACCCCCCCATCCATGAATGAAGTCAATGCTGCTGAAGAAACAAGACTTGCTAGTTTCTTAAGATCATGAGCCCCAACATATACTGCTCAGAAATGGAGTCATCAGGCCAATGCCAGCCTGGAAGCAGAAGAAGCAATTAAGCATTGGCCTCTTTCTCTCTCTCTCACTCTCTCAAATAATAAATAAAAAATATATTTTTACAAGTATACCCATAGACATATTCTCCCCAGCTCTGGAGAGGGGAGTCTATGTATGCAACTATTTTATAAAAAAAAAATCAATAAATTTAAAAAAGAAATGAAAAATTAGACAGTATTCATATTTCATCAATAAAACAAAATAGATAATATTACATAGTGACACTTTTTTTTAAATTTAATTTATTAGTTTTCTTTTCAGCAAGTACAGGCAGTTTGGTACCATTGTTTAGGTTCATCCATGATCTACCCCCTCCCAATGGACCCTCCTTGTTGATGTAAATGGGTTGTGCATTGTGGAGTTAGTCCACAGTTATTGGTACCATGAATGTCTCTGCATATTATGACCCAACATGTGACTCTGACATTCTTTCCGCCCCCTCTTCTGCAAAATTTCCCAGAGCCATGTTGGATTCATTTTTGGTCTGCTTCAGTGCTGAGGTGTTGGGGGCCTCTGAGGCTCTGGCTCTCTGATTTGGTAGGAGTTGATTTTTCTCTGTGTTGGTCTCCTTCCCCTTTGTGCTGGTATCACATAGTGACACTTTTAGATTATCATTTCCCTTTCCAACCATAAAATATTCTAGTGGCTACAAAATTCATAGAGCTAGAAGACAGACATTCTCATGGCTGTACAGGTCAGATAGCAGAAGTCTGAGACACTCTCATCATTGCACATGTCACAGACCTAGAAGATGATGTTACTTATCCAGAAGCTGGTTTTTGGCCATACTTTTCTGGTTACCAAAGGGGAGAGATGGAGTAGAGTATAGAATATGCAAGTTTGATAAATGAACAAAGATACAAACATAAAGGGAGTTTTAGAGTCCCTTCTCCCCAAGCTACTCCAGCCATAGTGGTTTTCTATTATTGCCTGACCCCTAAACATATCCCCAGATATAAATTTGCCTAGGCCATAAACATCACCACGTGTTCCTGTTGTCCTCATTCCCTAGGACCCAAGCTTTTCCTCTATATAAGCTTAGTGGTTGCTCAGAGAACCAGAACCTCACTGGATCTCTTTCAGAGTTCCGTCTTAATGCACAACCCCATCCACTGGCCCATATGTGTTCTCTGAAAGGGGTGGGTGGCTTGTTCCTATCTTGAGTCTTTCTCTTGGGTCACCAGATCTCCCCTGATGAGTTTTCATTATGAGCTGGCAATCTCTTTCTTTTCAGAAGCTCACTGGGATATTGCAAAAATCAATGTATTTCTCCCTGGAACCTCAGTGTTCATCCATCTGTAATCCACCTCTGGGGGCAAGTTTGGAATGCATAACCTTACAACAGCTCTACTGTCCTGTAGCTGAGAATGAGAGCAGTTGAAATAACAATAGTGTAGCAAATGTTTCCCATAATCTCCAGAGCGTAATCCACACTTGGAAGAGACCTGGCATTCGTGTGAGCAGTCCCTTCTCTGGCGCATTGTTGCAGTCTCATGCATTTTCATTATTTAGCAGCTATTGGTGAATATGAATTCTAGATCCAAGAGGTCCTTCTCTTGTGGGTATGCCAAGTTCCTTTTGTTTCCTTAGAGTTTTGGGGTTATGAAGCTAGGTTTCATGAAGTGAGTCAAAAAGATGGCAGATTTTGTTCCCTAGAGCCCTCTCCATCATGAACATTTGTGCAGCTGTTAGCAGGCAGCCTGTAGGCCCCAAAGCAAACCAGGAGCAGCCCTTCTGTGAACTCCAGAGCACGTGGTGAGGTGGGAAGGACTATGCTTTTTACCCATTTAGAGACTGTTGCTCCCAATAAATGGCAGTAAAGGGAAATGAAAGGATACAATTGTGACTAATTTCTCTAGGGAGCCTCCATGCCTCTAACTCCTGACCCCAGCTTCTTTCCTCCCCCATCTTCCCATTACAAGACTCATAGCAGCTTTATGACCAGGTGGGTGTTTGTGATCTTGTTCAGGATGGGGACTGAGTAGCCCTCCCTGGCTGGCCATGACATTCTTTCCATGATGGGGCTGATGCTCAGCCAGTAAGCAGGAGCTGGGTGAGCTCAGAGGACAGGCAGTGTGTGCAGGGCTGATTCAGCCTAGGAAATTACCGCCTCACTTTGGCCTTATAAGGCTGTGGTTCCGGTGGAAGCCCACGGCTGTGAACATTCCCAGATGACATCTGTGATTTTTTCCAACACATAGTCTGCTTCCTTGGTTCCTTGTAGTGCTGTGGTTGTGTAATCAGAACTTGGCAGCTATTTCGTCCTGTGAAATCTGTACATTTTCAGATTTGACAGCACAAAAAATGATCGTTGAATCATTTTTATCAGATTGGTTTATCGTAATGGGGAGACATTGCCATAAACATTTCTTGTAACTAAGACTAGAAAAGTGATGACTTAGGAGGAAGGAAGGTGGAGTGGAAGGAAGGCTGTCTTCAGAACTGAGAGGCCTAGGTTTCTCTCCCAGTTTCTTTACTTTACTTGTTGCGGGAATTTGGGCCCTCATGAGATCAAGCTAATCTTCTTTGAAGTATAGCAAATAATATCTACTTTGCAGAACAGTCCCAGGAATAGATACAATGTAAGTTATGTGATACATAAATAGATGGACTCAGTAATGATTGTACAAAAATATGAGAGGTAGGCTGCCGAGATGGCTTAGCGGTTAAGGCGTTTGCCTGTGAAGACTAAGGATCCAGGTTCAATTCCCCACTAGCCATGTAAGCAGGATGTACGAGGTGGTACATGCACCTGGAGTTCCTTTGCAGTGGCTAGAGGCCCTGGTGCACCCATTTTCTCTTTATCTGTGTCTCTCAAATAAATTTTAAAAAAAGTTTTTTTTTTAAAAAAAAAAAGCAATATGAGAGGTATGTGTAGTGTAGTTATGGTCTTACTGCACCAGGGAAGGTGATTATAAGTTGGGTTATATGTAAGGAGGGAGTATCAGCCATCTTTATTGCCTCAGGAAGACAAACATCTGCATATCATACTACGTGTACACTTGCATGCACACACACAAACACACCTGCACACTGCTTGGAGACCTAAGCTTTACTTTTGATTAATAATTTGCTTCTGAGGTTCATCCAAGATGACATGACTTTCATGTTTGTATGTTGTCTTGGAATGTCTGAGCTGTTCTCCCGATAGCCACACAGGCAGTCTTCAGGCATTTAGTTCATTTAGTCATCAGATGCTAGCAGGTACAGTCAAACCATGTTCCTTTTAATTTCTACTGATGTCCAAATTCTGAAGATAGAAATTAGTCTGAAATATAGTTTTTGAGATCTGGGAGAGAAATTAAAAAAGAGATATTTTTTTCTAACTCTTGAAATAGTTCTTTATCATTGCAGTAACTTTGTTGCTTCCAAATAGAGTTTATGACAGAGTTCCTTTGGCATAATGAGAAAAACTGTAGTCCCCCTCCTTTCAATTTCTCCGTTAAAAAAATAAACTGGTCACCACCTCCTTAGCATACTTAGTACAAGACTCAGTAGCTCGTAATTATAAACTAGAACCTAAGCACTTCAATGAACAAAACCCTTGCTGGGCATGGTGGTGCATGCCTTTAATCCCAGCACTCGGGAGGCAGAGGTAGGAGGATCACTGTGAGTTCGAGGCCAGCCTGGGACTACATATTTAATTCCATGTCAGCCTGGGCTAGAGTGACACTCTACCTTGCAAAACCAAAACCAACCAACCAACCAACCAACCAACCAATCAAACAAACAAAAACCTTACTTGGGACAAATTTTATAAGTTTGCCTTGCAAATTGTTTTAGTTATAGATGTGTCGGGCTACTGTTTGGAAGAGTTTTGAGCGTGTATGTGGGGTAGGTCAGTGCTTTGTTTCAGAAATTTTCAGTCTAGTGGGAATATCAAGAATGGGTTGGAGGGGCTTATGCCTAGAAGCTGGAAGGATATGGATATCATATCTCCCCAATCAGTGTAAGAAATGATGGTGGACTCAACTTTGGCAGAAGAAGTGAGAAGTTGAGAATATTGCATATCAGAGTGAATGAATAGTATTTGGTACTTTCAAAACACAGACAGAACAAAGCTAGAACAAAGACAAGGATCATGCCTACCTTTCTCACTTGACGGCCAGTGAGGTGGTGGTACTATTTACCGAAGCAGGGTGCAAAGAAGATGGTTAGGCTGCAGGCAGAGAGAAAATTCTATGTTGGATGTGTTCAGCTTGAGATGTCTGTGAAATCCATCGAGATGTGAAGTACATATTGGCTATTCAGACCTGAAGCTCTACAGAAATAGGTTTTTAGATTTGGATGCTACTGACATATAGGTAGTAATTTACTTCAGGGGGTTTGTTTTTGTCTCTTATTTTTCTCTTTTTACCCATTTCTCTCTTTATTTTGGATTTTTTTTTTTTTTGAGGTAGGGTCGCACTCTGACCCATGTTGACCTGGCACTCATTCTGTAGTCCTAGGCTGGCTTTGAACTCACAATAGTTCTCCTACTTCTGCTTCCTGAGTGCTGGGATTAAAGACATGCACCACCACACCTGGCCCTATTTTTTTTTAAATTGATGCTTGAGGGAATAAATATTGCCAAGAAGGGGCAGTAGTAAAGCTAAGTTATGAGAGGATGACTGTGAGGAAGGGCAAGGATCTACATCACTGATAGAAGACTTAGCTTTATAAGAGGATCACCTCGTCCACCATTACAAGAGACAGAAGCAGGCATGTGAGCTGGCAATTTTGGTGGCTGAATACTCCACTTCCCCATTTTTACTGTCTTTCTCAAATGATGGCTCTAGATTCATCCCAGTACTCATATATTACTTTAAAACTTATGGATTTGTCTATCTGGGCATTTGTGCTTTGATTTGGATCATCAGCTTGTGTCTGTAATGACTTAATTGCAAGTTCGAAAGGACTGGGCATCTGCTTGGGTATTCTGTCACGGTGAAGTATCTTGGCATGATGAGTGGTTTCCTTAGGTGGTCAGGAGAGAAACTGCAGAGGTGCCTTTGCTGCATGGGTAACCAGCAAATGGGGCACATACAACTAGTGACCTCTAAGCAAAATGAATTGGGATTAGAGCCCGGTTCTCATTTGTCTAGCACTCTAGTTGGCTGTGTAAGGCAGTCATGACTAGTCAGCATTCTATGCAAGTTGATGCTTCAAATTTCATTCTTGAAAGGCCACTTCACAAGCTATCATCAGCTCATGAAGGGAAAGGTGTTTTGGTTGGGTGTGGTTACTTTTCATGCAAGCAATTTGAAAGCTTGGCATCTATAGAAGATGTGCCTTCCCTGGACTACTTTCGTACCTTTGGTTAGCCTGGCACTGGCTTAGGGTAGTACTCTCCCAGGCAGGGGTATTGGCACTAGACTAAATAAATTGCTTTCACCCTTTATAAAAAAAAATTGTATGTTTGAAGTTGGGCTATCCTCATGGTACAACATGGATGCTGAGGTCTTGGACACTGTCCTGGGGTGAGTGTGGAGGGTAAACAGTAACCTTTCAGGTGTCTTGTCTAGCGTCTCTCCAGTTCCCTGCAAGTAGCTCAGGATTCACCTGGTTTGCAAGGCTTGTACGGGCAGCTACATTATCCAGATCCTGGGGCATCCTGGCCACTGGAATATGCAACCAGGGGAGAAGATCATCGCAGTTGCTTGCTGTCCGAGGGAGGCAGTCACAGTGTGACATTGCTCTTAATAGGACCCATTTGCCTCTGGTTTGAATTCTCAAACTTGTCTGCATGTAGAGAAGAAAGTTGAAAAGCAGTATGGATGTCTGGGCTCCACATATTTTGATTTAATTAATAGGCAGTGAGCAAGGCATGAAGAGTAAAATAAATCTAAGGCTGGTGTGGTGATGGCTTAGTGGTTAAAAAGCACTTCCTTGTAAAGCCTGATGGCCTGGGTTTGACTTCCCAGTGCCCATTAAAGCCAGATGCACAAAGTGGAGCATGTGTTGAATTTGTTCGCAGTGGCAGGAGGCCCTGGTGTGCCCATTCCCTTTCTCTCATCTCTCTCTTTGCAAAGAAAGAAATAAAAATATTTAAAGAAAATTGCCTGGATTATTGCAATGTGTGGCTAACTTTGAGACTGAGATCACTGGGGCTTTTGAGAGGTGGCCTATACTGTAGACTTGTACTGGATCTGTAATGGTTCACAAAATATATTTTCTTATTCAATAGCTGTTTCAATATAAAAGATGTCTGTCTGTATTCTTTTTTTTTTTTTTTTTTTTTTTTTTTTTTTTTTTTTTTTTTGAGGTAGGTTTCACTCTAGCTTAGGCTGACCTTGAATATACTATGTAGTCTCAGGGTAGCCTCGAACTCATGGTGGTCCTCCTACCTCTGCCTGTCGAGTGTTGGGATTAAAGGCATGCGCCACCATGCCCAGCAAGATGCCTTTATTCTTTTCCAGGACTGCATTCAAATCCATTTCCTGGAGTCCCTCAGGCAGGAAGGTTGAACTCACTAGTATGGTTCTTTGCATTTTGGTCCCACGCTATAGTCACGTTCACCACACTGAAACTTTAGCAAAGGAGAAGGGACCATCTCTGGAGAAATAATTTGGTTTTCATGTAAGTAGCCTCTGTGGAGAAGGAGGAAACCAAGAAAAATGTGCTACTCCAAACCTCACTTTGACAGTAGTTGATGCCATATTGCTTAAAGGTGGTTTTGAAAATAAATGATTTCTTTGTAGAATCAGTTTCTGAAGAATGAGGGGCTAAAGCCAGACCTCATAAAAACCTATAGTATTCAGAGCTGTAAGCTCTTATTTTAGTAGAACTCAAGAAAGCAACTCTGCAGGACTCAGGTGCATTTGTTGGCAGGGGTCTCAGCCTTGAGGTCTGTACTGGATCCATAGGAAAGAACTCAGCAGCCATTTCTCCGGGAGCCAAATATAACTTTTTCAGGTGAAGGAGAACAAGTCAAATCACATCTTTTTATTTATCTTTCATTAGCTCAAGGCAGCTCATCTGACAATAATGTGGTTTCTATAGAGGCTACTGGAGGACAACAGTAAAGCCAGAGAGGCTTTCTTTGTGACTTGGACAAGTTCTGTCATGACCACTTACCTAAATTTTCTCTCTGTGGCTTCACTCTGCCCCCAGGGACTCTTCAGAGGTTGACAAAATACCACTGAGGAAGAGATAATCATTTCATAGATAGGAAATCCTTTTGAACTCACTGCTCCTCCGAAAGGGAGTTTTCATACGTGATCTTTGCAAGTAATATATCTGACAAAAAACTAGGTATAGAGCATACAAAGAACACATAAAGCTAAACAGCAAGAGGTCAAACAACCTAACCCATAAATGGGCTGATGAAATGTACAGACAGCACTCAAAAGAAAAAGTACACAGGGTCAATAACCATATGAAAATTGTTCAACTTTACTACTGAATCCAATAGAGAGACACAAATAAAACCTACACTGAGATTCTATCTTATCCCAGTCATAATGGCAGTCATGTCCAATATCTTGATCAAGAAAATTAAGGTCGAAGACTGATCTTCACTGTGGGTAGGCCATTCCACAGGCTGAGGTCCTAGAAATTTTCCACATTCTGGGATCCTTACCACAGAAAAGAGGAGAGATGTGACTGAGCTGCAGCACTGATGGCTCCCTGCTTCCTCACTGGGGACCAGCTTCTCAAGCTCCTGCTACCAGGCCTTCCCTGCCGTGATGGACTGCGACCTGGAGCTGTAAGCTGAAATGAACTCTTCCTCCCTTAAGTGATTTTTTGTTTTGTTTTTATGAGGTAGGGTCTCACTCTAGCTCCGACTGACCTGGAATTCACTGTGTAGTCTCAGGCTGGCCTTGAACTCATGGTGATCCTCCTACCTCGGCCTCACAAGTGCTGGGATTAAAGGTGTGCACCACCATGCCTGGGGTTAAGTGATTTTTGTCAGGTATTTGGTCCTAGCTATGAGAAATTGACTAATAGATATATAATGGGAATTGTTTTTTTTTTTTTTAGCCACAGAGGAGAATAAAGTCATGTTATTTGCAAGAAAATGGAGATATGATCATATTAAGTGAATTAAGTTACAACTTTCAAAAGACAAACATCATATGCTTAATTTGTGGTTTCTGTTTTTAAATTTATGTATCTTATTGACAACTTCCATGATTGTAAACAATATCCTATGGTAATTCCTTCCCTCCCTCCACTTTCCCCTTTGAAATGCCACTCTCCATCATATTCCCTCCCCCTCTCAATTAGTCTCTCTTTTATTTTGATGTCATGATCTTTTCCTCCTATTATGATGGTCTTGTGCAGGTAATGTCAGGCACTGTGATACCCAGACTATTTTGTGTCTGGAGGAGCACAGAGCACGGAGTTGCAAGGAGTCCTACCCTTCCTTTGGCTCTTATATTCTTTCCACCACCTCTTCCACAATGGACCCTGAGCCTTGGAAATATTAGATAGACACATGAAATCACAGATGGCAGACATATATATTAATGACATGGCAGTTGCAGTAAACTGTGTAAGGGGGGTAACGAGGACTATCAGGAGGGGTGGGATAGGAAGCATGAGGGTGACACTGTATGCTTAACATATAATATATACTTGTGTGGAAGCTTAAAGTACAGATTAAAAAGAATGGCGCTGGAGAGATGCTTAGTAGTTAAGGTGCTTACCTGTGAAGCATAAAGACATAAGTGAGGTGCACAAGGTGGCAATACATTTGGAGTTTGTTTACAGTGGCTAGAGGCCCTGGCATGCCCATTCTCTATCTGCCTCTTTCCCTTGAATAAATAAACACATTTTTTAAAAAGGTCTGGAGAGATGGCTTAGCAGTTAAGGTGATTGACATCAAAGCTTTAAGGACCCAGGTTCAATTCTCCAGTACCCACATAAGCCAGGTGCACACGGTGATGCATGCATCTGGAGTTCATTTACAGTAGCTGGAGGACCTGGCATGACCATTCTCTCTATCTGCCTCTCCTCTCTCTCTCAAATAAATAATAAAATAAAGTATATTTAGAGAAAGAAGAAAATATTCAGACATGGAAATCAAGAACTTTTCCTTGGTAAAATCTCTTTCTGCTGTGTTAGGGTCCTAATTGTTTATCTGTTCACAAAATCATGTATTCTATTTTTCTGCTTATGCATGTTTATCATTGATTTTATAATTTTCAGCTCTGATTATCCAGGTCCACATTATTATTTGTAAGATATGAGATCATTTTATAGTTTTGTCTTGATCTTGCCCCTAAGAATTATATTAACCCATCTCTGAAATACTATTTTAGAGGAAGACATGGTGGTTCATTAGACTCTGTACTTCTCAC